>NW_028262358.1:42844414-43156805 GCF_047370975.1 Nipponia nippon | reverse complement strand
CCCCCCGGGCGGGGGTGACCCGCGGCCGTCGCTCACGGGAGCCAGGTGAGGAGCCTGGCCCCGGCCGAGGTTAAAAGGGTTTGTTAGTTGCTCCCTTCCCCCTCCGCACACGCTAATTAAGCATGGTAATACTTTATCATGTGCTCCGCTGCTGCGCTTCAGTGCAACTTGTCTTGTCAAGCCTGTGCCAGTGCTCAGCGTCTAAGTTAGCTTGTGCTTTCTAACAGCACATTTCAAAGCCATGTTGTTAAAATCGCAGACTCCGGGTGGTTAGGAAGCCCACACTCTAACTTACATGGCTAATGGCGCAAATGACTTTTGAGTACCTCATCTCAGGTGTGCCAGCATCACAGTTTTTCCCTACCTATCTGCTCAGACAGTGACAAAGTTTTGAGCAGTTAACAGTAAACAAAAATGCACAAGTGCTGATGTAAGTCCACCAGATTTTTCAGAGAACTGAATATTCTAATATAGTTTGCCGTATTCCCTTCTCTTATTCAAATCTGAAATTCATGTGTCTCTGGTCAAAGCACCATTGTTGATTTGGGTTTAATCAAAAGATTCATCTCTATGAACAACATTAGTATTAGGGTGATGCCTTTATTCAAGTTGTACTAAGTTGTCCTATTAATGTGTATGCCCTGCCTTGGCGTGAGAGAGGTTTTATATATGTGTGGTTGAACTACGTAACTACAGTGGACCCCTTACATGCTTCGCTCGCTACTGGTGGTGTCAAGGCTATGCTGCAGGGAAAAAACTGCAACAGAGGGGAATACCGACTCTGCTACATGGTGCTTTGTGAACCCCCTCCTGCTTAAAGGTCAAAATGCTGCAGTCTCCAAAACCCACCTTCAGACTTCCTTCCAATGCAAGGACAAAGAGCGGATGTAGGATTAGAAATTTGAATATGTACGTGTATACACATATGTACGCCTGCGTATGCATAAAATTGGCAAACTGTTCACACTGTTAAGTGCACAGCATTGCATCCCGTTAGAGTAGCAGTATTGAACAGAGAGAAATGGTGGTGATGGGTACAAGTCTGCTGCTCCCGTTGCAGACTGGTTATACTGGACAGGCTCAGGCAGGAGAGCCATGGCAGCTGCTGAGCAGTCAGTGTGCAGGTGCTGGGCGGCAGAAAGGAACCTTGGGAGCAACCATCGAACCTGACTTACGCCTGTCCGAGTCAATTTGCACGTGCTGATTTATGTCCGTCTGGCAGAAGTGTGGGGAAGTAAATGTAGGCCAGTGGCTGTATGCTGTCGGTGGGGAGTATGGGGATAGTGATTTTTTTGAGGGATCCCAGATAATGTTGTCATCAAGCTGTCTGTCAAAGTAACTATGAAATCAGATGGTCTGCACTGAATAGTCAGTCAGATGATACCTGTATTTCCTGTTGGCTTTTCAACATGCAAATGCTGAACATGTGGATGTTTTACATTTGAGATAAACAGAGAACTTTCCTCCCTGCTGTTTTGTGCACCTGCATCCAGCTGTATGAGATAAGCTGCAGAATGCTGTGGGAGGTACATGTGGGAAAGAGAGAGGGGACATGGCATTTTAATTGCCTTATTCACAATTAAATATTAAGTCTGTGGTTTTCAAATTATCTGCCAAGTATCAGTGATCAACAAGACCACGGTGAATCATTTGCAGCCAGTATGTGGAGCGTATATTCTTAGGTACAAATATTTATACACATGCATGCCACTTATAGAATGCCCGTATTCTTGGAACTTCTCGCATTTTTTCAGTGCTTCCCTCTGGATTGTGGAAAGTAAATAATTACTAGTGTTGCATTGTACCTTGGCCATATCTTGGAGATGTGACAGAAGATAGAGGATGAAGCCCTTACCATAGCTACAGTAGCCACCAAGGTACACCAGGGCATGGACATTTTGTGGGGTCTGCTTTCATCTACCTTAAGGCTCCTCTTATATTACAAGGGCAAACGAAAGATTTTTCTCTCTCTCTCTTTTTTTTTTTTTTTTTTTTTTTTTTTAACTCGGGCAAGAATCCATAAGGAGGAGCTGTAAGGCCTCCAGAATAAACTGACGATAAGTTGCATGCTTTGCCACTGGGTTTGCTGGGTCTTTGCTGGCAGTGGAGAAACAGTGAGCCCAGGGATGCCTGGGCTGGCCTTCTTCACTGCAGTCTTTCTTTGGCTCCCAGTACCAAGCCTGGTAGATCTGACCCCTCTGATCGTGTGCCACCTGCCTGGAGAATGCCTGTGGTCTTCCTGTGGGCACGAGCACGGAGAAAGGCTCCTCCTGGCATTGCAGAGAGGGGCTGGGCACCACACCGCACACCCAGGAACTGCTGCTGATGGGGCTGCCCCGCAGGAGGGAGAATAGCTCTGTCCTGGAGCCCCGGGGCTGCTCCTGTCCCACTGCTGCCGCTTTTTTTATTTTCAGGCCTGTTTATTGTACTGTCTTGTGTTGTCTTATGCTTTAGCTTGTTGTTCTATTGCATTGAGTAGATTTGTAGGAGCAGGCCCCGAAATAAACAATTATGCTAAATTTGAGTTGGTTAGAATAGTGTCTATGCAACTTCTGTGTTATTTTGGGGATCAGTGTTTATACTGGGTGTTTTGTAATTCATTTCTGGGACTAAGTTGTGTTCTAAACCGCACTGATTTCTATATTTGGGAGAAGGTAATCACCAAATATTGATTCCAACCACCTCTTTCTGGTTGCGGTTGAAAACACTTAACGTGGTCTTCTAGTAAGTATAAGGACTTTTAGAATAAGAGTGACAAGAATGGAGTGAGAATCCTACTACATAATTTAAAATGTTTTTCAGTTTTTGAAAACATGATATGTATCAACAGAAGAGATTCCTTGAGGAAATGGCATGACAACATTAAATTACAGGAGTGGTGTTGTGAATCCTGACTTCTATATGAAATTTTTTTCAGATTCTCTGTGCACTTTTGGTCAGTACCCCACTATTGTTTATCAATTTAGCCATCGGTGCAGAGGGGTTGACATTTAATGGTTCACCTGCAAATGCTTTGAAGATTTATTTTTGTATCCTTTTGATGCTAATATAATTGAAATTTCTTATTTTATTGTATACAAATAATTAATGCTTACGTCAAGCATATTTTTTATTAGGTTTTTTATTACAGTCTGCCGTTTATTATAGTATTTATTTTTGTTGTAGTGGGTATGTTTACTGTTTGAATTATTGCTCGAAGAAAAAAACAGAGTGCTGCCACTCAGAGAACAAAACTTAGCTTTTAGCAGATTTACTGGATTTTATTCTTTATTGCTGAATTGTTTTGTGATTTTTTTTTTTTACTAAAAATAATTTAGAATTTTTATTTAAGTCTATCTTATGTTAGCTTAGAGTTGGGTTTCCTTGTTGCATGTAGTTTCTCATCTATGTGCTAGTAGCTCTGACATTTTCTAGTTTGTCATGTTTTCTTGTGGAAATGTAATTTGACATAATGCATGTAATGGCTGCATAGTTGTGCTTTATCTCGGTCAGACAAAAAAGCAAAATATGAATTGCCAGACAGAAATATTTTGAAGATTATGCAGTGATGAAGCTTTCTTATCTCCAGCAGATCATGCAGCAAAAGAGCCGGTGGAAGATACGGATCCAAGCACTCTTTCCTTAACAATGGTATGTGTTTCTGGTCTAATACAGTTCAAATCATTACAGCTCTCTACAGTTACGTAATGCAGAAGTGAGGTAAAACATTCAAGGATGTTGACTCAAACTGTGAGTATATATAGGGTTTTGCTTATCTGTATGATTGTATAAACAGATTTTAATTTACTAACCTTGTACAATTAAAGTGTAAATAAAAATACCAATAGGTACATAAGCTGAATTGGATGGTATCAGCTGAGCTGTCCATGGGATAGCCTGTAGAGGCTATGACAGTACCATTTTTTTAATTTTAAAAACCCCAAAAACTGAGAAAGATTGGTGCTGACATTCTTCTGTCTATATGGCTTGGAGAGATAAGAAAGCCCACCTAGGGCCTAAAATTTCAATTGTACCGAGATATTAATCCTTCCTGTACCTATTTTGTTTGATGAGTTAAAGTCATGGAGAGGTAAGACCGAACAGCAGTGCCTTACAGCAGGCATGGGTGAACCTAGGGAGAGACGAACAGCGCTATCTAGTGCTTGCTGGTAGAGTAACACCGTTTATGACAAGTTTTTGTGTCTTAGGATATTAAACATGCCAGTCTTGTGCTGAGACAGGAGTATATCGGGTAAAAGCAATATGAAATTCTGTGAAGTCTTTTAAGAGTTTTTATTTCTAATGTTGCTATGGATTGTTTACTCTGGGGAAAAGTTACAGTGCCATGTAACCCAGAGAAGACTGTTGCCTAATGTACAAATGTAAACAGATTGAAATGCATTGGTTTATTTTATGGATGGCAAGTGAGCAAGCTATTGCTTTGTCTTGGTGTTTTCTTCCCATGTTGAAGCTTTGCAACAGGGAATCAGCAGGAAACTCTGCAAATTTCTTTAGTAGTTTAAATGCTGATCCTTCACTGGGATCCATTATTGCAGTCTGTGTACGTGCATTTGTGTTAGCAGGTTTTAATAAAAGATATAGACTTTGTGATTGTTTTTGTGGACTGACTAAATTAGATGCTGTTTTGCTAAGGGGAGTTTTTAAAAGGCGGGGAAAAGTTGCTATGTCTGAGACGAATGAAAGTTTGTTTATCCCCCCACTCCTTAAATTAAGATGTCTTTAATCTGTTTGCTTGGTTATGAGCTTCTATAAAAGCCACGCCTACTTTTACATAAGGGTAGGGGTCATAGGGAAGGAGGTGGATTTCAGGTATAATAGTAAGTTATAACATGCCTGGAAATGAGCAGCTATCCCCTTAAACTCAATAATAATAGTTTTCTATTGCATCTTAACCAGCTTTTTCATTTTAGAGCAGAAGGAAAAATATTTTTTTCTTTCAGTACAGTAACATTTTAGTAAAGCTTACATCTGCTAAAAGCACTTTTGAAGTCATCTCTATTCCTCCTGATATGCATTACCTTTTCTAGACTATCTTGCTCCTTAAATGCAAAATTTCTTTCCCGATCTCTGCTTTTTCACTAAAATGTACTACCTTTAAAATACTGCAGCAAAGCAGCAAGCTCTGTTACTTTTGCATGTGCTAATCAGTAGTGTTAGTAGCATCTCGATTCCCGCATAAGAGTGTTACTATGTCTGATTGTCCAGATAAACTAGTAACAATTTAAGAGATGCAACTATAGTTATGCAGTTTTATGTACTCTTTCTCCAGCACAATTACACTCAAAATAACAAACATCTGTGTCTCTTGCCTTTTTGTTACAGACTGAAAAATATCCTGTCCAAGACACAGGAGTACCTAAAGGTAAGTACTGTGAATTCTGTCTATTCAGGTGTCATAGATCTGTGTTGTTACGTGCAATAAAACCATTGGTGTTATCCAACAGATTGAAATACTCTTACTTTTTCCTAGATGCTTACGTTTTAAATGTAGTGTCGTCTTCCGTATTTTTAAGGTCAGTTTGGTGTGTATATATATAGCTTTCAAAATTTCCTTCCAAAGTTTAGTTTTGATCTAAAAGTCAGTCTCAAACTGCAGATCTTGGTTCTCAATCTGGAAAGAAAATACAGTGGTGCCATCAAAAACCAGTGTTCAGAGAACAGATGGTAGAGATGTGATAATGTTAGAAGGTGGCTTTGAAGAGATAACCAGTGCCTTGAGGTTATCAGAAATATAATCCAGAAATACCTTCCAGGTCTTTTGCCTCTGATTGCATTCTCAGCCCTATAACCAACTCACTCTTCATGCCATCTTTTACCTTCAGCAGGTATTAATACCATCTACTTGGGAACCTAATATAGGTCCACTCTGCACAAGTTCCTGCCTCTCCTCACTGAAAATAGAGCGAGGGAGTGCAGGTTCTGTATTGCGTGAAGTCGAATACTTGGATTACACAGTGTGAATATCCCCTTCTATGGTTTCCTTGGCATGTGGAGTGGGATTTTCTGTCGTTCCAGGCTTCACCACTGGCTTTTGTCCAGGGAATGCACTGGCAGGGGTTCAGCTGAGAAGTGCCCTGCAGGTAGTGTATTCTGCATCCTGTGTTGCACAGCAGTGGGGACAGACACAGGAAACTATGCAGAAGTTAGTCACAATGGAAACTTTTGCTAAGGACTGTGAACAATATACCACTGGGGTTAAAGAAAGGTTAGAGACTGTTTTGGGGGCTCAAGGGTGCCAGCCAGAGGAAATGAGCATCTTCTCAGAAGTGCTGCTCAGTAGGAAAGGACAACATGGGATGAAAACTACTTTGAAATCATAAACTACTTTCTATTTATTCGCAGTCAGATGGTTTGTTCCTTCAAAATTGATTATTAACACTAAAGCAATTTCTCTGTAACATTCTTTTCCATGTCCTGTTTTTTATTTCACCTGTGACATCAGGTGCCCCTCAAAATTAATTAGATAAATTCCTAAATTTCAAATTTGTTAAAGTTGTTTGAAATCTGAGATTGCATGTTTTAAAATGCATTTAATTTAAAAATGAAAGCTGAGAGGAAGTAGAAATTTCAGCAGTTTCTGTAGAAAGGAAATGAACTTAGTTTATTTTTAATTTTAGTTTCTGCTTCGTCTTGCTAAGTGTAAAAAGATATAAGTACTAATATAGCTTGACATCTCCCCTTTGGAGCTGAAAGTGGTACGAATACCTCTTAATATTATGTTCATTTCTGTGATTTACATTTTTTTCTAAGAATGACTTTTCATAACTATTTCTATAAAAATACAGACTTAGAAATATGAATCTGTGAGCTAAAAAGTGTTACAGATGTGCAGGTCTGATTCTGTGTAACACAAAACTATGTTTGCTTCAGACATAATGTTTGAATAGACAGTACATTGGCTGGGGGTGGGGTGGGAGCTCTTTTGTTGCTTTTATAGGTCAATTAATTAATGGACCATTTCAGGGCCATAATTTATTAAAGTTCTTAGCACCCTCTACCAATTATGAATTAAAGGTGAGTTAAGGGAACTTCTCATCTTGCAGGACTAGGCTTAATATTTACATCATGTTGTGATTATAATTCTACCTCCACTCAGACACAGAACAAATTTCACACATAATGTTTCCACACAAATGAAGTGGAATTTTGATGCCCATACTCTGCATTTTCAGCCAGACTTTTTTGGATTTTTGTTGTTGTTGTTGTTGTCTCTGAACCTACAGTCATAAAGAATAAAGATGATCTGTATTAAGCATTTGCCGTGCTGGGGGTGGAATATGATTTGGCTTTAAGTTTCAACAGTCTTATAAAAGCAGAAAAAGAGGAAAATCACAATTTTGTTTTTTTTTTTTTTTCTTGCAAGTGTAAGGATGAATTATTCGATTCAGATCAGTTTCTTGAGTGAGATAAAGAAATATATCTTCTTTCTGTTATCTGTCGATTCATAAAGATAATAGCTGTTCTTTAATGAGATCTTACCACTAAACAAACAGCAAATGGAAATGTATCAGTGCTACAAACATAGTCACCACCATGGAGAGTTCTTGTGTGTAAAAACGTGTAGAATATAACCTCTTTTAAGCTCGTGTTAATGGTTAGTCAGTACTTGGCCCAGGGAATTATGCAAATGGTTTGATGATGAGGACCTTATTAATCACGCAGAGTGAAATTTGTCTGTTTGCACAAGGTTCACAAAGGACTTGTGCATCCGTTGTACCCCATTTTGAGGGCTGAAGCGAAGCTTGAAAGGTAAATAGAGTTTGTGCTGTACTGGAGAATGTTGGGCTTTTCAGTATACTCCCAGGGCAGTTGATAAACACAGTTTGAAATGGATTATTTCAGTGCTGCAGAAAACTCCTGTGTAGTAGAGATAAGTAGGATAAGCCTAATTTGCAAACGGGCAGAATAAAAGGTAAATATTTGCGTAGCACATATTTCAGCAGCTATCATTGTGTGATGAGAAAAGCAAAGAAAAAAGGGGATCATATGGACTTGCGACAGTCATCTTCAGCCTACTTTGATGTATTAGTTTGATTAATATCCTCTGGTCAGCTTTCTGAAAATAGAACATGACTCTTGCTTCAAAAATAGTGTGGTGTTTGTTTAAAAAACAATTGCTACACTAATATCTGATCTCTGCAAGGATTATTTTTCTTTGCACAGTCATGCTCTGTATGATTGTTGTAGTCTCTGCCAATTTAACATTTTGGGCTTTTAATCCAGCATTTCCAAGTGAGTGATCATGATATAGAGTTAAATTTTGTATGCTAGACACCTATAATTTCTATTTGATAGTCTTACTATTTGAATTTGTATTTGAGTGGAAGACCAGTGTTTCACAGTCTTTGTCTTAGATGAGGAATACCTAACAGATCAAGTTACATTGGAAATTGCATCTGTGAACATCAAGACCCTTACGTCAGATTCTGGCCTAATCCAACAGGTAAGAAAAATGGTACCTGAATGTGAACTAAGTTATTGCTATTGATTAAATAAGTATGTTAACAAAGAAATATATTTTCAGACTATAACTGGAGAGCATGGAATTACTCAGTAAAACAGACCAGAAATAGGCTCTGTTTTCAAGAGTTCAATGAAGTGAGCTTTTGTGGAGAAGAGCAAAAGAAAGGTTATTTAATCATTAACATGTACTTTGTATCTTAAATAGGTTTTGATTAGTGTGTAGATGCTCTGAGGAAGCACTGACAAAGAGTTAAGGCTTTGTCATGCATGCTCTCCCTCTTCCCTGCTGAAAATAGAGCCAGGGCAGAGAATAAATGAAGAAGTAAGGAATCCTACATTTTGGACTCTTTGTGTTTTGCCCTCAGGGAGGCATTTGACTGTTCTGCTTTAACTTTGGGACACTGCTCTTCCCATAGTGGAAACACTCTCCACTGTTTGTGAAATCTTACATTGCCATAGGCTGGGCAATGCTGAGTGACCCCCATGCTCCATGGTTACCATCTTTCAAGAATGTTGTTTGCTGAATTTCAAATTGATTCTCTTTGGGTTGAGCAGAAAACTTGGAGAAGAGAAATGAATGAGCATTTTCCAGCAAGACGAAGAATTAGGAGTTCCTTATGCCAGTGTCCCAGCTGAATTTCATCAAAAACAAACATGAGTTTGGTATGCATTTCGCAGATGGTGGAGGTAACAGTCTCATTCCCATCATCAAGAAGAGAGCATTTATTGCCAGCTTAGAATCACTATAAAGATATTTCCGTGTACTAGGGTGTGAATGGTTCTGTAGAGCTGAAAAACTTTCTGCTTATCTTCAGACTGTGCCTAGGTTTATGGCTTTGATTAGACCTGTAGAGGTTGATTGGATTTTAGTTGTGGGCAAAAAATATTCTTGCTTAATACCTTAATTTCATGGGCAGCAGCACTACATTGTCTTATTGCAATTATATTACAAGAAAATGATCTTGAATAAACCTGAGTGCATCTGACTTGATAAAAGTAGATAATAACTGATCAGTAAAAATATGAATTTTGAAAACAGATGTATAGCACCGGTAAGTATCCCTGTTTTTCTCTGTACTTTTTGCAGTACTAGCCACTCGTTATTTTTTATCACAAGACATGAGTATAATGACATCTCTTAAAGGCATTTAGGTATTAGCTTGCACAATACGGTTTGAACTTCCATGAATTCATAAAGTCTGGGAAACGTTACTAAAGCTCAGGACAGCAACTTAGCTATTGCAAACTAAGTGAACAGTATCCACTTTTTTTTTTTCCTTTGGTTTTTATTTGCTTGCTTGTTTCTTTTGAAACAGATCTCTGGGGAGGCTGAGCTGTCATGGGCAGCTCCTCATTCTCCCAATGAGTTACCCTTCTGGGGTTTGCTCTTCAGGGCTCAGTAATAATGTTCTGCCTTAAATTTTTAAGGAATTTGTAGGAATGGAGACAATGACTATAATCAGGATCTCCAGATTTAATTTTTCTTAAACTTTGAGTGCTCACATGTTGCCATGAAGGCCAAGTTCATGTTTAAAAAGCTCTGTCCAGAGAAAGTTTATGTGGTGCCAGTGGAAAAGTAAACTACTAGAAGATAATGGCAAGAATTATTCTGTTGCAAGTGGCATGTGCAGTGTTAGATCTCTCTTGAGTGGAGAGCAGACATTCTGTGGTGTGAACTGATGTTGCATGTGTGATCTTGCAGTTTTCAGGGAATAAAGAAGTGCTGAATATAGCATGCAAATTTTTCCTTTTTAAATATTTTGGAGATTGTTTACCTTCTTTATAATTGGACTGTGAATGTATGTATGTTCACCACATCAACTGAAACTGCCTATATTCTATTTTTAGTTGATTTCTTAGTAAAGAAGGTGTAGCAGGTAGGAATAGAGTATCTTATTACACTATATTGTTACCCAGTTGACTTGAGTTTGCATGCACAGCCTGCAAAATGTGAAGAAGCCTGCCGTGACAGTTTCGGAAGAATGACACAATACAAAAAATCAACAATACTTTATTGCAGCTATGTAAGGGGAAAATCCCCTTCTGCTTTTATCTTTAAATCCTCAACAGAAGAAAGCTATTTCACCTGGCTCCACACCCGCGTAGTTAAAGTAAGGGCAGCCGCAGTTTCCCGCAGTTCTAGGATCAAGGTGCTGTCCTTCCAGTTTTTAGGTGTTGCTCTCTAAATAGAACTGAAATGTTACAATGTGTGTTGCAGTCTCAGGCTGCTAAGTAATTTCATTATGTTTAATTAGCAGGCAAAAAGCCACTGAGGGAATGCTTACTTCAAACAGGAGGAGGGTTAGACATGAAACAGCAGAAATGTTCAAGTCCACCTGTTGTCTAGAAAAGCTTCATATGTATGTAAAGAAATTTGTAAAAAAAGCTCCTCCACTTTTCCTAAATCAATGAAACCGTCCCTTACTCCTGCATGTTACAGGCAAAATTCACGTTTTTTTCATTACAAAGCATTTAAAAAATCTTTTTAATCAAGCAATATGAATTGTTGAACAGCTGTTGGGGGATTAAGAACAAATTATTCAAAAGATGTAACCCCATAGCATATCACTAATAAAGATGACATTGTTCAGTGGATACAACCAGGGCAGTTTTGTGAGCCAAAGCATGAAAATGCTGCCTGAAAAGACTGCAGATTGTCAGTAATTCCTCAAAAACAGATGTATTCCCTGTTTGACTTTACAAGCAGTTCGGGATTCTACTAAGTAATCTCCTGCCACTTGTAAATTAGCCAAATAGTTACTCTGGTGCTCAAATACATTGTTTTGATTTATATTTGTTTTCTGCTTTGTAGCCAGAAGACAAAGACACGCAAAACCATAGCGATGAATCACTTTCAGGTAATATGTCAGCTTTACTGTTCTACGTATTTTATTCCTAGAATTTCTTTGAAAGTACTTTTATTAAAAACTGCTATTTGTCATAACCAAGAACTGCCTGGGTAGTCAATGCTTGTGGAGCTCATTTCGTTACCAGTGTCATTTACAGCTTCCTCTTAGTTCTAAAGGGGGTGGTGATCAATAATGCGGACCATATGAAGTGGTTAAGTTGGGCTTTCCAAATACATCTAGTACATCCACCTTTGAAAGAAATTTGCAAACAGCTACCTGGAGAGAGCAGAAGCTGGCAGTGGGCTCTGGGGGCTTATCCCATAACTTTATGAGTTCAGCTGAGGGTGGGGGGATGTGCAGATGATACACAGTGTTAATCTAACAGTGAACAGAGTTCACTGTTAGTCTGTTAATCTAACAGTGAACAGAAAATTTCCTATTAGTAAAGAAGCTTGTCCTATCATGTAGCATCAGGATCATGCCATTAGGTGGATAGGTCATAATTTGCTCATCAGTATCTAACACAGGGCATCTTAGAAAAGCAGGATTCTTTATAATGCTTTTGATAGTCTGCACATGGTATCGCACAAGAAGCAGGTTGGTTTAGTTTTGTTTACCTATAACTATGCCCTGTGTTTTCTTTACCCCTTCTTCCTTGCTTCTATTGGAGGATAAAACTTACTCTGGCATCCTTGCAAAGCAAAATAAGATGAAATTCAGATAGGGTGTTCTCCTGCCCTTTGAGCTCAGCCAGAACTTTGATTGGATTACATTCATTTCGCCTTGTTTGTATAACTAAATCTTAGTATGAATGAAGCAAGCAAATTTTGTCTCACTTCAGCAAGAGTTTAGGGTGCACGAGAAGAACAGAATAGTTCATATTCGTATTTCTGTAGAGAGCAGCTGCAAGGCCTGTGGAATACCTGTGAGCAAAGATGTCGCCAGAATGTGTTTCCCCTTAACAGGGAATCTAAGCATTTGTATGAAGTTATGTGTCTGCAGCAGTGTTGTTGCTGCATGTCCTGACTTGTTGAAAACTTCAGAAGCTGTCTTTGGCCTGCTAAAAAGGCAAGCCAATGAGCAACGTTACAAAAATAACAATAGCCTGCTCTTCCCTTAAAACCAAAAAGCAAAGTGCATGCAGAAACTACATTCAACTGAGTTGCTTTTATCAGCACTAATATTCAGAATAAAAAAATCACAATTTGACAGTCTTTCTGGAATTTTCACACAATCTGACAGTAATTACTGCAAATGAAAAAACAAACAAACCAGCCTTAACAGATGCTGTTGTCTGTATGAGTAGGTGGCGCTGAGTACCAGATTTGCCCTTTGCCAGAGATACGGTTCAGGTCTCTTAGACCAGCACTGATCCAGCACTTGTAAATTGTGTGTCACTGTTTTCTGTTGTTGTTTTTAATCATTGTTTTGATTAATATCAGTTTTCTTATTGTAGTGTCCCTTTTTCAAAGAGGTTTATCCCAAATAGGACCAGTTACTTCCCTATTTCAAGCTGTACAATGAGGCTGGAGGGCAGAAGCTTTAGAAAGTGCTTCTAGGCTGTGTCCATTATCTACTACTCTTCGAACATACCAAATTCTCCCTGCCTTCAAAAAGGAGCAGGGAGAGTTAAGGTCATATCTGCAGCCAAAATGCTCAAGCAATGCCCTACACTACTGCAATGTTAAAGGTCTTAGTATTAGTATTTAACTAGAAGTATGACTAGAACTGGTTTCTACATGCTTTTATGGGTTATTAATATATAATATAGTCTGATAGCACCACTGTGATGGATGCTGGGGAGATATTGACTGTTGTGTGTGGGAGACCTCTAAATGGCAATTTTTAGTATTTGATACAGATTTTAGAATACATCGCCACCTACTTCCAGCAACTTGGTATTTTTATTTTTCTCACACATGGAGGAGTATGCACTTTATTCCTTCCCATAATGTACATTTAAAATAGGCTTGCTTGCTAGAACAGGGACAAATTTTATTGTAAGAGCCCTTACAAAGCAAAGGAACATTTCCACTTTTTCATTGTGTTAAAGTACTGGATGTTAGTTGTGTTTGCAGCTGTCAGCAGAGATTCTCCTGGTGCAAATATTTCATGTTGCTATGAAGGCAGTAGCTCAGAAGTGCAAAAGCTTTTCCTTCATCCTACAACACATGTATACAAGATGCACATAATCCTGTTGGTGATGTACGCAGGGGTTATGGCAGATTCAAGGAAGCGACGTAGTTCCCAAAACCAAAAAAGGCGATTATGCCAGCTCACACACTGGATCTAATTGCATGCCTTTTCTATAAATGTATAAATATGGTACTTTCAAAATTACTGCCCTTTTGATTATAGCCACTGAGCGTAGTGAAGAGAGAAGTCTGACAAAGTTAATTTCATGGGTACTTCCTAAGGAAAGGCATTACATGTCACTATTCTGACTTTTTCAGAAACGATTCACAGGAACATAATACTCTTCATCCCTTTGTGCTTTTAACTTTTTGTTCCCCGTGAAACCGTAGCAATAGATCCTAACTTCTCCCCATGTAATGGTTTTCACTGCAGATCTCAAGAAAACCTGCAAGGAAAATGGCACCTGCTCCTTGTGCTTATTCCGTGCACCGACCATCAGTGACATGCTCAATGATGAGGACTTGTTGTACACAGTGAGGCTAAAGCTGGATCCCTGCCACCCAACAGTGAAAAACTGGAGAAATTTAGCAAGCAAGTGGGGGATGACTTATGATGAATTGTGTTTCCTTGAACAGAAGCCCCAAAGTCCCACCTTGGAGTTCTTGCTACGGAATAGTGACAGGACTGTGGAGCAGCTGATTGATCTCTGTAAATTTTATAAGAGAATGGATGTTGTGAAAGTGCTGCTGAAATGGGTGGAAGAGGAATGGCCCAAGAGAGGGAACAGAACTTACCAGAATGACTTCTAGGCCAAAGAAACTTGTTAGTCCGTATGTGTTAAATGCTGGGACTAGCTGCCACTAGTACATGGGAGGTTTCCCTTGCAAGAGAGAGCAAGCCTGTACTGACGGTTTGTATACTGTGTAAGCTTTATGTACTGTATACACGTATATATGTTCTGTGCCCTCAGGGTTGCAAAGATAACCTTCCAAAAATGGATGGAATAATGCAGGTTGTGTTCTTGAGTCTACAAATGCCTTCAGTTTCTTTGCTGCTGTTCGTAGGCTTCCTAAGCAGAAGAGGAATGAAAAAGCCAGACCACTGGTTTTACTGCAGCAGTTGTGAACCATGTCAGTTGTGTGCTGTTGCTATTGGGAAAGCCACAATTAGAAGGCAAGTCTCTTGGCCTTTCTGGCAGCCCTTCCACAATTTTATGTGTTCTACTTAGTAGAAGATGAGGGGTTATTTTTTTTCTTCCTTTTTTAATATTTTTTAACCTTTATGACACTGGTTTTGGCACAGGAACACCTCAGTGTTCCAAGCAGCAGTTTGGATTTGCATGTTACAATTAATTCAATGCTTCAACGTCACATTCAGGCAAATTAAGCTTTAAATCTCTCTTGTAAACAAGAATAGATGTTAAACAAAATAATTATTTGCATACTTCTACATCATAGGGCATATATTTGCTGTAGAAGAAATCGTGCAATTCAGAGAGACTTTCCAGCCCATAACCACTAGGGACCAAAAAAACCCATTAAAATGCTTTACACTTAAAATTACTTTCCCAAGTTTTGAAGACAACGTGCACTCTGACTGTACTGATCTGTTTCTCTCAAATGCCTCTTGCATTGCAGTGTGAGGTGACAGCTAATGCCTCCACCCACCGTATATCCTTAGTATTGAGTATAACTTCCCTTTTCACAGGCTGTGGTTTTGTTTACAGTCCTGTGGGTTGACCTGCTTTCTGTCCCATGCCAAAGTAGTTGCACACTTGTGTGAAACTAGCACAAGTTTATGTATTGATTAAAGCCACTCTAATGGGAAATTAACAGCTGAATTCATCTACAGTCCAGGTAGATGGTTATTAAAGCACTTATGGTGGTTTAGACTGATGTTTCTCAAAGAATTTTGATACTCTGAATTACACTGTTTACATTTAAAATATTTTAGAAATTGGTCTTTTTCCTACCATTCTTCTGTGTTCTAATGTTTTAAAAAAACTCCTGAAAAATCAGTTATACAATACAATGTATAAAGTACTTATAGCTATAATGCCACACACAAAAATGTTGTGACTTAAAAATACTTCTAGTTGTTACACTTACTAAAGGCATCTCAGATAATACTAATATGTACATAGGTGTATATACCAAAGCACTGGTGAACAGTATGTCAAGATGTGGGGCAAAACTAGAATGGGGTAGAGGTTGATGCACTGTTTACTTTTCTCGAGTAGAAATGACTAAGAGTTAGTAGTAAAGCTGAGGGAAGTCTAATGCTGTATACTGAGTTTCTTACTGTAAGAGAATGAAAAGGGACCTCTGGTAATACTATACTATAGATAATAAGCGATATGGTTACAGAGGAGGTAGAAGTAAAGACTAACATTTTCAATGTCAGGCACTAGTTCTGGGGTGACATAAATTATCTTTATTTTAGTGACTTCAAGAAGCTGAAGGTCTAGTTTCAAGGTGAAAAGACTGACCTAAATTTGAGGTTTGAATTTTTTCTTTTTTTAAAAGCTTGTGGAAGACTGGCATTTTTAATAACTTTTTTTAACCATTCCTCAAAAAAGCTACTACTCTTTAGAACAGTAAGTTTTCTAGCCATACTTTAAAGAGGAAATTGTACTGCTGTATCTTGTTGGGGCTGCAGTTCAAATGTTTCATGTTCCTTCTCTAGGAGCAGGGGTTTCCAATAGATGTCTGTCAACTCGAACTTGTGCAAATAATCTTCTGTCTTTAGTTAGGAGCTCTAGAATCAGCTTTGAAGACTACTGCAGTGGCTGGGCTGCCTGCTACTTTCAGTTCCTACAGAGGCATCCACTGCTTACGTGTAAACAGCTCATGATGCAGCTTGTCCAACATAATCCCCATACCTTGGACCTACTATATGCATGATTTAGGATCATGTGTCTGTGTATTAGGTTGTTCTGAATGATGAGTGCTGGCACGTCTGCCAACAGCTTTTCTCTCCCAGAATATATTACAGCTATATGTGTGGTATTATAGTATGCTCTGCTTTGGTAGATCCAGTCCAGCAAAGAGCTGGACCCCTCACCTAAGACTCATAATGGGAACATGAAATGATGCAGCAGCATTTCTAAATCAAGATGTTCAACTGAAATCTACCCTTTTTCCTGTTTTCTGGCTAAAACTTGTAAAATTTTGAAGAAACACTGCTGTCTTGTGGAAATGAGTTCTGATCCCTTGAAGCTCTTGAAAAGTCACCATCAGCTGCAAGGATTCATGTCTGATGGAAATAAAACTGCTTCTGAGAGTTCATGTGTGAATTCTGTATAAATTCAACACTGAAGGTTGAAAATGTTAGCCTTAAACTTCATCACACACTGGATTACTCATTCGTATACTTGAAATATTTTTTTCCTCTTTGTATGGCATGAATTGAGATGTACACACTTTTTTAGTTTTATATCTGTTTACAAAATATTGGGTCTGAGTGTTCAGTTTATTCTTATATCTTCTGTTATAATGTATACTATTTTTAGAAGAAATATAGATTGTCAATGTTTGACTTTATCGTATTTGTTTTTATTACAGCTAGGAAAGCAGCTGTTTTCCTTCTCACCAGTCACCTTGGAACCACTGAACTATCAACTAGTTGTGCTGTGTAAAAAAAAAAAAACATCTTATATACAAGATTTGTGGCATCTTAAAGCACCTATGTTTGCAACAGATACTGCTGTTCAAGAAAGGAAGATGCACTTTTATCTTTTCCATATGAAAAATGAGTTAATTTTGATAAGGTGATGAACAAAGCTGTTTACCTAGAAACTTGCAGCGGAGTTACTAACTATAGAGAGGTATGAAACCTACACTGGGTGAACTTTTCCCAAATTAATAACCAATCTGATAATGAAGGTTAGAGAATCACATGGACACTGAAAAGGCTCTACTAGATTATCAGTTTTGTCCCGTTATATCTTTCTCCTGTTGCCGTACAAGACCTGCTCTCCCTTCAGGGATTTCCAGTTCTTTGGCTGCCATCTCTCTGCCTGCAGGATAATCAGTGGCACTTCCCACCCCCTTTAGCTTCTATGAAGATGTCCAAACCACTATATGCTTTCATTCCTGCAGCTTTATCTAAGACATGGTGAGCCTAAGAACTGTTCTTCAACAGTAAAGGATGAGTCCTGTGCTCCAGGAGCCCCTAGTTTTGCTGTGAGGTCCACTGTGGGGCATCCCCAACAAAACGGTGACAGTATCCAGTTGCCTTACTTGCTGCATGCACTTCTCTCTGATCTGTGGAGAGGAGTGCAAGATGAGCCCATGGGGCTGTCCTGTGGAAGCCTACCATAAAAGATACGGTAGTCAGCATGGCCCCAGGAGCTTGCTTGGAAGTAAGTTGTACAGAAACCGTAAACCATACTTCTTTCTGAATCACTACTGAATAATGGAGAGCTGCAGCTCAGTCTGGGCAACGCTTCATGCAAGAGACTGCATATTTTTCACTGTCTCAAACTGACTGCCTCCCACAGTTCCAAGTCAAGCTGTTAGCAAGTGGAAAAAAATGTAAATTCTGCCTTATGGTGGTTTAAGTTAGGGTAACACTGTTGCCTTGTAGCCAGAGGTATTTTTTTGTCAGACAGCAGAATTGTTTAAACAAGGTCAAAGAAAGTGCATGGCATAATAATTTAAGGAGCAGCCTACTCCTGCAATTTTTGCAGCATATTGTGTTCTCTGTCCATGAAGGAAAAGCAATTAGTTATTCATAACTAATTTCAATACATCTTGTAAGTCTTAAGTTTTGGGTCAGTTTTGGACAGTAGGGCAGAGCGCCATTAAATGAGGACTTGGGCTTGTTGCCTGTTTTGACAGAAAAGTGTTTTTCCTTGCCCCTGAGCTCGGCTAGTCCTGATTGCTTGGCTATGGTCAGCTGTTAGCCTTAGCTGGGTAGGGAAGGTACGGATCTACCGGTCACACAGGCAGAATACGAGCAGCACTAAGAAGAATTTATTTGGAAAGATGGATTCTGTAGTATTTGTAAGCCTGTACCTTGGCCAAGGACTGGAACTGACTCCATCTTACAAGAAACTGATTGCAAAGAGGAGTTGACTGACTTGGAAAAGGCCTGCCTGTACCCTCGGGGAGGGGCAGGGGCAATTAAACAGCCGGGCAGACTTACTAGTTGATTTGATCTCTGTACTTTACCTTTGTAAAACAGTGTTCTTGATTTCAAAGGCAGGTCATTGGGGTAAATGTATATTTGTTGCTGTGGTAATGAGAATCTTGAATGTGAGAAAGATAAAGCAGTGCAAGTCTTGTTAGGATGGGATCAGCAAGGTTGGCTTTGGCCTTTTTGAACTCCGACATGAAAGAGTATTGGTGTGTTGTGTTTGTTCAGGCTTTGTTTACTGGCCTTCACAGTGCTATGAAGATGAGGATTAAAATTGGAGAAGAGATGAGAAAGAAGTAGCTTCTGTCAGCAATAATTAGTGAGAAGTAATGTCTATGGTGTTAACTTCCTCTTTCCTCTGATATATGTACAGAAATCCTTTTCTTGACTGAAAATCTTAGTTATTTACAGGAGCATCTTTCAACTTTTTTTTTTGAAAACTCCAGGAACAAGACCAAATGCATTAGTAACTTGGAGAATAAATGTGTTCTGTGTATCTGTGTAGAGCATGAGATAGATACGCAATTTATGTGTCTGCATAAAGGTGCTTTTTTTTTTATTATGAATTTGCTTCAAAATTACCCAATATTTAGTTTGGGAATGCTTTTTGTCTCAAAAAATAACCGAAGTTTCATGTTGTTGATGACATAAAGCAAATTTACACAACTAAAAGTTTCTTAATAGGAAGAGCCAGGATAAGAACAAGAAAGGGGCACCCATATCCCTACACTAGAATAATATCTTGAGTCTAAGCTGTTTTTTTTTTTTTTTCATGTTTGTGCCCAATATATATGAGCTTCCCCCACTCCTCTCAAGCTCCAGTTCATTCATGATCCCGTAAATAGTTTATTAGATTTTTTTGTCCTAATTTACTTTTGTCTCTACTTTCTCTGAAGCTGAGGCGTTCACCAACTCAAATAGGTCTATTAAAAGCCTATTCCCCCCCTAACCACCAGAAAACACCTACCATCTCGTGGTGAGAAGTTATACTACAGCCCTCTCATTTCTCCTTTGAAAATGCACCAACGCTGAGGGCAAGTGAACCCATCTGTAACTGCAGAGACCCAACAGGGAGATCCAAAGGCAACTGCAGTGAGGATGATGGTATAGCTAAGGCGTGAAGGTGTAGTCCTAAGGATCTTGGGTTTGGTCACAGCCTCTAGTTTGGAGAACATTACAGCTTTTTGTTTTGCACAAATGCTTGGTGGTTCTTGTTTTTCATCTCCCCCGGTAGGTAGGGACTGAGGCGCTATGTTTGTGTAGACTGTAGCATGATCGTCTCTTGCAGAGGACAGGTAGGGCAGGCATAAGCACAGGTTTGCTCTGGCATCTGTCACAATGCAGACAAAGAAGTGATCCTGGCTACTAGAATCCTAGACCGTTGTGTCACTGATTTAAAGAAGAAGGGGCGGGTACGTTTTAAGGGTTATATGGCCTACAATTGGTTTTCAAAAGGACCAGTGACTTCTAACTCGCTTGTCCTTTGGCCCTCATACCTAATCTGTATCTTGTTTGCTCTTATGCTTCTCTTCAACCTTTTGCTTTAGAAAGCAGGTATTGGAACAAAAAATAGACTACTTACTAGTTTCTGAAGTAGCAGTAGCATTTTAAGCTTTTGAATGGGTAAGCCCATTAAAAAAAAAAAAAAGACTTTTTATTTTGTTCCCTGCGATTTGTAAGATTTGTGCATTTAGGCTTTAAACTGAAAACTGGAAGATCTGAATGATCACCGAAGCTAAATATTGACATATCAAGGAAGAGTTACTGAAGGCCACTGATTAACTTGTAACTAAACAACAGTTGAACCAGCTGGGCTGTCAACTGAAATTTTAATGTTGGTGCACCAATAAGTGGTAACTCATGTCCACTTTGACTCTAAAGCCTTTCAAAGAAGCTAGGGGAGTAATTTCCATCAGAAAATGCTATAATGCACAAACAGCTCCACTAAAGCTGTGGAAGACACAACAATGTCAGGCTTTTGAGATCATATGAAGTCCTTACACTTTCTGCTGAACAATACAGTGTGCTAGAGGCTTTACCCCTGTGGCCACACTGTAGTACTGTATTAACTAGGGGAAGAAATTACAGTTATTCTGGTACCACACAATATAAAAAAGATCAGCTGGGAGTGACTTCCACTGGGCAGGTTTCTTAATGGGGACTAGCAGCCTACTTTGATTGCCTCAGTGCAAAGGTAGATAACGTGTGTATCCATTAGCTTTGGGTGCGGACAAACAAACTTGTCATAACCCATATTTTTGATCTGTGACCAGCCTGTTAAGGACTCTTGATGAGATCTGCAGAGAGCCATTGAGGTTATTAATATTGAATGGTCATAGTGGTGCATTACCATATAAGCGATACGTTCAGTGCGGAGAAGCTTCTGGTTCTGGACAGGATTTTTCTTGCAGGATATTCAGACAGTGATTCATTAAATACACTACATGGTGCCATGGATCGTGTTGTGGAGACCCAAAAGTGGTGTCACTGACCTAAAAATTTGGCAAATTCATGGTCTGCTTATTCAGTAAGATGGTGCAATTGTAACCTCTGGCTCAGAAAGTCCTAAATGGCTGATGGCCAGAAGCTGAGTGTATTGTACTGTGTGCTTGCCTCTGTTCTCAGGCTGCTCCTCTAGGCAGCTCGTGATGACCCCTGTCTGTAATGGTCATGGGTACATGCCCCTTTGACTTGATGTGGTACAGCCAGTTTTGTCTCTACCAGACCACAGATGTCTTGTACCAACCTCAAGAGAACAGCGGTACTTAGGAAGCTGTTATGGTACTGTATGCATCAGAAAAAGGACAAATGTAGCCAGTGGGGCAGCCAACCTTACCCCTGGACTAAAGCCAGCATAACGTTGGGCTTTGGTGCATACGCTAGGAAGAAAAGTAAATCAGCATATCTTAACATTGAGAAACTGCAAATAACCTATTACAGAAAGTGCTGGATAGGCCTAAAAAGGAAAAGCAGCCTCTTACATAAAGGGAAGAACGGTGTTTTGAATTGTGGAGAGGAGGAGAGTTGAACAAAAAGGGCCCCGTGAGAGGTTTTGAAATGTGTTTGTTTGTGTCAAGTCTAGGGACTTCTCTTTTTTAATTACCTCACCGTTAATTGGTGGAAATTTTATAATTGGAACTGTGTATACAATATTGGGCCAAGTAAGTATGACTACCTATGTTGTTACCCTAACTTTGGGCAATGACTTGCTGCCCTGAGAGGTACAGGTTATAGGCTGGGAAGCAGGGGCAGGGGGTCTGCTTAAGAAGTCTCCTTTGAGGAAGCAGGATAGCGTGTAATCATGTACTTTGTGGCACTGCTGAGAAGTGGGAGGAACTGGAGAGCAGGAGCAGATAGCTGGATCCCAGCAGGTAGCTAGGGCAGCTGGCAGCGCCAGAGCACTGCTGGAGCGACTCACCAAGGACAGAGCAGCTTGTAATGCTGCTGGGTCTGGGGCGGTTTGGGTGCAGCTCTGCTGCCCAGCAGGGAAGGCACCAGCCTCTGCTTTGGAGAAGTGCGGGTGTCAGATGAGGTGTTTACTGCAGGAGGAAAGGAGCAAATGTAGCAGCTCCCTTACTAAGAGATTACAGGAGGGCTCAAAATAGTCTGTGGTTGCACTCTTCTTTTTCTATCCAATAAAGTGGTGTTTGTTAAGCCAGCTGACTGAATATGTGAGAAGTGGTTAAAAAAAGTGCCTGCTCATCAGTTTAGTTCAATTTTCGCAGATTTCTGAGCGGGCTTTAACTGTTACTAGCATGGCCTGTGTTGCTGTCAGAAGCTTACACTGAGGCATGCTACAATTATACAGGTGATTGTAACAAACTGTAACAAATCCAGTTTTGCTGACAACAGACTCGGCAAGCACAATATTTATCTAAACTAAAAATTTGTTGTCACTATTAGACTCAGTCACATAGATCCAGAAGCTCTGTACAAAATGGTGCTAGACACCATCAGTCTGTCCTAATTAGTGGCTTGTGGTCTGACACTGCTGCTCAGGTGTTACGCCCGTCTCTTCTCCAAAGTGAAAAGGGAAAACAGAATGGAAAGCTAAATCTGTAAAAGATAACGTTTCAGTTTTTAATGAGATGAATCAAAGCAGTTCTTGGTACCCAGAAGGGAATATGCAAGATTTGGAGATCACCTAATTATCACTGAAAATAAGCAGGAGGTTCCTCAAGGCTGTACTCAGTAGTGCTGGTTGGGCACGGTAGCAGCTGACGTGCAGCAGCAGCTCCTGCACTGCTGATGTCTTGTGATTATGTTCCTCTCCCAGTTCTTGTAGTTGGGGCAGGAAAGGCAGCTAAAATTTCTCAGGGGGAACAGGGTCCTCCCTCAAATGCTACCTTTTGGCCAAGAATAGCTGCTAAATTTCCTTCAGCTTAAATTGTCTGCCTCTGTCTTGACAAAGCACTTCTGTTTCTCCAGCAAGCAAAATTCTGCTGGAACATGGGAAGTCAGACTATGCTGACAGGATAACACACAGCCCCAGCAATGGTTGTGTGCACGCTGAGTTGTAGCTTTAAAAGCAAAAGCCTGAATTAGGACTTGGACCGTGGAAATAGGGGAAGATGTATTTATTTGCTGTCATGACTGCCAAATGGTGCTAAAATAGCAGTTACAAGAAATCACCAGGAAAATGACAGGCTGTGAACAAAACAACTGCAGCGTAGTGCAAGGCTGCTCAATCTGTAACCCAACTGACTCATTTACAGGCTGGATCGTTGGGCCGGGGCCAACTGTATGAGGTTCAACAAGGCTCAGTGCTGGGTCCTGCACTTCGGCCACAACAACCCCATGCAATGCTGCAGGCTTGGGGAGGAGTGGCTGGAGAGCTGCCTGGCAGAAAAGGACCTGGGGGTGTTGGTTGACAGCCGCCTGAACGTGAGCCAGCAGTGTGCCCAGGTGGCCAAGAGGGCCAATGGCATCCTGGCCTGTATCAAGAATAGTGTGGCCAGCAGGACCAGGGAGGTGATAGTGCCCCTGTACTCGGCACTGGTGAGGCCGCACCTCGAGTACTGGGTTCAGTTTTGGGTCCTTCACTACAAGAAGGACATCGAGGTGCTGGAGCGTGTCCAGAGGAGGGCAACGAAGCTGGTGAAGGGTCTGGAGCACAAGTCTTATGAGGAGCGGCTGAGGGAACTGGGGTTGTTTAGCCTGGAGAAGAGGAGGCTGAGGGGAGACCTTATCACTCTCTGCAACTACCTGAAAGGAGCCTGTAGCGAGGTGGGGGTCGGTCTCTTCTCCCTAGTAACGAGTGATAGGACAAGAGGAAATGGCCTCAAGCTGCGCCAGGGGAGGTTTAGGTTGGATATTAGGAAAAACTTCTTCACCGAGAGGGTGGTCAGGCACTGGAACAGCCTGCCCAGGGAAGTGGTTGAGTCTCCATCCCTGGAGGTATTTAAAGAACGGATAGATACGGTGCTTGAAGACATGGTATAGATGGACTTGGCAGTGCTAGGCTGACGGTTGGACTCAATGATCTTAAGGGTCTTTTCCAACCTTGATGATTCTATGATTCTATGATTGTCAGTGGTGCATTACGTTTGGGAGCTGAAATAGGGATTTTCCTGCAAATTTCATAAACTGCCTGTGACTCAGCCTCCAAAGAGGAGATCAGCATGTTAATCAAACGGTCGTTCTGCTTCAGTAAAGAACTGGTGCATACTTTAAATCACTGTATTTCCTTTGGATTGTTTCTTCCCAAAAGTAGAAGAGCTCTGAGCCAGAAGTAGTAGTAAAGCAGTAAAACTTTATTTTCTGTGGTTCCTCTAGAAACACTTCTACTTATGGCTCCTCCTTTCAGCATCGCTACTTTTTTATTCCAGCCCCTCAGCATCTTTTCTGTCCCTGTTGTTTGACCTGAACTTTCAAACCTGCTTTGAGGTCAAGGCGTTTCACATACTTCTGTCACTCTGGTTTTATCAAAACTTTGTACTCTTTAAACTAGAATGCCTGGAACAATAGCTTCGAAAGAAAACAAAGTGGTAGTTTGGGCTCTAGGACCTTTTCTTTATTCTCTTTTTAAAAAGTGCCGCGGAATTTTGTAGAACAATTGAATAGCAGGCTTTTTGCTACCACCCAACTACAGACAAGAGTTCTCGGTCCTCTCTCAAAACCGTGCATGATTCTAAGGTATCTTTCCCCAAGCGATCTGCTTTGCTGCTCTTTAATCTGAATAGCTCATTTCTGCAGTTCTCCTCCAAAGAAATGTTACCGTGCCTTTCTGTGAATGAATCCTTCAAATCTGATAGAGCTAAGCTGCTGTACCCTTTAAAGCAGCCATCCTACAACCATTAGCACAACTCTAGCAAGTAGATATGATTTGGTATGGGGTTTTTGTGCTGGTTAATTGTAGAAGACTTGATGTTATCTAGGTAAGATATTGAAATGGTCTTTGTGACAAGAGTGGCTGAATTCCATTCTAACTTTGCTGTATAGCCGTGTGCACTGCTTCCTGCAAAGAAGTACTGAATGCCTGTAACTGACTAGGATATGGTGACTGATTGAATTTTGTGGGCCTTTTCTATTGCTACCTTTATATTTGTGCCCATCCTTCCCCCATCCAGCGTATGAACAGGCAGAGCTTTAAGTAGTGCTTCTCCGAGCAGCTTGTTGCTAAGCAGGTGTAGAACTACTCGGGACTTCATTGCCCAATCTGCTTACTGGACCAAAATAGCCCAAACCACACTTAGTGAAGCCTCCGAGGGGACGGGAGGATAAAAGCACCGCCTGGGGGCTGTGGGTGTAAGATTGGGGGTGGGTGTAAGATTTCCAGGTTTCAGAAGCTCCACAGTCCCGGAGCAACAGATGACCCAGTGGGCTTTAACCGCACCCGGGTCCGGTCGCAGGAGGCGATGCGTCCTGCTCGGGGGCGATGGGGCCAGGCTGTAACGAGGCACCCACGGAGGAAACACAGAGGAAGCGAAGGGTTTGCAGGGGAAGCTTGCGGTAGCCTTGGGGAGCTGAATTAACTCCGCAACCGCGTGGTTACTGTGGCGCTGGCAAATCTCAGCCCGGAGGGCGCGCGCCGCAGCCGCGGGTCGGGGGCGCGTGGCGCGGCTTGCCCCGGGGCCAGCAGCGCTCTCCGAGCCCTGGGCGCGGTCCGGGAGCTGACGCAGGCCGAGAAACGGCGCGGTCGCCGCGCAGCCGGCCACGCCAACCGCGCCCGCGGCGCCAGGCGCCCTCCCGGGGTAGCGGAGCTCCCCCGGCCGAAGGCCTCTCTCCTCGGCCGGGGCCGCCCCCGCAATCGGGCCCCGGGGAGGCGCGCGGGGCCCGCCGTGCCCGGTGACGTTGGAGGCGGCCGGAAGCCGTTGGGAGGGGCCAGGACGGGCGCGGAGCGGGGACGGCTGGCGGCGGCGGCGGCGAGGGGTCTCCGGGCGCTGCTAGTCACGGAGGTGCGTTGCGCGGGTGAAGGAGGAGCTCCCGCTATGGGGGAGCCGGTGGGTAGCGGTAGCAGTAGCCCCCCCCGGCCCGCCTGTGGCTGCCTGCGGGGAGAAGGGGCCGCGGCGGGCCCGGCTGACGGAGCCGCTCTGTGGAGCCGGGGCTTCCTCGGAGCGCGTGAAGGCTGAAGCGGCCGAGGTTTCGTGGTGAAACGAGTCCTGTGCCCTTGTAGCGTACTGTAGCGTTGGGTTTGCGGCCCGGGGCGGGGGGACGCCACTGGTGTTCTGTGCTGTAATTGCGTGCAAATGTCCAGAAAGTATCTCGCTTATTCTCTTTGCAGAAGTCTTGCTTGCCTTGGTGTAAAATCTAGCTTTGATTGTAAAGTCTAACCTGAGTTACCCTCATGGAAGGTGTTTTCTGCGTGTCATAGAGAGACAGCGTAATAGTTGGTTGTTGGCCTTTCTGTTTTCCTGTTTTGTTATTGAAGAGGTTTTCAGCTGCTGCGCAATGTGTGAGATAACAGGAAAGCATGTGTATCTTTTTCAGTTCTGAAAGTATAGTCAGGAAACCTTGACTTACAGTGTTGCAGACTTAAGATTTGGTGTAACGTGTGCTGACAGTGGTTCCTCTGATAGAAGGTTACAGGAGAACCTTGCCGTTGCATGCCTATCTCCTGTTTTGTCAAACAGAGCCTGAATTGCCGATTTCCCTCATTATTGTGACCTTTTCAATAGAAAGACTAATAAACAAACAAAAAACCCCTCAACCCGTCTCTTTGCCGTAGTGCGGCCTGGTCTGCCAAGACTGACAGTCAGTTCTGCTCCAGGATCCTCTTTCAGCAGGATCTAGAGATTGCTCTTGCACACCCGGGGAAGTTCTGGTAGCAGGCTGCTGGACACTGAGTCGTAGGTGCGGGTTTCAGTTTTTTGGGTCTGCTATTGGACTTTCTAATGCTAACGGCAGAACTATTGTTTGCTTTGGTCTTGATTTCCTCCTTTTTAAAGTGAAAATAATGAGCTTTTCCTGCCTTTGTACAGTCCTGTTGTGAATTGGTGGTGGTATCCCATGAGAAGATCAAAGGGGCAAAACAGTTACGCAGCACAGGCACCTTACATTCTCTGAATTGCATTCTAGACACTGGTCTTAAGTAGGAGAATTAATACCTTTCTGGCCCAAATCTGCCACAAGATAAGCCAGATGTTGCAATGGACCACTCTGTTGTTAAATCATTGCGGAAGATTAACCCCAGGACACTGTGAAACAGATCGCAGAGGTTGGAGTTTTGATTTGATGGTGGTGCTTTCTTTTTTGTGTTCTTTTTTTTCTTTTAATGTTGTTAGCAGCTGTCACACAGTAACAATGCTAGAACCCTCATCTTTGACTTTTTCCCCATCTGTCTGTCATCACCACACAGTTTGCTTGCTACCTTGAGTTATTTCTCCAGAATGTGGAAGAAATAATTACCTAGTAGTTTCAGTTGGGCTCTGAATTTTTGTCACTTCATTAGAAGATTTGCTAAAGAAATTGCAGTGTAGCTGGGTATACTCACAAGCTGCTGTTTCACTTCTTATTAATGCTGTGCATTTAATGCAAGTTTTACAAACTCCTGTAGTTATTTGTGGAGTTCAGGGATTGTATGTGTCGGAGGAAGAAACGTAAAATATCCTTTGCTTCCCTGCTATGTCTTTGCCTAGTATCGTGTAACTTTATGTAAGATAAAAGTGGAAGAAGCAAGTTCAGCCCCTAGGGCTTGTCTGCCTTGGGAAGTCTGGGGTTGGCACAGAAAGTGTTAAAGGAAACAGAAATGGTTGTTTGTTTGTCTTCGAAAAACTGCTTTTGTACTGTGTATCTTCTCCCTGTCTGCAGGCAGGGGTCAGCTGCAAATGGAGAGCTATTAGGGCCCAGCTGAGGGGCACTGAGTTATCAGTGTTCCCCTGTACAATGAGGATTTTTATGTGGGATTCTGTCTCGGTATACATAATCTCAGGAAGCTGATGATGACATGGTCTACCTGTGTGCACTGTCCCTTGTTAGGGTGGCACCTTATTTCTTTAAGCAAGGCTTTAACTTTCATATTTCAAAACTCCAGCAAATTTATTGGAAAGGAAAGATGTTTGCATAATTTCTTGTGCTGTTTAAAGTATTACCTTGGAGGGTTTCACTTCATGTAGTGTCACTTTGTTTCCTTCTAATTAAAAGTTTTGGTTTTTCGAAGGGTTCCCTCTTGGTGCTGCCCAACCAGTGAGTCCTTTAAATACGTTCCAGCAGTGGTCACACAGAACCGACAAACTTGAACTGGAGGAGGGAAGATGACGTCCTTGGATGGAGGGCAGGAGACAGTCAGTAATCCGAAGAAGACAATCAGTAATCCGGTAACTCCCCTGTCATGTAAACAACTTCTTCCTTGGGAAATGGGACTTTGGTGTTTTATGTTAATAGTTAGTACTACAGTACTATACTTGTACTGTTCTGTACAGTGAGGGGTGTTGCTGCGAACTCTTTGCATTGCTCAGGTATTTGAGGAAGAATGTCACAGGCGACACTGGGAACAGATGGTGTTTAGAAATTGTGCTGTAGGCAAATGGACACTTAATGCACAGGACTTCCAAAACAGGAAGGAAGTTCTGTTGGCCTTGGAGGGTAATCCTTTTTCATACACAGCTTATTGGATATCTGGCATTTTTGCAGAATGTGCTGGATCGAAAGTGAAACTATGATAAACAGTGGTTTCACCCCTAATTTTCTGTAAACATGAGTGGTGCCTGGCAGCCCTGGTGAAAATTTTTTTTTTTGTGGTGCTTGTAACTTCAGTCTGAACAATTAAACTTGGCATCTTTTTTGATCCTGTTTTGTAAGGAAGACTTGAGCTAACACGATTCAGCCATTGCAGAGAGTGGATTTGACAGAATGTTGTTTGCCTAACTAAGAGTCTGGAGACTTTCTCTGAAAAGCTCTAGTATTCTCGTGATCTGGGACAGGGGCCTGGCACTGGCATGTGGCTAAAGGGGTGGGCTGGAGCTGTACTTTTCACTGTATCTTTAAAAAGGTCATTCCTTTGAGCCTGCAGGAAATCATAGAATCATAGAATCCTTAAGGTTGGAAAAGACCCTTAAGATCATCGAGTCCAACCGTCAGCCTAGCACTGCCAAGTCCATCTATACCATGTCTTCAAGCACCGTATCTATCCGTTCTCCAGGGATGGAGACTCAACCACTTCCCTGGGCAGCCTGTTCCAGTGCCTGACCACCCTCTCGGTGAAGAAGTTTTTCCTAATATCCAACCTAAACCTCCCCTGGCGCAGCTTGAGGCCGTTTCCTCTTGTCCTATCACTCGTTACTAGGGAGAAGAGACCGACCCCCACCTCGCTACAGGCTCCTTTCAGGTAGTTGCAGAGAGCGATAAGGTCTCCCCTCAGCCTCCTCTTCTGCAGGCTAAACAACCCCAGTTCCCTCAGCCGCTCCTCATAAGACTTGTGCTCTAGACCCTTCACCAACTTCGTTGCCCTCCTCTGGACACGCTCCAGCACCTCGATGTCCTTGTAGTGAGGGGCCCAAAACTGAACCCAGTACTCGAGGTGCGGCCTCACCAGTGCCGAGTACAGGGGCACTATCACCTCCCTGGTCCTGCTGGCCACACTATTCTTGATACAGGCCAGGATGCCATTGGCCCTCTTGGCCACCTGGGCACACTGCTGGCTCATGTTCAGGCGGCTGTCAACCAACACCCCCAGGTCCTTTTCTGCCAGGCAGCTCTCCAGCCACTCCTCCCCAAGCCTGCAGCGTTGCATGGGGTTGTTGTGGCCGAAGTGCAGGACCCAGCACTGAGCCTTGTTGAACCTCATACAGTTGGCCCCGGCCCAACGATCCAGCCTGTCCAGGTCCCTCTGCAGGGCCTTCCTACCCTCCAGCAGATCAACACTTCCACCCAACTTGGTGTCATCTGCGAACTTACTGAGGGTGTACTCAATCCCCTCATCCAGATCATCAATAAAGATATTGAACAGGACTGGCCCCAGTACTGAGCCCTGGGGAACACCACTCGTGACTGGCCGCCAACTGGATTTGACTCCATTCACCACCACTCTCTGGGCTCGGCCGCCCAGCCAGTTTTTAACCCAGTGTAGAGTGCACCCATCCAAGCCGTGAGCAGCCAGCTTCTCCAGGAGAATGCTGTGGGAGACTGTATCAAAGGCCTTACTAAAGTCCAAGTAGACAACATCCACAGCCTTCCCCTCATTCACTAAGCGGGTCACCTTGTCATAGAAGGAGACCAGGTTAGTGAAACAGGATCTCCCTTTCATAAACCCATTCTGGCTGAGCCTGATCCCTCGGTTGTCCCACACTTGCTGCATAATGGCACTCAAGATCACCTGCTCCATGACCTTCCCTGGCACCGAGGTCAGGCTGACAGGCCTGTAGTTCCCGGGATCCTCCTTCCGAGCCTTCATGTAGAGGGGCGTCATGTTTGCTAGCTTCCAGTCATCTGGGACCTCCCCGGTTGACCAGGACTGCTGATAAATAATGGAGAGTGGCTTGGCAAGCTCCTCTGCCAGCTCCCTCAGTATCCTCGGGTGGATCCCATCTGGGCCCATGGACTTGTGCGCATCCAGGTGGAGGAGCAGGTCAGTGGCTACCACCTCTTTGACAACTGGGACTTCACTCTGTGTCCTGTCTCTGTCTCCCAGCTCAGGGGCCTGAAAAACCTCAGGATGACTAGCTTGACTATTAAAGACTGAGGCAAAGAAGGTGTTAAGTACCATCCTTTGTGGCAAGGTTACCTTCTGTATCCAACAAAGGAGGGAGATTCTCCCTGGCCCTCATTTTGTCACTAACATATTTATAAAAACTTTTTTTGTTGTCTTTAATGGCGGTGGCCAGTTTAAGTTCCAGCTGCGCCTTTGCCTTTCTGATCTTCTCCCTGCATAACCTCACAACATCCTTGTAGTCCCCCTGAGCCGCCTGCCCCTTTTTCCAAAGGTGGTAGGCTCTCCTTTTTTTCCTGAGTTCTAGCCAAAGCTCTCTGTTCAGCCAGGCCGGTCTTCTCCCCCGCCTGCTCGACTTGCGGCACATGGGGACGGCCTGCTCCTGTGCCTTTGAGACTTCCTCCTTGAATAATGTCCAGCCTTCCTGGACTCCTTTGCCCTTCAGGACTGCCTCCCAAGGGACTCTGTTAACCAGACTCCTAAACGATCCAGTCTGCCCTTCTGAAGTCCAGGGTAGCGGTCTTGCTGACCCCCTTCCTTAATCCTCCAAGAATTGAAAACTCTTATCATTTCATGGTCACTGAGCCCAAGGCAGCCTCCGACCACCACATCGCCCACCAGGCCCTCTCTGTTTGTGAACAGCAGGTCCAGCGGGGCACCTCCCCTGGTTGGCTCGCTTACCAGGTGTGTCAGGAAGTTATCTCCCACACACTCCAGGAGCCTCCGAGACTGCTGCTTCTCTGCTGTGTTGTATTTCCAGCAGATATCTGGTAAGTTGAAGTCTCCCACGAGAACAACGGGTAGGGATTGTGAGACTTCAGCCAACCGTTTGTAGAATACTTCTTCTGTTTCCTCGTCCTGGTTGGGTGGTCTAGAACAGGCTCCCACCAGGATATCTGCCTTGTTAGCCTTCCCCCTGATCTTTACCCATAAGCACTCAACCTTATCATTACTGTCGTTAAGCTCTAGACAATCAAAACACTCCCTAACATACAGGGCTACCCCTCCCCCTCTCTTTCCTAGCCTGTCCCTTCTAAAGAGCTTGTAGCCATCCATTGCAGCACTCCAGTTGCGTGAGTCATCCCACCACGTTTCCGTGACGGTGACCACATCATAGTTTTCCTGCCGCGCAACGGCTTCCACCTCCTCCTGTTTATTGCCCATGCTGCGTGCATTGGGGTAAATGCACTTCAGCTGGGCTATAGATCTCTTCTCCAACACAGGCATGCTACCCCTAGGCTCATCCCAAGCAAGACTGGTTTTATCCCCTTCCCCCTTCGCATCTAGTTTAAAGCTCTCTCACCGAGGCCTGCTAACTCCTGAGCCAGAATCCTTTTCCCCCTTTGCAACAGGTGAACCCCATCTGTCTCCAGCAGGCCTGGTGCCATGTAAACTGTCCCATGGTTGAAAAACCCAAAATTCCGTTGCTGGCACCAGCCCCCGAGCCACGTGTTGATGAGGTGGGTCTTCCTTTTCCTTTCCATATGCGTCCCGGCTACTGATGGGATGGAGGAAAACACCACCTGTGCTCCTGATCCTTCAAGCAATCGCCCTAGCTCTCTAAAGTCCATTTTGATTGTCTTGATGCCCCTATCAGCTACCTCATCACTGCCGACTTGAACAACCACTAGTGGATAATAATCGGAAGCTTTCACCAGTCGGGGGAGGTTCCTGGTAACGTTTCTTATCCTTGCCCCAGGGAGGCAGCAGACTTCCCTATGGGATGGGTCCGGTCTGCAGATCAGGCCCTCTGTTCCCCTCAGAAGGGAGTCACCTACAACAATTACCCTTCTTTTTTTCTTGCCGATGGCCGTTGTAATGCGCGGGGCTGACTGCTTCCCCCCAGTAAACCCTTTGGATGGATCCCTGTCTGTATCTTCATCCTCCTGGCCCTCAGGTTCCAGAGCCTTGTACCTGTTGTGTAAGGGCACCTGGAGGGGTGAGGTGGGCCGGGAGAGGGTTCGCCTGCTGCGCCGAGCTGGGATCCGCATCCATCCTTCTCATTCTCTTGGGTCGCCTCCCTCTGCCTGACTGTACAAGGGCAGGGGAGCCTCTCCCTCACTTGATGCTTCCGTCTGGCATGCTCGTCTCAGGGATTGTAGGGACTGGCTCCACCAAAACAGTATTTTTAACATTCTGGCTAGTATTCTAGTATTCTAGTATTTTGGCTCCACCAAAATAGTATTTTTAACATTCTGTGCCAGAACTCTTAAAAAATATTAAAGACTGTAGAGTATCTGTGTGGGGTGTACAGTAGCACGAATCTACACAGGACTTCTTATCTATTGCAGCTTTGCACTGATACGCACCTGTGCCCTCAGTGAATCTGATTGTTCAGTCCCTCTATATGTTCACTACTTGCAAAGTGGATAGAGTTAGGGATGATGGGGAAGTAGCTTCAACCTTCTTCAAAGAACCGAGCTGGGAGAGGAAGGAAAGCTGTGTGGAGATTAACTAGAAGGTGGAAGGACTGAACTGCAAAAGGAAAGGGAGGATGAAAGTTGATAGATGGGGATTTTGGTGGGAGAGGAGGTGTGAAGGGGAGGATTAGGAGGTGTTTAGGACAAATAATCTGTGTAAGGGAGAGAGTAAGAGTTCAGCAAAACTGGATGCCTGCAAGGGGAGTGGTGAGTATGGTGGGTGACAAGACCAGGCTGGTGAATATAAAGGGGTAAACTAGGGTTTGTGGGCCAAGAGTCTAAGGTGGGAATAAGAGTATTTGGGATTGGTATATGGAGGTAGAGTTGGGAAAGATTGTGCCGATGATCTCAGGACAGCCTCCAGACAAGACCATGTGCAACCTGCTCTCTCTGACCTTGCTTTGAGCAAGGCGTTGACTCTGGAGGTGTCTTCCAACCTCAGCCCTTCTGTGATTCTATCACCTGTGTGATACCACAAGATGAACTTAGTAGGGATGGAGGAGCATAGGCTATGAAGATTTCACTGTTTCAGTGAATTGTTCCATGGGCAGCAAAACTTAAGAGCTTTATTGCAGGTTTGAGTCTGAATCTGATGGGGCAGCTCGCTGCTACCCAGCAAGCTGGATGAAAGCTGTGTTATCACAGTCCTTTCCTCTGTAAGACCATCATCTGTCCTCTTGTTTTATGAAAACTGGCAGATATGAGAAAGAACTTGATCTTCGAGACCTCTCAAACTCAGTTGACATTGACCAATTGGCTTCAGAGGTAATTTTTGGAGGTCTGGAAGAGAGCTGGGATGCTGGTAGATTATGTGATGTCATAAGCATTACTCTTAATAAATGAGGAAAAATTAGTAGAAGAACGTCTTGAGACGTGAGGAAATTACAGGCACATTCTGTGATGACAGAACCTCATTAAGTCTGTAGTATTGCACCCAGGAAATGCTCTGTTATGGCCTTGCAGGTTCCATGTTTGAGCTTCTGAAAAGTTGATGGGCCAACCTTCTTTTCTCTTAAATAAATGCATCCTTTTGAATGTAAGGAAGCTTTTTTTTTGCCACAGCTTCTCTTCTGGGGTAAATAACTTTGATCCACTAAAGTGGTTTAGTCCCAGCATCCCTGGCCTGTGTCTGTATGTTTCTCTGGTTCATCTTAGAGGCTGAACAAGTAATTTATTACTCTACTGCATTACTCAGAGCTGCTACCCCTCAGGAGCAGTGTGTTAAACCTAAAATAATCAAGATATGTTTTTTTCTTATTTGTTATTATTGTTCTTGTTCTTTGAATAAAAATGAGCCTCTTGTGTACAGCTTGTATATTAAGGAACCAAGCTACTACCATTAAGCAAAGGGATTTCAGCCTATTTATTTCACTTTTAACACTTTCACATTTTGGTTGTCCTCTACTACACCTGCTTAAGCCAATAAAAATACACGAGACTTAAGACAACTTGACTATTTGTGAGCTTATGCTTGAGAAGCAAGTTCTTGAAGTCTGTTCTGCCTGATGTAGAAGACGACTGCAAATTAGGTTTTGTGCAACGTGTGGGTAGCTGAGAAGGGAAGTGGAGAGAGGGCAGAAGAGGATATGTATCTACTGGCAGAAATGATCCATCACTCTGGATTTAGACAATTTTTGCTGTCATTCCCCCTTCCCTCCTCACAAATTGACAGGAACAGGTGTCAGCAATCGCATCCCCTTTTCATATCTTCCTGTTTTGCATGATGATAGATATGTATTTGAAAAATAAAAATCTCACCTTGTCCTTTTATGGTCCAATATTCCATTCAAGAGTAGTATTTCCAGTCTGTTCATTTTTTGTTGTTAATTACTGGAATTGTTTGCAATTGATGATTCATTTCAAAGATGTTCTAAAATCTTATACACTGTTCCATAGATGAGGGATTTTGGGAAAAAAAAAACCAACAACCGAAAAACAACCTTCGCAGAAATTTTTGTCTCTTAACCAGAGCAAATGCAACATTTGCTACCATTTACTTCCTTTTTCAAACAAAAGCACATGTGATAAGATGCAGACTTATAGTTTTGCTTTCAGATCAGTCTCCTGTGACCTTGCACAGTTTTCTGTTAAGGTGCTCCCCTTCCCTCCCTGAAATTCTGGGTGCACCAGCTGATGGTCAGGGTAGGGCTTCTGTCAACATGTCTGAGCCGTTGCCAGAGAGCTGTCCTGGGGTGTTTGGGGCTTGTATTTTAACTGACGTGTCCCCTCGTATGGCTTAACACCTCCTATCATGTTGCCATTCCGGTTTTGCATAACGTGTATGTGTTACCTTCTCCAGCTATTGATGTGGAAGAAAAAATAGTCAGGCTTTGAGCCAGACTGCATACCGTGGATACCATAAAGACTGAGACCCCTGAACAGGGCTATTTCAGTGCACCCTGCAGTTCTTAGCTCATTAGGGTGAGATATTTTGTTGTGTTTGTCGTGTAGTCTTTACTGAGAAGACACTCTGTGACATAGTCTCTTCTTTTCCCATCATCGTTTTCCAAAATGGAGCAAGAACAAGCAAAAAGGCAGCTGCTGTAGTCTGGGGTCAGAAGGGTTGTGAAAGTGAATCCTCTTTATGCTCTAATAAAAGTGAGGCAATAAAATATTACTGCTCTTCATTTGAGAGCTAGAAATGGAGGCTAGGAAATTTTAGTTTTAATTTTATCTGAGAAGCTTGGTTTTCATGGGTGAAAATCTGCTGGATTTTTCCTTCCCATTTTGGTGGGTATTTACTGATTTCCTACTGTTTCTTTTAAATGAAATGCTAGTTGTATTTCTTTTAATGTGCTAGAGCACCACATAAGTAAGTATTAGAATATTACTTTTAAAACTTATTGTGGGTTTTTTTTACCTCCCTCACAAAATGTTATTTGAATCTTTTTTTTTTTTTTTCTCCTTTCTTCCCTTCTTCTTCTAGATCATTCCATATGTTGGGACAATAGTTGGTGGCCTTGTTCCTGGACAGCTGATCGTGATACATGGGACTGTTCCTGATGATGCAGACAGGTAGTGGCTACGGTGTCACTTTTTGCAGTGGCATCATGTGAACAAGAATGTAATGGATAAAATGTCCCAGGGGTCCTACTTATGATGGCACACAAAGGCTTGATCTAAATCCTTGTGATAGCATCAGAGTGAATACAGGCTTAAGTGGTTAATGAAAGCTTTGTGATGAGAAGTGGAGGATGAACTGATATTTTGCTTTCTGCTGATCTTCTCTCTTTTGGCTTTGCCTGCTTTGGCAATTTTTTTCCCCTGTCGTAGCATACGTCTGCTTGTCTAAAGAGGTTATCCGAGACTAACAAAATTGATAACTGAATGTGTTGCGTGAAGGAATTAACTTTAAACTGGGATAAGGAGGTATGAACTAGTGCATGTGCCCAGTACGGGGGTTCTGTTCCCTGACTTTGCCCAAGGTTCATTTGGTTATTCTACTGAAGATGATGGGGGGGAAGGTGGTGAACACAGTAAGTGAGGAGCTTACGTGATATGAATGATGACCATTAAATAAATACTTAAATATTTTAATTCATTGCAATAAATCATGGGAGAACCTCTCACAAATGTGTGGGAGTTGGACAAATACGTGTTTGGGTTTTTTTCCTTATCCAGCAACACTATTTGTGTCTGCCTGTTCTGAGGCTCCACAGTAAAACACAAGCGTGTCGAACTTTTAGCTGATTTCTTGACAGACTGAGCTGAATGTGGTTTGTCTTGTTTTTATGGTTAGGTTCCAGGTGGATTTACAGTGTGGCAGCAGCATAAAGCCTCGAGCTGATGTGGCGTTTCATTTCAACCCCCGCTTCAGAAGATCTGGCTGCATTGTTTGCAACACACTGGAGAGGGAAAAATGGGGCTGGGAGGAGATCACTTACAAGACGCCCTTTCAAAAAGGGAAGTCATTTGAGATCGTCATTGTGATTTTAAAGGATAAATTTCAAGTGAGTCTGGGTCAATTCTTTATCTGTAGCCAGTTGTCAGGCCAATAAAAGAGAGGTATTTTGTATACTTCCAATAAATAGTTGGAAGTCTTGGTTTCTCTGTTACCTAGGTATAGTCTAACTACAGAAAAGTTTAGAAGCTTTTCTTTTATAAAGGGCGCTAAGGAAATCAGACCTTTAATTTTGTATTGCTTGCCTCTAAGTTGGATGAGTAGGCAAGTAACTTTCTGCCGTGGCTAATGGCTACTCCACACTTCCCTTCTTATGTGCAAAGGGCTGACCTTAGGATAAACCAGTTTTGTGACTGGTGTGGGACCGTCCTCTTGGAGGAAACACGTGAGGTGTGTTTGTCTTGCTCTATTAGACTACAATAATAGATTCTATTAGATTGGTAATAGCAACATTGGTAAATGATCAGGTGATAGAAACAAAAGGTGTGAAATGCGAATTTTAGTGTAGGCAAATAAATCTCCCTCATAGCGATGGAAAGAGAGACTGGATCATGGATGAGCTGAAATTTCTAGGACACTCTGAAATTTCTGAAATTTCTAGGACCTTGCCTGCTTCTGTACCAAACCAATGTAAAAAAGAGATACACGCATACAATTTGATACACAGCTGGTGTAATGTATGTTTAATACAAATTTCCTATTTTGTTTCCTGTCTCTTTAGGTGGCTGTAAACAAGAAGCACTTGCTGCTCTACAACCACAGAATTGGCCTTGAAAGAATAGATACTCTTGGAATATATGGCAAAGTGCAGATCAAAACTATAGCTTTTGTTTCTAATGTAAGTTTTGTAGACAGCTGACTTGTTCGATTCCTTTTCTCTGTCTTGCTAAACTACAGAGTAGGATTTATGGTAAAAAGGAAGTAAAGAAAAGCAGCTACACAGTCTAACATCAGTAACAAGATTTTTTTCCCCTGCATTTCAACACGCGAGTCTCATGTGAGGATCTCTGTCTTCCTGTTTTAGTCTTGAGGTTGAGGGCCAAAGGGTGTCAAAGTTTACAGCTTACAAAGTTAACAGGACAGATGATATAAGAACTGATTGGATACTGGATCTAGGAATGGATTAGACTTCTCAAATATTGCAGGAGCTGCAAAATGAACTCTCAGTATTCAGTGCTTCTAAGTGACAAGTTCAGCCATGGCTGTAACTTGTTGCTTGGCTTCCAAAATGCCAAGTTCAGCCACAGCTGGAACTGCTTGTGCACATAACTCTGTTTTTCCTGCTAAAATGACTGAATTGTTGAATGAAGTGGTGAGTAGGAGCGTACGTCTATTTCTGGTGGGTGAGATGTCCTTTCTCAAAGAGTTTGTGGCTTGACTTGCACTTCGACCAAACTGCAGAGAATTTAAAGTGAAGGCAGTACTGTGCTTCCTCTCAGCTGCCAGCCCTGCTAGAGAAAGTAAACCAACAGGGAAGAGTTGAACAATGTTTTTCCCTGTGCAGAAGGAGAGATCCTTCTGCTCTGGAAGGGTGAGACTTTTAGAGCAGAAATGGAAGTTGATAAATTCCAGGGAGATACAGAAGGTGAATGCCTTTTCCTTTTCTTCCTGCCACTCACTAAGGCAGCCTACCTACTTCTGTGTAATATTCTGGGTCTCTTCTGCCCCATCCTTACTACATGGTGGGCAAAGCTTGGGTCTTTTGCTGCCAAACATCAGGTCTAACTCAGGTCAGCAGACTAATAACTGTGTTGACAGAAGGTAGAGATTTGGGCCTGAACAAAATGGGGTCTAAGCTCTAAAGGTATGTTTATTCACTGATCATTTGCAAAGCCTATGTACAGACTTTTAAGGGGCCCATCACTTGGCCTTGGGCACGATGCCAGAATAATGTTACTTCAAAGCTGTCTGAGTCCTGGTCTTGGAGGACTGACACCGAAAAGAGCTTGGGGGCAAGCAGGTGCTGTAGGTTGGTTTCTGTCCCAAGCACAAAACAAAACAGTCGCTTTAGTCTGTGGCTGCTAATGCAGTATCCTTTGGGGAAGAAAGGAGTGGAGAAGGGCGATTGTTTCCTTTTTGTCTTTGCTTCTGATATACTCTTCTGAGGAGGAAGAGGGAGACTTGTATTGAAATAAATAAGCTGAAGGCACAGTCTGCCAGGGCTGGGCTGGAACTCTATCTCTGCATGGCCATGTTGTTCATCTGTCCTTCCCATGAGAAGGAATAGGGATGCAGGGGACTGCTTAGAATCCCAATGCTCCCTGCATGGACCTGCCTTGCTGGTGTTCCTACCCCAGTGAGGAAAGCTTAGTGGGTCCCCTCAGATGCTAAGGGGTTAACAGTGCCCTGACTATTAAATAAAGATTGAAACTGTACTGAGATGGTCTTTAGAAATCTTGACTTGGCTTCAGCAATTAATCTTCAGCACTTTTGCTTCGTTTGTAGGGGTTTAGCTGTCTTTTTCTTTACCATAGCCCTAGATTTCCATGTTAACAGTTCACCCCAAGCAGCACAGATTCTTACATGGTTCTAAACCAACTTTAAGTTAAAATTCTGTGATGTTAGCAGTGACATCTAAATATCTCTCTCTCTGCAGTCTTTACAAGGCTCTCAGCCATCATCTCTAGGAGTAACAAAGATAAACACAGAAAATGTATGTATGTTTGTAAAAGATTGTATGACTCTCCCTGTTGTCTGATAAGCCAGTTAATGTTGTTTGTTTTCTCTTGCAGGGGAAAATGCCAGAGGGTTCACAATTTGTAAGTGTCTTGTGTAGACTTGTGGCAAATGTGAAGAGTAAAAAAAAAACGAAATAAAAACATCTTGGTTATTCATGAAAAAACATGCACAGGACAAGGGAGTCGGGAATCTGCTGGGAGATAATCATCAGTGAGATTTTGTAGTGAGCAATCCTCTTTGCTGCTGCTAGTAAAAGTGAGGCTGTTTGTTAACTCATTTAGAAAACCCAAAAGATAAACACAGCGTCCACAGCCATAAACAGAGAAATAAAAAGTGAGGTACCTGAAGTTTTACAGGACCAAATCCCATTAAAAGCTTTTTTCAAATAAGCATACTTAGTTTTCTCCGCCTTAGGGAATACCTGCAAAACAAAAGTATTCTGCAGTCATATTACAGCAAACAGCCTTACGTTAATGTGCCTATCTCAGAACCTGTCTGGCTACATCTTTCCCTTGCTGACAGGTCCCTGCTTACCCTGCATACACTTCAGGCGGCTGGATGCCTTAGGGTTGGAACTTGCACCCAGCTAGCGTGGAGCACAGACAGAGTGAGTGCTCATCTTTTTGCAAAAAGCTGTACAGGTGGACAGTATGCAGACTGGAGTAAGGACCACACTCAAGCTGAAAAGAGGTTGGAAGCCAGGAATTTAGACAAATAGAATTTGTGGAGAAAGTGAAGTTGCAGTGAGTGCCATGATTTTAGTTGCCTTGTCACTTGACAGTCTGCTTTCTTCAGTCTTCTTTTCAAAACCAAATAACATGCAATATTGTCATTTGCAAGTGGTGGACTTCAACAAAAAAATAAAGGCGAAGTACTTCTCCCATTCACTCCTTTTCCCTGATCAAAATAACTTCTACCACCACGAAAAAGAAAGGCAAATAAAATACTTGCACTGTCTATCATTATGAACTGGTGCCAGGAGGACAGAATACTCAGTGACCATACTTCCAGTACTCAGGCAGGCTGAACACACCTAGCATGAGTCTTATTCTTTAAAGCGCAGCTGAAGCTTTCAGAGGGGAGAGGTCGGGATGTCTGTATCTGTATTATGTGATACAAATTTAAATTAGCGCAGGGAGTTTTGTGCTTACTTTTTTTTTTTTTCCTTTTCCCCCTCCTTCCATCATTAGTGGTGGCAGAAGTAGTTGTAAATAATGTTTATTTTGAACCCAAGGTGGCAATCCAAAGAAAACCCCAACACATTGATACAGTCATCTCAGTGTAACTTTGCCACTATCGTAGTAGTATCCCAGAACATGTTGGTAGGAATAACTTTAGCTATAAGTGCAGATTCACAATTGTAGGCCAAATTTCTTCCTGCCATAGTAAAGCTCAGCTTGTATAGTGAAAAAAGTAAGTCACAATCAAAATTTTTACTGGTGGTGTACTTCCAGGGAGTTCCTTACGTTGCGAAACTTGATACTGCACTTAGTCCAGGACGCACAGTTGCCATTAAAGGAGAAGTGAATAAAAACCCAAAAAGGTAAGTGTTACTGAATTTTTCTGCTATTTAACTGAGCTACTCTTGAGAATGAGTAGGCTTTTCCGTTGCCTCAGTATATCCTTACTCACTTGCAACTTTGTATCTGGAATCATCTGAGACTATAGTGCAGTTTTCTCAGGAACCTGCAGGATACTGCTTTAGGGAGGACTTAAAAGAGCAGCGCCATTGTGAAAAGTGAAAAGTGAAGGTAAAACCTACTAGATCTGCATCATTCACAAGATTGTGTGTCTGTTCGGGGTGTCCATTGTGCGAGGCATGTGAGCACACGTATCGTACAAAGGCGGCTTTTATTCTAAAGAGATCCAAGAGGAAGGGAACTGGCAGACGTAGATGGAAACTGAGTGAGTTAGATGAGTTGTTGGTGTGCTCACATGCTGCATGTTACAGTGTTTCTCTGAGTACTTCTCAGATGGCCTCCTCGAGGACTGTGTAAGCATGAAGGTGCCTAACTGACAACAACTGAGTGATGAAGGCTGGTAGGGGAGTATGAGCTATACTTCTGATAGCAAATTGGGAACAATGGGTTGCAAAGAAGACATTTTCCCAACATGACTTAAAGGGGTGGGGGGGGGAAGGGGAGTGCAACATGGTCAAAATGGAGCTGAGGAAATGTCTGTGCTTCAGCATGCCCTTTGCTTGAAGGGTGGTTTTGGCTCTGCCGAAACATGCCTAAAAATGAAGCAATTAGTGCAAATGATGAGAAGCGTGCTTTTTACACTGTGTGTACTCCTGCTTCCTCAGAGCTCATACGTTCCCTGCAGCTGAACAGCACTCAGAGTTCATATTAGTACTGGAACCCAAGGTCTAGAAATCGCATCAACAAAGTTTGAATGGACTGTAAACTGGAGAGCATAATTAATACTTAGTACCATTTCTTTTGCTTCTTTTGGCTTAAAAAGCTTATTACCACATTTTAAGTGCTGAATGTACTGCTTAGAAGTGTGAAGAGGCTTTTGGGTGTTAGTTAAAGCATTGCAGCTTGTCTGCTCTTTGTGCTTTTAAATGTATAGATTTTTATAGAGTTTGTAAGTAAGTTATTTAATGTCTTTCTCTCAGTCCACACAGTTGTAGATGTTCCTTCTCGGTGAAAAAGAGGACTTCATGGCTTAGAAGTGTGGCTGTTGCTATGTTTTGTATCTGCGCTAAGCAATTCTGGGCTTCTCAAAGGAGAGAAATAACCTGGCAGCTGGAGCTAATTTGAGGGGAGGAATATTTCTTCTTCAAATGCAGTGAGGTCTTTGCCACAGGTTGAAGCATTCATTTGAATTTGGATGACTCTTCCCTCTTCTCCAGAGCTCCTGTTTAGGAACCCTGTGTTGTGGACAGGTCTGAGATTGCAGAGTATTCATTCAGCCTCGGCAGAGCTACGCTGCCTACAAAGTAACACTTTGTATGCATGGTATCCCACCAATCTTAAATGTATGGAGAGAATCTCAAACTTTTCCTTAGAGTCTAACCAGTTTGTTGGCAGAAAGAATATAATGTTTTCGGGTAAAAGAAAGCCTCCTACTCTCCACTGCCTGGGTTAAGAGAAAGAGATGGTGGAGCAAGTAGCACTGCATGTTTCTGTGAGAACACTGTCTCCTAGTGCTGTAGGGGAGCAGCGCTTGGCCCAATACCTCCTTGTTGAGACATGAACAGAAAGCCGTGAGTGATGAATCAGATCTGGTAGGGTCATGTGCTACGTTTGCTGCCTCCAGCAAAGGTTTCTGTGCGAAGGAGACAAATGCATGTTAACTGCCTGCTTGGTTCTTCAGGTGAATCACAACCCTGGCTCCAGAACAGTTTGGAGTATTGGCTAAGGGCTTGGAAAGTAGCATAGACTACTGCATCATGTTTGTAAACCCTTTTGTATAGTAAACTTATAAAAAATATCTTCCAGCTTCGTCATAAATCTGAAACCAAATGACTCAAAGGACATTGCATTACATCTGCATCCCCGAGTGAAAAATAAAGTTTTTGTAAGAAACTCATACCTTCATGACAGCTGGGGAGAAGAAGAAAAGGAAGTTGACAACTTCCCTTTCAGTCCAGGGATGTACTTTGAGGTAAGATTAACTGAAACATTGCATCAGACTGGTAATACTGCCAACAGGACTAGCAGTGGTGCTTAAATGTCATGTGACTAATACAGATTTAAATAAAACTGCCATTCCTGCATTTCAATGTCTTGAGAATATTTAGGATTAAATGGGAGCATAGGGAGCAGAGATTTGACTTGGTTGTAATGACAGTTTTCTTTTTAAATAGTTGCAAGAATTCAGCCTGTGCTCAGAATGAATTTTAATTGAATTGAGTTGGACTCGATGATCCTTATGGGTCCCTTCCAACTTGAGTTACTCTGTGATTCTATGAATTTTATTGAAATTCCACTTTTTTGAATGTTTCTTTTGCATGAAACATTCTGTGTAACAGGAGCAGGGTTTGCCCAAGTCTAGGCTAGATCATCAGGTTGTTTTTCATGTCTTACCTGAGCTTAAAACTTAACTGTTTCTCTTCTTCGTTTTCAGCTGATCATTTTCTGTGAAGCCCACCAGTTCAAAGTTGCTGTTAATGGTGTTCACATGCTGGATTACAAGCATCGTTTTAAACAACTTGAAAAGATCAATGTAGTGGAAGTCACGGGAGATATTAAATTGTTAGATGTGAGGAGTGGGTAGTTCTTTTCAATCAGTACTAAAAGAATTAAACCTCTTCTAATGACAGTGCCTCCTTGTCAAGTACAAACAGGTGCTGACTCGTGCTGAGCCTGCCTTTATCTATCTAGGCTTCTGTGTCTGCCTCTCTGACTTAGGTGAGTACCAGAATTGCTAACTGTGAGATTAAATCCTCCTCTAGTTTACAGTATCCTGGCAAGCTAAATAAGTGTTTGCTCAAATGAATCTCCTGTATTACTTAACCTAGCAATATGAAAGTGCTGCATCATTCTCTGTGTAACAATTGCACTCGGTATGTTTAAGTTAAACTACTACTCAGCATTCCTTGATAGCACACTTCAATATTGTGAAGTAGAAACAAGACTGAAATAGGATCTGAAGATACCGTTATCCACCCCAAAAAGGGACATTGACAAGTCATTTAAAACAGAATTATGAAATACACACTTCTGCTTCTTAGTTTATATTGGCAACTGTAACCTTTATAGTGAGGCTGGATTAAGCAAACAGTTGACCCATCAGTTCGAGCAAAAGGCAAAGAGGAATTCGATCTTACTTCTTAGCCTGCTGCTGCAGCAGTACCTTTTCTGACGCTCATGGTTATGTCACCTCCTGCTTATAAGTGGCTTAAATCAAACATACAGCAGCATTTCTATCTTCTAGTTTTCTGAAGTGAAACAAATGAAAATGATTTAGCTGGTTCCAGTTTTGTGAACTTTTGAAAGTTTGTTTGATCTGAAATTGCTCCTGAGTTGATTGCTCAGGGACTGAAGTAGATGTTTGTGTTTTTAATTTCTTAAAGATCTGTGAACCCAGGTGCTCCAGCAAGGGCTTCAGCTGAGACTCGGATACCCATCAGTGGAATAGAGAATGAATCCTTTTTCAGTCTTGTATTACAGTATTATCTATCTGAAACAAACTCTCCCTATTCAGTCAGTTTTCTGCACAAATGTCAGTCTTAATTTTTATCCTTTTTTTAAAAATAAGTTGCTACTGGCTATCAATACAGGCCTGAGGGATGTTCCTATTTATCTTAACAGCTGCAAAAAGAGTGAAGCAATTTCAAGAGTAAGATGTACCCTAAAAGATTGTTTAAGATAAATTACCAGATTTAATGTAGAAAAAGCATAAATAAAAACATTTATGAACTCTGCTTTTCTTCAAGGTAGCTAAGTAGCTATGATCCCTTTTTGGTGTATATTTTGTCTTGCTTCGCTTGTTATCTTACCAGTATCTCCAAGGTGGCATGGTGTTCCTGACTGGAGGACCATTTCCACATCAAAGAGTTACGTGATCCACAGACCAGTCATCCTGAGTAGGCCTCGGCTGTGCTGGTGTGGCCTTCAGGACAGTGTTGTGCTGTACGTGCCCCTTGGCTGCAGGATAAACTGAGCTGGCTGATTGTAATGGAGGAGCTGGTAGGCAGCTCCCACTCAGTAACAGCAATTACACCACTTGTGTGTCCTTGCCTTTAAGAGTTCAGCAGGAAGTTCTCATGCGAACATTCTTTTTGGTTGACAACAGATATGATTAATAGTTGTTTTAAGAACATGCTGTAAGAGCACGATGGGGTAACCTTTCTGCAGACAGGATCTGCATGGCATGCTGCACCCTGAACAGACGCCCATTCCCAGCACCCGATGGGATGTAAGATTATCCTCTTTATAGTGTTAGTTCTAACCAGTTGCATTTTAAACCCTACTTTACACTGCTAGTAAGAAAGGCACTCAAACTCTGTAATGAACCAGCACCTCCTGGTGCAAAACAGGTGGTGAGTTTTTTGGTAAATTCATTAACATAGCAAGCAATTTATTCTCGCTCTTCAGATGAATAAGAAGCTAATCAGTGGCAGTCTTTAAAGACAAAAAATCAGCTTGTGCTCCTATATGAATCCTAGTGTCTTGTAACTTCCTTTTCAGTATCTTCAGTGGGTTCACTTTTTACTTCCCTAAAAATGACAGAAAAGCAGATTCTCAGGATTGCAATGCATGGATCCAGTGAGCGCCATGCTTACCTTGTAACATGACAGCCCCTCCACAGGGACAGTAACTGCATACCCTAAGCACAGTGGAATTCAGTGGGTCACACTGTCTGTGCCCAGCTATCAGCATTTGTCTAGAGCTTGCCTTAGTTTCCCACTGCTAAGAAAAGAGCAGTTAAGGAAAATTCATACGATCCATCCAGAAACGATAAAGCCAGATTCTTACAAATATTTTATTAAAAAGTTAAGATCTTAGCTCTGATAAAAATTAGTATGCAGTTTGCCTGTAACACTTGCATATGGGAAGCTAACACATATGCACATATGCTTGTTTGAAAACAAAGGGAATAAACTTAGAAGTAGCTTTGGAGTGGTTCTCCCAAAATGACTTCCAGTTGTTGAATTGTCTTCTGACACTGCTGTTCAACTTCTTCACATTCATCTAGAAAAAGAAATAAAGTAAGAATTAAGTAGAATAGTGATTACAAAGCTACCCTAGGAAGGCTTCATCGCTTGTCAAGAACTGTCTTCAAACACCGGGTATGAAATAAATATTCAAAAATATTTTGGCACTGACTCAACTTAGGCAAATTATTTCTACTGTAACACTGATCTAAAACATGCAACTGGTGAGATGTGCACAGGCTATAATACTGAATAAACTACCGTAATTTAACTGAACTTTAGGAGTGTGTTGGATATAACCCTTTTCAGTTTGCATCCTGCACAGTTTAAGCTATGGTATACCAATTCATAAGATTTATAGCCATTATAGCAATCATCCTGTCTGAATCTTTGAAATAAGTGGCCCTTATTCTTTTTTGGTCATAGGCCAGTTGTCTGCCTTCACTAAGGACACTTTAGAACATTACCTTCCATGAGCTCGGCTAAGAACGGAATAGATTCTGGTAGCAGGACCAGGTAGTTCTCCTTCAGTTTTTGTGCAACTTCCAGCAAAGCAAGCAGAGCAGCAAATCGGACCTAAAAGAAAACAATAATCTTTGTAAGGCAACAAACATTACAGTATAGTTCCCTGTTTTCTCCCCCCCTCCTTCTTTCTGTATAAGTTTGTAAACTAGCTTTCCCTACTGAAGGGAACTAGTTTTAAGCTAATATAAATCTCAACATCTGGGTTAAGATAATGTCAAAGGAAAAACAGGTTGCAAGAAGCAGGTATGTTGCTGAAAGTTATTTGATATAATGGTCCTTAACTTCCCGTTACAATGCCACTCTGTTCCACTGTATCAGAAGGACTTAGCTCAGTACAATGAAAACGCAAGTACTCCCCCTGAATACGTATAACCTGTCAAATAGGAGAGTCTTGACAAAACTCTGTAGGTCTGAAGGTTGATGAATAACTGTCTTCCAGTTCCCCCTCTAAAGTGCCCCTTTCATCATACACAAACAGGTTAGTGCTTATTCCAACAGCTTCCAATCTTTAAAAAATCCCAAATCACATCGTACGGAAGACATCCACATGTGGAATACTGACTGCTTACAGTAAGAGCAGAAGTAGTAGCACAGTACAATACCAGTATTTTAATTTAAGCTAGTATTTCAGCAATGATTTGGCTAATCCATTTCTGGTTTTTGGGCACTGTTCCCATTTTCTAAGGCAACAAAGAAAACCAGTTCAAATTCTGATAGCTCCCAACCTTAGGAGAGGTGTGCCTCATTTTCAGCAGGATGTGGTAGTTCAGTGGTTTCCAAAGAGAATCATCTGCCATTGCTACTGAAAACTGAGCTATGCAGGGTATCAGGTGCGCTGTCACTCTTTCCTGGAACTTCTCATCTCCACCAAGCATATTTTCTAGCTGTGGAAGTAAAAAGCTTGTCAAACAAATCAAGACTCAGATAAACCCAGCCAAAATCACTTCTTCTAGCTTTGGTTTTCAGGTACTCAGGAGTTACGTCAAAGAGCATCAGTGGGAGCGCACTGGTCTGCAAGAGCTCAACAACATGCATGAACCTTACAGAATGAAGATGTTTAGAAAGAGGATAAAAAAATTAGTAATTCAGAGCCTTAGGCAAAGCAGTTAATACTGTCTGTAGCTCAAAGACAATGAATTAATTCCTTCCTTTTTGTTAAGGGAAAGCCAGACAGTTAAAAAAAATAAATCTTTCAGTCAGGGGAAAAAAAAACAGCTATGAATTATTCTTCTGTGTCTGTCAATACCTGATCGACCAGGGGCATCATCAAGGTTTCCGCTCTTTCCTTAGTCAGGAACTTCTGGGTGTCAAACAGGAAGAGCTTGTGCAGACAGTCCATGGTGAACTGCAACAGTAGACAGCTCTTTTCCGTGCTATTCTCAGAGTCAAAGAAAGCTTCATCTACATATATTAGTCAAGGAGAAGAAAAAAAAAAAATCACCAAAAAAATAGAAAATACAAAACTTCCCCAGAAGACAGAAGCATTGTTAGTTTGTGAATATAGCTAAATGATGTACCACATAGCAATTACGTACTTATCACTCAGAACAATAAAGTGGATGCAATATGTTATCTAGCTTTTAGCTAATGCTCTAGCAGGTCTGCCACTGCTGTTCACAGTCAGCTGGGGATAAAAGAGAATAGCCACAGGCTATAGGAAAAGTGCTTGACCATACCTGTAGATATAGAGAATTTCTTCAGATCACTAAAAATGGGATGGGCAAATAGTTTCCCATACAAAAAAGTAATACCTATTTTTGCCAAGAAAGCAGAGGAGCCTGAATACACTAGGTAGCATATAAGAAAAGTCAATGAATGGGGAAAAAAAAAAAAAAAAAAAAAAAGGAAAAAATACCCAAACAGAAACAAGTCACCATCTTTCCACACAATTTCATTCTCATGGAACTCACTGGGACTGACATCATTGAAAATTTTCATGTGGTCTCAACTTTGTACTGGCAGCCCAGAGCCCATGGATGAAAAATGTTCTTTGGTTCCATCAGAATAAGAAAGATGCCTTATTTATGAGAGAAAGAAGAGAGAAATGAGAAGGACGTGCTGTGAAGTAAATCCTAGAAGATTAAACTTTCAGCAATTATAATTAACCTCTTTCAGCAATTAGAGTTAGCCCACCAATGCTTCTCTGTAGTTATTAACTGAAAACTTACCAGTTTTAGAAATGTTGACCTGGTTCAGTGTCTCAGCAAATGACTTCACTAAATGACCAGCAAACAGGGTGAAGAGACCCTTCAGCTTGTCTGCAATGCAGTCTGCTATTCGGTAGAATGTCAGCAGTCTGTCTTTTAGGGTAGACTCTGTTTTGGACCAATCAAAGAGCTGAAAGTGAAAGGCAGATTAGCTCTGTCCTATGTCTGTGCACTGGAAAATACAAATATGCTGATGTAGATGAACTCTATTTAAGCTTCCTACCTTGAAGAAGAGGGGTCTGAAAGAAGCCTCCGAAAGTTTCATAACCATACTTATTAGACAATCAATAACGTAAGCCTCTGTCTTACCAACTTCCTCCAAATCATCCTAGAAAAATTAAAAAACATAATTCCAAGTTTGAAATGTAAGAATTTCAGTTTTCAAAGCACATTTTGTCTGTTTCAGACTAAATACCTAACCATAATGTTTTCTACCCCAAGAACAATCCCACAACAGAACATTTGATACCCAGAATTTCAGAGCACATATGCAATGGAAACTACTAATATTTTTTAAAACCAACAGAATCAGCAGGTAGAGGTTGAGCTGCCTCTGTTCATCCCCCTGAACAAGGCACCTGGGCATGCTCCGTTCGGAAGTCCAGGGCTTTAATGAAAAATGCCGTCAGCTCAGCCTGGTGGGAGATCAGGTGCTCCTTCTCCATACCAACAATGTGCTCCTTCAAAATGTTCATAAGGGGAGCCAGGCAGTTCTGCCAAAACAAAAGCAAAGCAATGCAAAGGCAACTGTGATACTGACAGTAACTGAGAAACATAACAAGGAAATTGGATTTTTTCTCTTCATGCATTTACTCATTAAAATACTGTTGATAAAATAAACTTTTTCCTGTTCTTTTGGGGGGCTTAAGTTAGTAGGACTCCTGAAAGGAGTTTGTCCCCCCTCCTCCTCCAATCCTGGAGATACCAGTTAAGTCTGAAAGGTTTGCACCTATGAGACAGGAGCAAAGCCTCGAAGAAAATTATGACTCAAGTTCCTAGCAGATAAATTAAGGCCTTCATGACTGTGATGATCTCTCAAGCATTCATCACCTAACAGGCTAAGGATATTAAACTGGTGCATTTCTGCCAGGTCTAACTTTCCTGAATCACCATTGCGGTACAAAAGAAAACAGATGTGTAAGGACTGTGCTGAGTTTAGCTGGGATGGAGTTGTTAGTTTTCTTCGTAGCAGCTCATATGGTACTGTGTTTTAGATTTGTGACCAAAACAATGCTGGTAACACCCTGGTGTTTCAGCTATTGCTGAACAGTGCTTCCACAGTGTTAAGACTTTGTTTCTCACTCTGCTGCCCCAGTGAGTAGACTGGTGGTGGGCAAGAGGCTGGGAAGGGATACAGCTCAGACAGCTGAACTGAATTTTGCACAGCTTATTTCTTTTTCTTTCTTTTTAATCACAGTTCAAAAGAATGAAAAAGTCCTTACCTTCCGGGTATTTGCCACTTCACTGTAACACTTTGTAACTGCAGGCAAGAGTATTCGGGGGGCAAGCCTCGTAGCTAGGATAGTTTTCAATGATGTTACGCGTAAGCTTATCTGGGAAGAAGGACCAAACTCGACCACAATCTTTTCCAAGCGGACAATCTATCAGGAAATCCAACAAAAGTTAGGCATACTTAAAACAACTCAAGAACTTATTTTACAGTAGTTGGCTGTTGCAAGTGTCAGATGGGAATTTTGCTGTTTGCACCACTTGGAGCACCTTACATTAGGATGTCTGTGTACAGAGCTTCGCTGCCTGCAGAAGACAAACACTGAAAAACTGCGCATGTCGGCAGCAGGGGGTCAGAATTACCCTACTCGAGATGTTAGATACACACATTTGATGAGATCATGGATAATACAGAATGATCCTTCAGGATTCATCTCCCTTTCCAAAGAGGCAAACTACAACCTATCAGAGGGAGGAGGAGGAGATGCTGTTATATTCAGTATCTCAGTTATCTGCATAGGAAGATGAGTAGAAGAGTAATATGTTACAAGCTTCCACATAGTTGGCACACACTCCTACTTCAGTTTCAGAAAGAAAAAAGTCATCTCTCTAGCTTCTTCTAGGAACTGGGCAGAACCAGTCCCCTTTACACATCTGTAGGAGTGAGATGGCTCACCTGCAGCAAGCAATCCAAAAGATAAGGGCTAAGGAAGTGCGGTAATGTTTCTGCAACCTTCAACAGAGCAGTGACAGCACTCAGCAAGTAAATCTCATTGGAGACCAGCTCCTTCTTATTTTTTAAAGTCTTCAACAGTGCTGGCATCAGCCTGTGAATAACCAAGCATAAATACAGAAAGGTGAAACCACTGACAATCTGGAGGCACATTTCCAATCACACAAATCCATCTGTTAAGCCCGCAGGGACAATTTTCACATGAATTTTTACATCTGTATTTGAGAAAACTCAGTATTCTGCGTTCTTCTACCGTATTTCATTTTTTTGAAGCTAATGAAGGATATTACGTTTAGAATCACAAAATCATAGAACAGTTTGGTTCAGAAGGGATCTTTATAGATCATCTAGTCCAACCCTCCTGCCAGAGGCAGGGACCAAAGCCCCACCTTTAGTTTAAAGATCTAATGACAATAAGAAACTTACATTTGTAATGAGATAAAACAGCCTTAAAAGCAACAAGTCAGATGTTTGAATTCTTCTTGAATAGGGAGAATAAAATAATGTAACATGCAGGGTTTCCAACTGTACTGGTTCTCATGTTTTTAAATGCAATCTGTTCTACAGTAAAAATACAGAATATGGTCTGACTTTTCTAAAGCCATAAAGACTGCCTCTCCATAAGGAAGTCCACTAATTATAAAACTTACAATTTCCGCACTAGCTTCTTAGTTCTATGACCAGGAAGCACCTTCGTGCACTACAAATACCTTTATTCTTATCTACACAAAACACAGACTGCCACTTGGCCTTCATCACCATTTCTTCCGTAATGCATTTTAGCATAGCTAATTCCTGCTGCGGTTGGTTCTCTTAAAAAGAACCCAACAGTACCTTGGAAGCTGAGGTATCGCTTGGGCTTTCAGTGTACAGGTGACCTCAGCTATACAGAGCAAAGCACTTCCCATCACATTCTTTTCCTCCTTCTCCGAAGAAATTAGGTCAATGGCAGTTTTCAGAACAGGTACAAATGGCAGTGGATTTTCTGTGCCAAAACCTTTGCAGAGCAGCTTGAGGCTGAACAAAGCAGTCTGCCTGTTGATGGCTTGCTCCTCCTCTTCCTCTTTTCTTTTACACTGCACAATAGCAATGAGCTCAGGAACTAGCTCTAAGAGCTGCAGGATCTAAGAGGACAAGAGAACATATGCGTTAGACTTACAATTAGAAGCCCAGAACCTGCAAAGTAACTGTGGGCAGGTAGCCTACATCTCACTACTCAAGAGCTGCCTGCCAGACTTGGCACTGGTACTCAACATCTTTGCATAGAGCAAGCCACTTCTACATCAATCTCTCTCCGGGTACTTCTGCTAAAGGAACCGAGTTTAACCACTTCGCCTCACCTGGCTCTTCTGCCACCTTGTGCGCTGCTGCACCTTGTTGTTCAAAAGGTCCATGGCCTTACGTCTCACGGATGGGAGCTGATTTGTCATTAGTCCCCTAATTACAGGGATGAAGGTTTCTGTTGGCAATAAGGCATTGACCTACAAGAAAACATAAACAAAACAATACCATAAATGCTCTTCCACGCACTGTGACATAGTAGCCTCCAAATAAGACAGGCAAACTCTCTTCAGCTTCCCACATGGGCTTCAGGATCAAAGAAGAGAGGACAGGCTAGCAATGCTGTATCAGAGGCATGCAAAAGAACAAAGCAGGTTCCGGCTACAGTACTTCATGTATGTTCACTGGCTGCTAACCAGCCATTATCCACCAGCTCCGAGATTTCCTCAGCAATTCCTTTTGTCTACACTGGTGAGCTATCCCTCCTTACTCTAAAATATTTCTGGTAGTGCCCTGTGCATGTACATCATGAAAACTGGATTATGCTTCACAGGCAAAAAAAAAAATCCAAGCTGTGAAAAGACATATGCACAGCATGCAGCAAGACAGCTAGTCCAATTCTACTAATATACTTCTGATCAGAAAAAGATTAGAAAGAAAAGCATAAGGATTTTTTTCTCCATTTAAATTCCATGTGGAAATACACAACAGTTCCATTAGCATTAGCTAAAATCATTTTATGAGTTAGCAGTCAGAAATGCTGCCATTCTTCTCCACCAGAGAGACAGTGAAATGACTGCTTCCAGCCAGTGGAATACTAAGTAGAGGAAATAAGCATTCCTGACTTTTTTTTCTGGTTGTTCCATCTAAGCTGTTAGGTGTAGTTATTAAAGTTGTTAGATGAGTTTAAACAATGATGCACCAGGTTGCAGACCATCCAATAAAGATGGGTACTATTCCAACAAGAAATCCTACAAAGGCTATAATCATATTAATAAGCAAAAGCAGAAGTGTCCCACTGCTAACATGAGGGCTAATGAGACATACTTTATCCAGCATATCATAGGACTTGTTAAGCAGAACCCTCCAAAATTTGGCTGTTGGCTTGTCCACGTTTCCTTCCACTGAAGACGCCACAGTGTTTATATAGTGAAGAACTTCTTCTAATAGCCTAGATGGAAAGGAAGCATCTTTTAGTAAGTAACAAGGACACTAAAGTAGTCAATTTTATTACTGGAAAGCATAAAATTTTACGAAACAGCAACAATAAAAGAAAATGAAACACCGAATGGAGAGACTAGCAGATCACATCTACATATTAACAAAAAGCTATGGCAATAAGGACAATCATGTGCACATTAAAGAAGTCTACCTGGTACCCCCAAATTAGCATCTACATACAATAGTAGTTCTACTTAAGAGCTCTAAAACAAAAACAATCTGGGAGGATGTAGATGTTAAAAAATGAGCATTTAAGGAACACAGCATTTAAAATAACTCCTACGCCCTTTTTCACTTAGAACAAACATAAAAGTTAAGCCTCCGCAAAAGAAACCCTCAATTTTGCATCACTGGCTGTTATAGCCCAATGACTACAACTGTGATCTGTGATTACTGGTAATTTTCTGACACCAATATTGGGGCACCTGTGAACAACGATTTTTTTCCCTACGAATGAAGTAATATGTTTTGCTAAAAATCTGGAATTCTTTTAGAGACTCCATCATCAACAGCATAATAGGTATGGCCAAGTCTGTAAATAAGCACTATGGGAAATACAGAAAGAGTGGATATTGGGTGGAGCAATCTTTCAGAAATAAAAAACTCCATATCATATTAAAAAAAAAACCACAACAAACCAGACCAAAACAAAACCCAAATAACTTGCATATAATAAATACTGCTTGTTGCCAAGGACAACATTAAAAGTATCCCTGGGGAAAAAAATACTCTAATGGGACTACACTTAAAAAATATTCCCAGGTTGCAGTAAAAGCTAGAAATAGAAGGAGCGGAGCAGATTTAAAGCATACCTCTGTTCCAACTTCTGCAGCTCTTCCGTTTCTTCACATTCAACTATCTGGTTTAAAAAGGAAAAATGAAAACGCTAAGTGTGAAACTTACATCCCCTCATTAAGTTAACATCCCAGTATATACAAATTTGTTTCTTCTGAATGAAATGTCCACTGACATGGTAATTATGAGTTCCCCACATTTGCACTTAAGCCATCATTCTAGAAGCGAATCTGAGAATCTTAGGCAATGCAGTCACAGTAGCAAATACATTACTCCATAAAGCCAGCAGGAATCCACTGGGACCAGAATTTCACTTTGTTACCTATTCATCAATCACACAAATGGAGTCTATTTGGAAAAGCCTTATTAAAAAAATAATCAACGTTACTGAGAGGTTTCAAAACTGTGTCAATAAAGGTGTCGGCAAGATACACTGGACAGTGTATTCTTTCATCCCCTTTGAATATAAAGCCATATTAAAAAGCAAATTAATGGCATAATTACTTCACGTGATCAGTTTAAAAAGCAATCTGCTTATTACCTTTTTCACAAAACTCTGAGAGGATAAAAGCTGTGACATGAACGAGACTGACAAGAACTTGAAATGCCGAAGTTGTTTGTCTGAGTGAGACTCCACATTAAAGAGCTGCCCATCCTGACTTTTTAGCTTTGTCTTGCACGTTCTTGATTTTTTTGGCCCAGGATCGTCTGTTGAAAACATTCGCAAAACAAATTTGCAGGCAAGAGAAAAAGACATTTGATTTCTGATTACAGAAACAAAGTAAAATTACAGTCAGATGTCTATCAAGGATAGTCATTCTGCAGTATCCAAAATCATGTCAAAGTTCCAAAAAAGATGGTCTGAAATAGCACAGGAGATAAATTTTTCATTTCAACAGCCTCAAAAGAAGTAGTGCCATTTCACTGCCATTCCATCTGATCATTTTTACATGAAGAATCTTCTTTTTTTCTTGGTGCTAAAGCTATGGTACACTGGCTACAAACATGAGAGACTTTTGAGGCAGGACCACATACACTGTGCATCACGTATTTGGGAAAACTGCTTTCAGTGTCATCACCTGGTCCTTCTTGGCTGAGAAAATGTATTCAAACAAATACAGCAAGTCCTAACTTAACAAGAAACAAACAACCCTCACCCACCTTCCCCAATGCTCTTTGAAATAACAGACTGGAAAAGTATTAAAACAGATTTTTTAATTATTGCTCCACTATATTGTTGTAGAAAGAAATGAAACCCTACAAAAACCCAGAAATGACTGGTAGTCCCTGTGATTTTGTCTGCTATGAACAACAGCTTTTTATTTCCACTAAATGATTTACTGTATCTTCTAAGTGAGGACTACTGTTTGATTCTAAGCACTCAAATTAATCTATAGTTAAAAGGACTAAAAAAAAAAAAAGTAATCCCATATCTTAGCCATTTTATTAAAAGAAAAAAAGTCATTAGAGTAATTCTGTATCCCTTAGTCTTTTTTCTAGAGGAGTAATAGAATCATAGAATAGTTTTGGTTGGAAGGGGCCTTTAAAGGCCATCTAGTCCAACCCTGGTGCAATGAGCAGGGACATCTTCAACTGGATCAGATTGCTCAGAGCCCCGTCCAACCTGACCTTGAATGTTTCCAGGGATGGGGCATCTACCACCTCTCTGGGCACCACATTCCAGTGTTTGACCACCCTCATTGCAAAAAAAAGTCTTCCTTACATCTAGTCTAAATCTACCCCCTTTTGGTTTAAAACCATTACCCCTTGTAATAGGAAGGTTTATATGCATTTGCTGGCTCTGTTTTGTGGTTACCTTCTTTGTTCTCTGGCAGCTCTGTCAAGTACTGGATTATTTTCATCATGCTCTGGAACTGAGAACGTACATTAAATTCACAACAGATGGAAATCCAAAATTCAGTGTCTGCTTCCAGAACAGCATCCTGTTTATGGTTTAGAAAGAAAAAAAATTTCAAGAATTAAAAAAAATATTACTAATAATGATAAAAAGACACAAAAACTTCTCGATGAGTTTGTGAAAATGCCATGGTGAGCTGGATACTGCCAGGATTAACACCAAGGGTTATAGCAGCAAGCTCTTGGAGAGAACATAGTTCCAGAGGGTATAGAAAGAGATTAAATTGCTACAGCAAAGGCTGTATCTTCTCACCAATGTTTCTTTAATAATTCTTTTAGTTTTCCCCACAAACTATGCTTTCACCTAATCTGAGGGCATGCCTACACAAAAACACAATAGGGTTTTTATCTTGGTCTGTACAGGAAGACCAGTATCATGTTTCACAAACACAGTTAAAGGAAAAAAAAAACAAAACCAACTTTAAAAATATTGAAGCACTTCATAATTAGATTTTCAGCTCTTCAGGTCAAGGATTGCTGTACAATATGATCCGATTTATTGTTCAGGCTCCAAAACAATATTGTATCTGCAATATAAATCCTAGTCAACATCACCATCGGGTTCTGCTGTAGCACAAGCTTAGAGCTTACTACTTATTTTAGCATAACCTAGGGGCTTATCTTGTACCTTCTTAAAGGCAAGGCCATGAACAGAAAGGGGGAGATCAGTTTCTTGAGGAAAAAGTTGACTCTACTCATCTTCTAACCTTGTCCGTGCTTGATGTCGCAGCCACAGTTTTGGTCACGTACTGCTCGAACAGCAGCACCAGGAGAACCCAGAGGAACTTGTCTCCTCCCACTGTAGTGATCAGCTGGGCCAGGATCGGCAGGCGCCGGTGCTCCGGCACGTGGGGCAAGGCATCCACAAACACACGAATGATCTTTGTCACCACCTCTTCCACACTTCCCGAGGACTCTGACAAATCACTGTCTTCAGCCTATGGGCAAACAGGTACAGCAGTTCAAAAAGATTATTGCAGGTGGGTACGAGTTCTTTCTTGTAAATTCAGAAAATCAGCGAAAGCACTATGTGCCTGATAACAGCATTACCAAGAGCATAATCTCAAGAAAAAAGTAAATGCTCCAAAATAAATGGTTTTCAATCACACACAGTTCCTTTTCAGTGTTCAAGGAAGATGCCTCAAATAAAATTTAAGAGGAAAAAAAAATAACAAAAAAGGGAAAAAAAGAAGAAAGGAGGAAAGAAGATGGAAAGAAGACAGAAAGAAGACAAGAAAAAGATAAAAGGAAAATAAAAATAAAAAAGAAAAAGAAAGGAGAAAAAAGAAAAATTAAAAAAGGGGGAGGGAAAAGAAAAATTAAAAAAGGGGGAGGGAAAAGAAAAATTAAAAAAGGGGGAGGGAAAAGAAAAATTAAAAAAGGGGGAGGGAAAAGAAAAATTAAAAAAGGGGGAGGGAAAAGAAAAATTAAAAAAGGGGGAGGGAAAAGAAAAATTAAAAAAGGGGGAGGGAAAAGAAAAATTAAAAAAGGGGAGGGAAAAAGAGGGGGGGGGGCAGAACGTTGCTTGGCATCAGCTGAAACAAGCAGGATGTTTTCAAGGGAAAGCAATGCCACATCCTTTTGAAAACTTTGCCCGTAAACCTGATAGTTAGGGTCTTGGATTCAAGGGCCTAGTAAAAATAATACAAGTAGGTTACATGATCTCAGGTAAGTAACATTAGGCTCTCCTCACATGTAATAATTGTGTGTGCCATAAATAATTTGTCACAGAAACTTGTCATTCATGGCTGCTATGAAAGATTTTAAATAAAAAAATAAATAATAATAATAAAAAAAAAGAGATAGCAACTTGATTTCTCTAACAGAGATCTGCAAAAGGATGCTAAATGTGTATACATGTCATTAAAAAACACACCGAAAAAACCCCACCCTATTATTAGAAGATTTTTTTTTTCCAATTCATTTTTACATAAGAATGTAATATAGCATTTTTCATGTTTAAATCTATCAATGACTCTAGAATTAAGATTTATTAGGTGCAAGTGAAATCTGACTGAAGAAAAAAATGTCCTCTTTGAAAAACAATAATGTACTTTTGTTTTGGTTTATAACCATTTATCTAAGATGTCCAGACAAAACCAAGAAAACCCACAGAAACACCAGCTGGAAGAATAAAAGCATTTGTCAAGTATTTTACCTTTCCACTTCCTTCAGGTCACGTCTACTATTGATATGACCATGACATATTAGTACAGGACTAATAACCACCTTCTTATTTCCAATGGTTCCTCTACTGAACTTGCCTGCTATTTTTATGATGAAAAACTTGAACTTAAAGTATGTTTCAGGTCCTCTTTAGGTACAGTTGTGATACCGTTTTGGCTAAACCATTTACAAAGTGCAGGAGCTCATAAGGGTAAAAAGAAGCAGTAGTCTGATGAACTCAGAGTTGGTCAGACGAGGCATAGTCTGTTAATACAGTTATATATAATTTAATATCTATCTAAAAGTAATCCTAAAATAGGCTACAACTTATTCTACCACTGATATTCTAAACCATTTACTCTGCTTAATTAATGTTATTGTTCACTTTTTTCTACTCCTTTCCATTAAGTAGACAAATTTACCTGTATAAGAGCAGGAATAACCATCTGCACCGTCTTATTAATTACTTGGAACGTGTAAGTATCATCCAGACGCAAGACATTTGCTCCCATGAATGTAAAAATGGGCATAATGTTATGGAGAACTTTATCCTGGAAAAGACGACAGATGAGATTAGTTTATTTTTTGAACTGTGCTGCTCTGCCTATTATACCTTAAAGCATTTCTCCTTCACAAATGCCACTAGAATCCTATAAAAGAAAATGAGAATCATTGGTATCTTCCAGAATCTCCACTAAAATAATTTTAAATATATAGTGTCCCTTAAAACTACTTACTATGTGATTGTTAAGACTTCTAAATATTATTTAGAAACCAAGATACACTTCTAAGCAAGTAATTAAAGAGTGGAAATGGAGAGTTTAGTCTGATGAAGTACCTTGTACTTTTCAACTCAGTGCCATGGTAGTATGACAAGCAAAATCAGCTACGGGGAGATTTGCAGAAGCACAAATGTGAGTGTGGCACAGATTCCAGTGATTTTCATACCTTTCCCACCCACTCTTTATATATCTGCAATATCTACAATCATACAATGGAAACCAACTATGCTCATTTTAATTTTTGGCTTTTTGGGGCGCTAGACTGTAATCACAGTTATTAATTTTAAAAGGGTTGGATTAGAGGTGTCACCTAGCTCAAGAGTTAAGTTTCCTAGATTTTGCCAGAATTTAGAGCAAGAAGTTATGGGCACATTTTTCATTCAGCTTTAGTGAACTGAAGGAGTGTTTTAGATTTAAAGAGAGATGAGACTCATACAAAATATTTCCTTGTATTCTGACCTTGAAAATCTTGTAAGAACCAATATTAATGTAGAATACAAGCTCAGTTCTATAGCAGGTGATGGCAGTAAGATGGCGATAAAGAAAACCAGCTCCAGCAATAAAAAAGCCAAATCCTCCACTGATTTGTCAAAAACATTCCAGTTTTGCCTTTTGGGAAAAATGCCGTCTTTCCAAATGTGTGGTGAAAGTACGGAGGCAGAGATAAAGATGCAAACTGAGTTTGATACATTTGGATACATTTTGCTGCTTTTATAGTTTCAAAGCAAAAGAATCTTACTTAGAAGAGTGAGCGTACGGTTAAATTTCAATCCGTAGAAGAACAGGCCTGTTTCTCGGTCGATTAAAATCAGACCAACCTGGTTTTCTCATCAACTAGAACTACATTTCTCAGTGTTGTACAAGATAGGAACTTGTAAGAATACCTGTGCTATTGGGCTAGATGTTTTCTCTCTTGTTTATTAAAAAACAGGGGAAAGAAGAAACAGTCCGCGAGAACTTTGACCACAGTGGGAAGGTGAGGCAGGGGGTGTTGTCAAGAAGCTTCTTCCCTTTCTAATGCGCTTCATTGCAAGTCATAAGTAAGTGCCCAAAGCATCAAGACAGAGGTTTGTTTTCAAGTAAAATGGAATAGAAAGCCCTAAAAGAGCAGGGAATCTGTAAATTTTGCCTCTTGCTCCTTTCAGAAAGCTTCTCCCCATAGAACAGCTCTACGTGTTCTTCAGTCTTCCCAATGTTTGGAACCTGAAGAGAAGAGCTGACACATAGATTTCAGGTACTACTTACAGGAAACATGCCAGCAACAGCACCAAGGAGAAGCAGTGCATGGTGGTGCGTCTGGGGCATTTTAGAAATCCTGATGCACTGAACTATAACTTCCACGTTGAATTTTTCTTTGTCAAGGACATCTGCAAGTAAAAAATACTCACTGATTAACACTTTAATGGTCAACCATATAGGAATGAACAGTACCCTCAAGAGTGGTTTTAATTTGCAAACCATACCTAAGGGATCTACAAAAAATGATTATGAATGCAAACTTGTATACCCCATAGAGGAATCTTATCTCTCCTCAGCAATACAGTGTAGAGAAGAAAAAAGTTAGAGACCGTTGTTTTAGTGCTGTACTGGTGAGAGAAGTATCAAGAAATGAATCTGGCAATTTTTACCTGCTGGGATCTTGCTACCATCTGAAGACAATTTCTGACAGATGTTTAGCAGGCAGCTGAGGATTAGCTGCTTTGTATATTCCATATTTTCTTCTTCTGATGCCATAGGTTCCAGACACCTATATATTCAGGAAAAAAAGTAGAGATTGAAAAAGCAGACAGAAAAATAAGTGACCAAGCTGCATATTAAGATACAAATAAGCAACTGCAATCTTCATTCTACAGAAGTTCTAAAACTGAGGCTTCTAAAAAGCGTTTGCCAAAAAGTGTCTCTTCTTTTTTGTTTTCAAATACATCAATTGGTTTAACAAAAGACATTTATCAAAGCACTGTCAAGAGCATAAGATGATGACCTGAAATATGATTGCCCATCTATGTAAAGGCAAGTCATAAGGAAAAAAAGATAAATACCCAATCTATATGTAAACTTTCCTAAGTGCCTGGCGATAGGGCTGGCAGGAAAAGCGATAGTTTTCTTAGGTTGCACTGGATGAAGGCTGTTCCACAATGTTTTGGGAGGAATTTTAAAGCTTAGAGGAGCATAATAGCTCTGCAAAACACACAAGTCCTGTCAATTGTGCCAGTTTTAGCACAGGTATCACCCTTCTTAGCAATCCCAAGCCCTCCACCTGAAAAACAAAGTCTTCGCATAAGCAGCTGTGCATCAGGTAAAAATCTTAAAAAGCCCATCACATTGTTTAAAGGGCAAAAAAGTCGTAACAACTTCCCATTCCCCTCATCTGATTTACCTAAAAGAAGCTCAAGTAAAAAAGGCAAGCTAAGCTACAAAACATGGCAACAAAGCAAAGAGAAAGCAGCCCATATTTTAATGCTTTACAGCGTCTGCTGCAGAAGAGAAAGCTCACAGACTCGTGTTACGGAGGCACGATTACCGGCTCAGCAGGTTAAAAAGCGCAGGTACCAATGCCTGCGGACGTCTAAGTTTCTTCTTATGCTGCAGTAATTCCAGAATAAGCATAACCCTCTGCCAGCTGAATTGGCTTGTTTCTGGTGCCAGTTCTGCGTCTTGAGGCTTTCTAAAAAGATAAGACAAACAATCAGGATATACATTTGCAAAGAAAATAGTACAGTGTTTCAGGGAAAACACAAGCGTAAGTAAAAAAGACAAATTTTCTTTCACACAGTAATATCATTTACTGTTTCTCCTGGGAGAGGTGGCAATGTGTGGGCTTTTGACTGAATTAGCAACACATTTTAAACAATCAACAGAAAATCCAGACCAAACTTGAAAAAAAATGAACAAGTATAGCATGCCTTCTGTGTATACAAAAGTTCTATGCAATGAAGCAGACTTCTGTGGAAAAAAAAATAAAATCTATTACCAAATAACTGTCCAAATGCCGATCTGCTTGCCATCCAGGAACTTGCATCTTTGGAACTACTAGCTGTCTAACCACTGACTGTGCAGGCAATGGGTGTGTGTGCGCAAGCGGGCGTGTTCATAAACTCTGACAGACACGGTTTACAGGTAGATCAATCTAATGGGTGATGATTATTAAAAAAGGTCAAGTGAAGGAAAATAACAACAGCTATTCTAGGTCAAACCAAGAAAACCAACTCAACATCCTGTTTCAACAATGGCTGACAGCCAATGCTTAAAGAAGAGAATAAGTACAGTGGACAGAACAGCTCCTTCCTTATGGGAATGGAGAGAAGAAACAAGACGAAGAGATCTAAAAATTATTGATTATATTAATGTTTTAACTGAAAGAAAATACTGTTTTTTCAGTCAACTAACAGGAACATTTTGATGAGCATCTGTAGGCTTCAGCCATGTGTATGTAATTTGTCCATACATCTTAATTACTAACCAAGTTTAATACCTACAAAAATGAATCTTGTTCAATTGTGTCAAGCCAGATTCTACAACAGCAAGTGTCAACATTAAAACTACTGGATTGTTTTGGGGGTTTTTTTGGTTTTTTTTTTGTTTGGTTGGTTTTTTGTATTTTTTTGTTTGTTTGTTTGTTTTGTTTTTTTTTAATTTTGACGGCAGTTCCGTCAGTTCTCAAACAGCAACACGATTTAGTTTTCTCCTGCCAAAAGCAGGTGAGAGTTATTTTACTGTGCAGGGGAAAAGAAGAAATATATGCTTATGCTTTCAAAACAAACTGCCATGTTGTAAAACAAGTGGCGTTTTCAAGCTGTACAGATAATATTTTTGAGTTTCTAGTTATATTACCTCTGTTGCTGCATTTTCTGCCTTCTAGTTTGCTGAACAGTGGCCAGACTTTTGGTTTTCTCAGGAGGCTCCAGTTCTCTGACAATCTGCTCAGCACACACTGAAATCTGAAACAAAGAAAAATAATGCAAGTACCAATGAACAACGTGTCATATCACACATCTATGCCCCCTCCTTTTTTTTTAAAGTACATCCCTTTCATGCACATATGGGTATATAATCCACATATTCAAGTTGTATCCCAGAAAATGAAAATCAGTGCAGCAGAAAGACGTGACTTCTGCCGAACTCATTTGCATAGTATAGTAAATGACTGATGCATGGCTTTTAAAGAAATACCTTCTAAGTGCAGTCCTTTAACAAACTTTTCATGCCATTAACACAATTGTATTACGTGACAAACAGTTTCAGATTCCTTTCATGCTATGATTGATACAAACGACGAGTGTAGCAACACAGAACCACCGCAACAGGTTTGGTAATATTTCTATGTTCTGGAGTTTGCCACTTACCCCTTTAAACACACTGCTAATAGTCTGGGCACAAAGAGGGTTCTTGCAGTTTAACAGTAAGTCAAACAGTACTTTTAATAGCTTCTGTTGCACCATCCCATCTGACACAGCTGCAAAGAATGGTTTAGTAATCTGCAAAACGGAAAAAAGAAAGGATGCAGAGAGGTTTACTGTAAGAGGGTAACAAAATCACAAGCTATAGAACTTGGGCATGTTAGATTATGTACAACACACCCAATCCCACCCATGTATGATGTATGAACATATACTGTAAAAATTTGCATATTAACATATGCATTTGTTATATATCCAGGAATCCTTAGATGCAAAGCACGTACTTCTGAAATATCCATCAGACATACCAATTCCTGAAATTTTTCACACAGCTTGCCTCGTGGGGGGAACAGACTTGCTGTTGCCAGCCTTTGGTAAGTATACACTAATACCTGGCTACTAGAAGGCCTGAATTTGTAGCCTCCTTCAAGTGAGACTATTTCTCACCTACTGTATTTTCTTGACAATTTTTCCTCAGAAGAAAAACGTGAAGTAAAGCTCCTGCCTGACTGACAAAAACTAAGGAGAGTGGAACAGTAGTATCTGTAGGCAATGATAAAGGTATTCGTCTGCATGCAAAGACAATGATATTTCTATTCCGTACTTGCCAAAATGCAAAAATCAAGCAAGCAGCAATTTCTCCTTCTGGTAAGTTTAAGAGAGAAAGTTTTGCAGCCTGTTTAGATGTTTCAAAGACACTATGGAGACTTTGAAAACTTGTACTAAAAGAAAGACAGGTCAAAAGCTATGGACTCCTTAACGCATGGAGTCCTTGTAAATCCAATCCTAAACACTGCTATTTGCTTTAAGCATAAAAATAAATTAAAGATCTTTCATAAAGTCATACCTGCCCAAGTGCTGTGATCTGAAATGGTGGAATTTCTTCATAGATTTTCTTGGCAGCATGCAGACTTTTGATAAATAAATCCAGACTCTGCTGATTCTTGCACAAGAGGGCTGCTGAATATTCATTAAACTTTCCAAGGATGAGATGCAGGAGAACAACTTCATCTTTCAACATTGCCTCAGGTTTCTTAAAGACCTTCTCTAGCAACCGGTCTAGTGCAGGCAAGAGGTGAGAAAGAACCATCTGCAAACAGAGGAAATTCATAACCAAAGTTTTTATCCATTCTCATTTTAACAAACTTCCAATAGCACAGCTTCATTTTACTGCAACATCTCCCCTCTGCTAACACACTGCATATACTATTTTATGCAACAGCTATTCAAGACAAAGAATACAAGACTTATTGTGAGATTACCACGAGTACATGCTCATCTGCTACTTTGCTATTCTCCTTTGCGGAGTAGTATTTCATATTTTTTAAAATATAGAAACAAGGCAATTTTTTTCACCAACTTATGACTGCTGGCTCCTACAAAATCCAAATGTGAGGCAAGAATACTCATCCTCTCTGCAGTTCACAATCCTTTCAAGACACATACAACTGAACAGAGCACAAAAATTCATAATTTCATTCTTTTTTTTTGAACATTGAACTCATGTATTTTCCAGCACTTAGAAAATTCTGAATATACTAGATAAGAGGAGGTTAATACATACAAATGAAACTGATAGCACTACCTAATAGGTTACAATTCTGTACAGAAAACTCTATATTCACTGATAACTAACCAAGGTAATAAATTTCTTCTGGAAGATTCTTCTTCTGAAACAGTCTTTTTGCAAAATCAAGGGAGTTTCCTTAAGAACTCCAGTGTAAAATTCTGCAGCTGTTACATTCCTGAATGGAGCATGCAAATACTTTATGCTTCATTAAATCATACTTTGCAGCACTATTGCATATTGTTAGAGGCATCAACTTAATGCCTAATAGTCTAATACATTATGAAGTTATTTAACAGCATTATTACTAAATGGAATCTGATTTCAGCATTTCAATCAAGTGCAGAACCCATAAAACACTAGAAAGGTGCCACTTACCTCACCATGGACTTCATGAAGAATTTTCATTACGTTTCTGGCAATATATGATGGGAAAATAGGGTTCTGTACACAATCGAGTATGCTTTCCAAAGCTTCCAACAATTTTTTCTTCTGGGATTTCTGTTTTGGTTGTGCCTCAAGCTCCTCAAATAGAGCTTCCATAATCTAGTTCATTAACAAAGTAAAAATTAAGTTCTTTCCCTTCAATAAAAATGGCTTAGAACAATATTTATTCAATGCTTTCATAATGCAATCTAGATACAAACAGAATTCTTCATCTGTAAATAAACCACAAGTTAACACCTCTTATTTGACTGATATCCTCAATTCTCTGTATGTAATAAATCACTTGAATGTTTTTATAGTCCTCTAAAAAAAATCTGTATACTGTAATATACAAAGACAATGAACTTTCCCAGTTAACTTGATTTCTTTTAGAAAAGATGGGAGCTCAGAGCAGCAGACAAAACTTGTATTAATGTACACCTTAATAACAAAAATACCTGTGTTATGTATGTAGGGTCAGATATGATCTCTTCTGTCTTTTGCTCCAAATGCTGAAGAACAGGATGAAATAGAGACTCCTTTATCCCTCTCAAGGAATGGAGGCAGTTGAGAGCAGCCCTTCGAACTTCACTCACAGGACTACCCAAGTTAATTAGCAAAGATATCACCACTGCAACAGAGTAAGGGAAGGAAGGAGGAAAAGACAACAGAATAAAGTGAGAGGTCAGACTTTTACTGTATCTGTCCCTGAACAGGCATCAACATTACTTTGGAATTAAACAGTCATCTCTTTTCACTATAAACCTCTAGACTACACAAAACCTACAGGAATCTCACAGATCCATGGCTCTGAACTTCTTCATCACAGTCCTTATATTTGTGTTTAAGCTCAGGGAGTTCATATATTGCTACTGACTGCCACATCCTTGTACTGCACAGAAAGTAAGGTGCTGTAACTGACTTCTTCAGCACAGGAGCGTGTTTCTTCAACACTTTTAAGATTAAAAAAAAAGTGGTTTCACCTACTCCCAAGCTTGGGCTAGTATCTGCAGCAGTGAATCAGCAAGAAAGAGCTGTCTCAGCCTAGTGCAGCTGAACATAAATAACTATAGATACCCTTGATGGTATAAAATACAGTAAACTTGCACAAAATTAAAAAAAATACTGTGATTAAGTCTTCAGATGAGAGACAGATACTGTTTTACCTTACCTGGAGACGATGGCAACAGCAGCTGTTTCTTTATTTGGTATGTCTGCGATTCAAGCAGTGCATAGCCAATATATAGAGCCTGAGTCTGTAGCATTGCGTTGACTTCATAGTTCAGATGATTTGAAAGGTTATAATTGTAAGTCCATAAAATTGAAAGGAATTGAAAGAGAACCTCTGAATCTTTTAGATGTACCTTAAATTTAAAAAAAAAAAAAAAGGGAAAAAAGAAAAAAAGAGAAAAGCACTTGTTTAATAATTTTAACTTACTTGGCAAACTACTACTTACAACATCTGATAAATGACCCAAATCAAAGGGGTATACAGAAAGAGAACTAAAGAGTCAGAAACAGTGTCTTTTGGGAAGAAAAAGTTATTGAGTAGACACTTTTGGGTAAACACTACTTGCATGTGTATGCAAGTCCACATGTTGCTTAATGGCTGGCTTATTTAGTTTAACAGATAACCTGTAGTCTATAGGTATGTAAATACAAGGGATTTTTTCTTTTATCATAACAGACTGAAAACACACCCATATGAACATTTGTACAGTATGTCAACTGCGCAAAAAAAATTGTTATATGCAAAATAAGGTGAAATAAAGAATTTCTATTTCCTGTTTCATGCAGCAGTGATCTTTTAATATTAAAAGTGCTCTAAGTAATCCCTGACTTTTTCATCAGTCATACAAAATGATTTTCAGAAGTCTATAAACTAGCATCTCAGAAGCATACAATTTCCTTGTACAACACAGCTTCCTGTGCTGAATATTCACACTAAACTTAATTCTAAGAATCTGTCCTGGATTGGCTGTATAGGCTTTATAATAATGGAGCATGGACCAAAATTAACAAACTCTGAATCATAAATGTATCACTGACCATCACAGACACAGGTCAGAGTGCCTCCCCGCCCCCCCCCCCCAATAGTAATAGCTGCTCCAAGAAGATTCAATTCAGTTCTTTACACATCTACATCCCATTACCTTAACTTTGCTTTAGGACCTTTCTGTCAAAATTTAATGAGGATAGCTTCTGATTTTGAAGCCGTTACCTTGTCTCCTAATAGCATCCCAAATCAAGTTAAAGTTCTAGCTTACTACATGGTCTGGCAATAGCTAGCATGCTTTCTGTCTGCAAGATGCTCTCTGGAATTCTAAGAGCTCTTCATCCATCAGGAGTGGCCACTCAACATCCCGCAAACTGAACACGGCTTGCTAGAACAACTGAAACAGCTTCTGACATACTCTTGCCCATTCTCTTTTCCACAAGTCCACGAAGACCTATATTCTAGTTATATTAACTGTTCTAGAGTGGGCAAAAATATCTTTCTTGTCCCTTTCAAATTGAACACCCTGAAAATCAGCAGTACTCCACAAATGAAAGAAGCCAATTATTACTGCAGCTGTTGCCTTCACTAGCTCCTAGGACATTACTAACCCCATTCCACAAACCTTCTGTGGTCCCTTCTTCCTCCTTCTTCTCTTCTTCTGTGCAATATTACCCAGCTTGCTCAGCCAAAAATCCAACCAAAATAACGTCCTTGCTTCCCTGCTGACAGCCTTTAACTAGACAGGCACTGAATCAATCTCTCTAACAGCTCAGTGTCAGTACAATTTCACTAGATCTTGGAGTGACTGATAATTAGACAGTTACATACAAGAATTAACACCAGAAACAAGTTTTGTTACGAAATCGTTGCTATTCTTTCATTCCTCTGTTTGTGTTTGTCATGTGCTGTTCTTGATGAAACAGCATCAAATTCCAGTAACAGCAGCTTTGTGTCAATGACTTGCTTCTCTTTTTCCTCAGAATGTACAGTCATTACTCTCTGTCATCTAAAATCCAGACTACCATATCCCTTATTCTCTTCACAAAAATGTGTATCACTCAATGCAGGTGAGAAAGCATGAGATGTTGTTATAAGGAAACATGCAATGTCTTCTAAAACTTTTCCCTTCAATTTTTGTATTTAAAAACTAACAAATTTTACAAAGCAACTGTTTGCTTTGCTCCCAGATAGGGCCAAAACTTTTAGCTCAAACTTCAATTTCTTCACCTTGTCCTGCAAATCAGTGTTATGTTTTCACCTTTGCCTCAACTGGTCCCTTTACTGTTTTTTTACTTTACTTTTCTATTATTACATTTAATTAGGGTTAACTAACGAGCTGAAGCTTAGACTTTCACCTGCTCACAGTCCTAGCATGCCACAAGCAGTGGCATCAGTTCTCCGTTTTTCTCAGTTTTCCATAAAATCATGTAACGGCATAATAGTTGGAGACTAATAATTCAGAGCAACAAATGCAAAGTAATACCTTGAGTAAGAGATTCATCAATGCTCTGTACTGAACAGCATCACTTCCCTCACTAGCTCCACAGACAAGTAGATCAAATAGCCCCAACAGGAGGTGCAGGTAGTCTTGGCTATCTTGATTCACAGATTCAGGATTCCACCAAGCTTCCTCTAAAAAATACAGGTTATAAATAAGACACAGTGGACGCATATGAACACCTTCAGAAACCAAGAGAAAACAGACACCTCTAGTTAAAAGACGACAATACATTTGGCTGATTTCATGTTTACAAGTAAGTAATCTTTACAGATATCAGTAACAACAAATGGAGAAGGTTAGGGAAGCAAGGCTTGCTTGTTTCCAACAACTTCTGAAGACAAAAAAATTAACCTTCCTTCCTTCACTTTGTTGATATAAAAGACAGTCAAAACCTTAACACCTACCTTTTGAAAAGAAGGACAGAGGAGGTTTTAGGCCATTAATGAAGTTTTTCAATAAAAACAGGAACATAGCCGACTCCTCTGCATGAGCAGTCTGATCACTATTGAGCTTTTCTATATATGCAGTTAACAAGTCCTTAGGCACCAAAGTTTCCTCTGTTGTTTCAACAGGCCAATTTAGGGGAGTTTCCTGTGAATGAACATTCCTTTTAGTGTATACTGTCACAATTTCATCCAAAAGAAGACAGAAATTTAGCACTAAAATTCAGCAATATTTAATTTCCAACCTCAAAAGAGGTACCCTTATGAAGCAAATTACATTTCTGATTTTACATTTAAACTTGCCTCTGCAGTTTTAAAACCTATGCCAGCTCTTACTACCACAATTAACAGCATACGTAAGTGAGGTAACAAGAGTAAAATACCAGTCTCTCTAAAATATCTCCTCAAAGGCATTAGGAGTTACTCACAGCATTTTGTGGACATCAGTTTCATCCTTTCATCTATCTCTGTTCTAGCAAAATAATCCATATCCTTCAGATATTTGTATATACAAAAACTCTTTAATGGAATAATCTGAGGTCGGAATAACTAATTACCATGTATTGCTATGTGTGTGTGTGAGGGGGTGCACACACAGAAACGCAGCCCTGCTCACGTGGGTTTCTTACACACGAAAAAAGAACAAACTGTTTCAACAACAAAATAAATCAAGAAAACCCCAATGGGAAAGATGTGTAAAAATAAGGCAAAGAAAGGTAGCAGAAAGAAGCAGAAATACTCTTTCTGAACATTGTTCCTGCCCTTCTGATGGCTCCTCCTTTTGCCTCCAGGTTACCTCCCAACAAGTGTCAATGCAACTGCTTATGGAGCTGCACAATAAACCAAAACCCAACAAATTCAGGAACAACACTTTCAATATTGTTGCAAGGACTTGCTTGAGGTTGCAATTCACGGAATCACAGAATGGTTTGGGTTGGAAGGGATCTTCAAAGATAATTTAGTCCAACCCCCCCTCCCATGGGCAGGGACATCAGGTTGCTCAAAGCCCTGCTCAACCTGACCATGAACACTTCCAGGGATGGGGCACCCACAACTTCTCTGCGTAACCTATTCCAGTGCCTCACCACTCTCATAGTAAAGAATTTCTTCCTCATATCCAAGCTCAATCTACCCTCTTTTAGCTTAAAACCATTGGCCCTTGTCCTGTCCCTACAGGCCCAGGTAAAAAGTCTCTCTCCATCTTTCTTACACGCCACCTGTAAGTATCGAAAGGCTGCAAAATAAGGTCTCCCCAGAGCCTTCCCTTCTCCAGGCTGAACAACCCCAGCTCAGCCTTTCTTCACAGGAGAGGTGTTCCAGCCCTCTGATCATTTTCATAGCCCTCCTCTGGAACCGCTCTTAGCATAAGCTCTTTTTCATACTCAACTGCATTTCCTTCTTTCCCCTATTGAACAAGCCAGCAAAACCTTTACTCAATGACTAAAACCCCTGATATTCCTAAGCCAAACAATGACACCACATGATGCCACAGGGTAGCTGGCAGAAATGCCCCAAACTTTGTGCCAAGCCCACAGCACTGAAACACTGAATCAGCTGATGGGATGCCAGCCTAAAGGTCTGGAGTTCTTACTTTTTTAATGCAGACTCACTAGAGTGGCAAAATATAAGAGCAATTCTTAATGGCAGCTTCTAGTACTGCTGCCAAGTCTGCGGTTTTGCTTTGAAAAGAAATGAAGGCGAGATTTTCAGTCCTTCTCAAGGTTTCTGAACCTCCAATAAAAAAAGATCTCTCCATTACAAAGAAAATGCCCTCTCCAAACTGTTTCCATCTTACCTCTGCAGGATCACAAGCTCTGAGATTTTTAATTTTTTTATTCAAGAAACGGAAGACTCGGATAGCCACGGAAAAATAACTTTCCTTCATCTGTGTATTGCAGCAGCACTGAACAAGCACCGAACCAATTATATGAGTAGTTACTTTCTGTCTCACGCTGTCAGATTCCATTTCAGCAACAAGTATCAGATCATCAACCTTAGAAAAGGAAGTGGATGAAAAAACAACAACAAAAAGCCTGTAAGACAGCGGGACTTCACTATGACTTTACACCGTGTTTCATTTGCATGTCAAATTAAATCCTTGTTACCTTCCATCATCGGTAACAAATTACTGTCTGCTGTAATGGTACTCTTCGGAGTACACAAACATCTGTTTCTATGAACGACCCACAGGTATACTTGTTTATTCTCTAGTATTTTTTTTCAGGAAACTAAAAATTCCTGAAATTTAGTTACACTAATAATTTGTCAAATAGTTAATAGCTTTGCTTCTTCTTTTCCTTATGTTAGGGTAGAAATCTGTTTTATTTAGATTGTATTGGGGTTTGATATTTTTTACATATATATATATATATATATACACACGCGCACACACACACACACATATATATGTGTTTGCCTAGCAGCTTGATGATGGCATAATAACGCTAAGAAGCGCACATACAAAATTCTCCTATATCACATTTATTCTACTACAGTGATCACCTGGAAAGTAAGATCTCTTAAGATTAGGGTAACATGGTACACATACCATTTGCAATAGTAAGGAAGGATCCCCTGAAGTCATGTTTTTAGAAAACAGCAGAATCATTTTCGTGTTGGCCACTCCAATCAACTCTGCAGACTTGCTAGATTTAATTGCCTCTTCAAGAGCTATTCCAAGGAAAAAAAAAAAAAAAATAATCAGGCAATCTGGTATAAAAATCACATACTAAACCACTGGTGGCTCAATAATATTTAGAAACAGTCAGAAACATACTAGACAATTTCTTCATCTTTTCAAAGAGCTTTTTAAAGAACTCTGTTTGCACACATAGCATGATAGCTTATCAGTGACAGCCAGTCTCCTTCGATAAGTGCTTAGGTTCAATAAGCACGACGTCCTAAATTGTCACAATTTTTCTTTTACCGAGTTAGTTACAATTAGTGCTTTACCTTCTGGCCAGCCTTTCAGTAAAGGGTGTAAGCAGCAGAGATCAGATTCTGACAGACAAACAGCCATTTTCCAATCTGAAGATTTTGAATTCTCATTAGTGATTACCATAAAAGGTAACAACCGCATTACTGCTTCATCTAGTAGTTCTTTTTTCTCCTTCAAAATCTCCTCTTTGACTAAAATCTTTATTGCTCGCTCCAGAACCTTGTACCTAGAAGAGAACAAGTGATGTTCAAAACCCATTGCTCAATCATACTAGCAACATTTCTTTCATTTGTTCTCCATTTTCCATGGTGATTTTCTGAATCCAAATAGCAGTGCGAACAAATAAGGAACTCATGGGAAACGGTATGCAAATAATTGAACATTTCTCTTGTAACGCAGCATAGATATACCATAACAAAAAGTATTTGAAGTGAAAAATACGATTTAAAGTATTCTTTAGAGTTACATTTTTAAAATTTAATTTATACAGAAAGAATGTAGACTGAAAAAAGGCACAAACATACCACTTTCCATCCTTTGAAAGATCAGCTCTCTGGAAGATGTTCAAAAGACTTGATACTACTACTTCTGGATTGACTTGTTTCCTGAAAATCTGAAAAGCAATCAAGAAAAAGAAATGAAAGTATAATAAAATACAAAATAATTTACCATATCGTAATGGAAAATGCATCTGCTATACCAAGAGGAAACTGGGATCAAACATTACTAACTGCATTCCTATTGATGATCATGCAATAAAAATACTATCAGGGTAAACAGAAGTTATAAGGCTGCCCAGTATGCCCTCTTGATATGCTAAAGTACAGAGAATTTACTGAATGCAGAAATGTTTGGTAAAATTCATAAACAATAAGCAAAACACTTTATAATTAAAAAAGAATTGCTTTTACTTTACATAGCATCTGTATAACAAAAATACAAGATACATTAACAAAAAATACTAAAGTTTAAAGAAGCACTCGTGCTTCTATTCCTATTTTTTAGTGATTGAGAATGAATGAACACACAAGACCAATTATACTACTGCTAATAATATTCTCCACTACTACTAGCAGAAGCAATAAAGAAAGACTGTTACTCCAGCTGGAAACAATCAGTACAATGCATACCAGAGTCCTATCCAGTAAACCTGAGCTGGAGTTCAGTACTTTGCCACTATCAACTGATCAAATGACTCTCATGTGGAAAAACTCAACTGAGCGCTTCTCACTAGCGTAATGACTTGTCACTGCACCATTTTCCATCCAAAAGGCAGATGACATGGCTTGCGTTTTTATAGAAGAATGTACAGGATAAGTAGGAAGCACACTTCAAATAATAATCAATATTAAAATATGCTTTAGTAGCTACATAAAAAAACATCGGTAAATTCAGGTTAACTGCAAACACTTTGGGAAAGATCAGGAAGCAGAAATTTGGGGGGGGAATTGTGAGGAGGTAAACAACACAAGCCTCCTAAATTTGTGCTGCTTCATCCTGTTAAAGAATAAAAGCCTTACACTAAGGACATGAGCAGAAGAAGGGCAACCACAAAGAATAGGTTCCAGACACACATATTCAAGACCAGCTAAAATCTCACCTGACGTATCAAAAGATACACACTTACCTCCAAAGAACTGAGAGCAGACATTACAACATCTCTGTTGTCATCCTTGAGCCGGCCAAAAATTGCTTCTTCTATGAAAGATTGATCAAAGCCTTCCTGAAAAAATAAGGGAAAAAAAGAGCCAAAAGAAAAAAAATCATTTGTTGGTAGCACAATTTGCGGGCTTTTAATGAAATATCTGAATACTAGAACAAGAAAAGCAGTAACATCATGTAAATTAAATCTCAAATAACAGGCAGGCTAACTTTCAACAACGAAAGAAAGAAAAACAGAAGTACCCATTAACATAGATTCTATCTTAGACTACAAGCAGCTTAATAAACAAGAACTACATCCAGACTCCAGAATAGGGGGAAATGGTGAAACACCTACTGAAAACACTATGAAAAACAGCGAGGATGACATATGAATAGTTTAACCTACCACTCATCTTCAACTGGTATGTCTGGCAAACAGCTTTTTGAAGGCATTATATGTTAAGTCAGTTTTGTAAGCGAGAGATTCAGGACACAAACCTTTGATGTTTCAATAACATCTTTCAAATGCTGAAGAGCCAGGACCCGCACAGCTGGCTGAGGATGATTCAAACTAAGCAGAAGGGAGGTATCAGAGTCTTCCAGAAACTGAAATACAGATTTCAGAGTGACTCAACGCATGGTAAAAATACTTTAAGTATATACAAAGACAACGGCAGAAATTCTTTCAGCAAGTTTCTGTACCAGAAGAAAACCTGTATAATTCAGACCCAAAAAGCATCAATTACAGAACAATGACGTTGTATAACTGTTTCAACTTTGGTCTTCTTCAGTTTGGCAGCCAGTTTTTGGAATATAGCTTGAAAAGTACAGTAAGCCACAGACACCTTTTTGTCCTAGAAAAGCACTACACTTATCTAAGGATTCTGAGAAAGCTCTAGTGACAATGTCAGTGTGACAGAGCACAGATAGAAACTGTTAAAAAGGCATCCCTGCCAGTCCTGTTGTGGGCACTTATCTCAGGAACCTTAAAGGGTAGAAGAGAGTCATATGTCTTTGCTCTGCACGCCTTGTTTTTCTGTTAATCCACTTGTTATTCAGTCACAGAATCTGTGCCTTTGTTAGATCAGTACAAAAATACACGATGCACTTCTTTATGTAGTTTCTCATCTTCTCCTAAGTGCTTTCAGTCTTTCAATCGTTGCAAACAACAGTCATAATACTAACCATCTCTTAATAATAAATTCCTCGGACAGATCTGTTGCACTCATGGTTATTCTGTGTTAGGCTGAATTTCAATTGCTCTTCAGAAATGGCACAGGAAGAACTCTGTAGTCACTCTATTCTTCCATGTTACTGACTGTAAACATTCATAAAATCAATGCAACAAAAAGGACTGAGCCACCTCCTCTCAACAGCAATAAAGTTGTTTGTCAACTTTCCCAAAACGGACACCTCTGACACTGACAAAACCTTTAAGTAAGATGAGGCCTTGCTGGGCACCACCACGTTGTCATTATCGACCCCTACAGTATAGATAGTGGCTATGTTCCTAGGAAAAAAATCACTGACAGCAATCGGAGCAGGTGGAAATGTATAAATTTTAACCATTAAAAAAAGCTCACACTCATGACTGTTCATGATAAACACTAACTTAAAAGATCTGATAGCTTTTGATTTTACCACAGTTTTGATCAAGCCCCCCCAAAAAATTCACATTTAAGTTTTTTTGGTTTTTTTTTAAAGTGGGAATGGCAGAGATTTTGTTTAGAAAGAGGAAGAGTGAGCAGAACTTTGCCAAAATATCAGCCTTCTAACAGTAAAACCAGATAAGAGCTAGGAACACGAACTGAGCTTCTACCTACCCTGTATTTGCCGCAGCTTAATGAAAGAGAAATAAACTGGTGAAAAAGATTTTGGTCAGCCTCATCTGTACAATCTCCCAGATGCTTCTCCAAGACAGAGTCTAAGGCTTTAGGATACCTGCCAACAGACAAAACCTCCAACATTTTCCACAGAGCATTACAGAAGAACACACATTTACTAGAGAAATACAGGGAAATACAAGGAAGCTGAATGCACACGCACTCATCTGAACCAGCTATTTTAAGCAGTGTTGCAAAGGCAGTCAACCATTACGTCTTAACATGGTTGAACAATATGCAGACCACTAGGATAAAAAGTGAGCAGAAAAGGTCATGCTACACAGCAAACAGCTGTACAAAGCCAATAGGTCTGTGTCCATGTATTACAGTGATAACAAAACAAGTAAGAACAGATCAGTAAAATAAAATTTGGACAAAGATTAGGAAACAGTTATTTTTACTGTATTTATTTGGGCAAGAATACTGTGCTTACTACACCCAGTAAGCCAAGATCATAGCTGACATCACCACTCTACAGACTCTACAGGGTCCGTCACAGAAAAATGGAACTTACTTTCTCTCAAGAAGTCTGATAAGAGGAAGCATCTTTTGATTGAGTGCAGCCATTTTGGTGGGATTAGATTCAATATCTGTACCACAGGAGATAAACTCTTCAAGAAACTTGCTAAAGTTACAAATGAAAAGAAAAAGCCACCATTTTTGGATAGTACAGTTTTCATTAATATTATAAAGCACACTGCTAAACAGGTTAGGGTTAATACACATTACTTATTGCAAGTACAGACTTGCTCCTGGCCTGAAGTTTCCCTCTGTCCCACAAGTACTCCCACAAGTGCTAAAAGCATGGCTCTTCTGGATTACTGCATGTTTCAGTTTCGAAATCCAGGTTTGGAGTTAACTTATGAACTCAGAAAAACATGCTCCTATAATGCTAATGCCACTGTCAGGAATTAGTTGTTATTAAGCCAGAAATCACTGTAGTACAGCAGAAGAAAAATAATCGAAGTTAACTCACGAGGCCAACAGGTGATCTAAATCATTTTCCAGTGGTATACTCTGAAGAATAGCTTCAAGATGTCTGATGTAAATCTGATTCTCTGTCTCCTCAGATTCTTCTTCTTCCTCTAAGGACAACGTGTAATCATAACAGATGAACAATAGTCTGAGAATAACCCCCTCACACTGATTAAAGTTAATAGCTTGTATGGGCGTCATCATCTGGTAAACCAGGCACACAACTTGGAGACCACAATGTTCATTGATTACTAGCACTCTCCGTGTGCTGCTGGCAATGCTTTATATCAACGCCATTAAAATGCCAAAGGCTGTATTGCTATCAATAAATTCAAGTATGCTTTGGAATGCTCCAGACCTGCTACCACAACCTGTGCCAGCAACTCCCTACAGCATTCCCTGGCGTGAATCTGGCCCTTTTCAACAAAAGAGCTTTCCCAACCATGATTTGGCAGTTGCAAGTCCAAAGTGCAACAGACTTACTAGTGCAGACACAGGCTACTACTGCATGCCAGTCAGCCTCGCTGTCCTGGACCATTCCCAGGCACATTTAATTCACCAGATAAACACAGATCTCAAACTACATATGGACTGCATGTAATCTACCTAAAAATTATTTTGCAGTACTACAACACATCTCTAAGAGTCAGAAATTTCATACATCGAAATTAAGTTACGGCTAAAATACTACAAATCAACAGCTAAATAAAAGTGATACAGATATAACAATGCCTAAAATAGCCTTCTCAGTAGGACCTGGAAAAACCAAAAGCAACACACACACACCAAAGCTCAATCAGGTCTTCACATGTATTGGCGCTGTTTTAACGGCAGAAGTAACTAAAATTACACAGCTACGACACTGACCACAGCCATCTGTCCATAAGACTCAAGAAAATCGTAAAAATGTATGCTAACTTACCCGTATCACTTTTCATGACAGCGCAAACAAGGTGAGGCAACAGGTAACGCAGAAGAGGAGAGATATCATAGCCTGCTGAAAGGCCTTGCAAAAGTGTTACCAGTTCTGGGGTTTTGCACAGATAATTAAATGGCCTGCACAATGGAATGGGGAAATAAAAAAAAAAAAGAAGTATTATGCTTATCTGGGTTACCAACACTTTCAAACCATGCAGACTGCCTAAGGATTCAATTTTCAGCATCAGGTAACAGCCTCATTGTAAACAAACGCTGAAAAGATTCAAAGGGTTTCACTTCCTTATTGCCAGAGGTTTACTGGTGCATTTAATATCCGAGAAGAAAACAGGCTACTGCCAGTCATGTTGAGCACCGCTGCTGCGATAGCACAGCAAACATACCTATGTTTTTGTGAAGTTGGTAGTATAAGAAAAAAAAAAAGATACTTGTATGGATTGCATGAAGAGATATCCTCACATTGCAAGGAGCATATCTATTACCAGCAGAGCAAAAGAAAGGGAGGAGAAATAATAGCTCAATGACAGGAGATCCTCAGAGAGTAGAAGCAATTTCCCTTCCTGCTAATAAAAAGTTTTCTCTCATCTTGTCTCCTTTGATGCCCACCTGGCTGGATGCTGCATAATGCATCACGCATGACTCTCCTTAGCTCCCCACACCTTAGCTTTTAACCCATTTTCCCTATTCTATGACTGTATTCAAGTATCTGGAAGGCAATCACTGTATTTATCCCAGGAAAGATTTATTCTATTGGAATACCCACGCTAACCTCTCTGCCAGCAAGCAAACTCCCTGTAGCATACAGGACTTCCATCACTGTGTTCAACTGCAAGTTAACAGCGCTAGCTAACTGTACCAAGGCAGGGCAGAGAGATCGATGGGAATGAAATACTACACATACTTCCAGAAGAACACCTGACTTGTGGGACCAAAGAAGCGGTGGTATAGAAGCACTTATACTTCAGGCGTTATAAACTATATGAACTCAAAGCCCTTCCATTGAAGGGACAGAACTTCTTTTTTCCAAGCTCTTCAAATAACCTCACATTTGCCCTACCATTATTACGCTGGCTTCTCTTCCAGGACTCCCACTTTCAAGAAAACCTCTGACTGGCAGGGTTCAGTTTTGCACATTGACAGCAACCCTTTACTGAGGGAAGTGGCAGGAGAGGGATCACTCGCACCACTCTGACTCCTTAGCTGTAACGAGCATACAAATTTTCAAAGTAAGCCAAAGAAACTCCTGAGCCCTTTGAAATGTCAACTACCAAAATTTCTGATAGGAAAGTATCCATTTAATGAGGAGGATAAAAAAATTTAAGTTATCAAAGTGCAGTCTGAGCTTTTAAAAAGTGGGAAAACTCAATTCACGTAGACTTACTTTTTCCCAAGTTTGTCTCCTTTCTGAGTTTGTAGAAGTAGGTTCAAGCATGCCAACCCATCCTTGACTAATGAGGGCACTTTAGATAATGTCTTGCTTATCTGCAACATCAAGGAATGCACCAAGGAAGTCTCCACTGTCACTTTTACTGTGATCTGGCAGATTATCATGTATGTTGCAGCTCTGTAATCCTGTATAGAGGATTTCAAGCCCTAGGAAAAGAGATAAAGGTGGATTTTTAACACACACAAATTAAACAAAAGGTACATTAGCATAAAAATAATTTTCATTCTGACATCCATGGAATCACACTACATTCTTCTCCACATGTTAACTTTTGAGGGATCTATAAACTCAACTTTCAAGAAGAAAAAGCTGTCACGCAGGGTGTACACATACAGAAGACACATTCATTAACTGCTGCTCTGTTCGCTAAGAGAGCAACAGTCCTGGAGGAAAGAGGATATTAAAGCAGGCTGTCCACCCTGACTCCACTTCCTCATTGTTTAGCGCGATGAGTCTCTAAGGCAAAGAGGTTCATTCAAACTGTGTATCCGTTTCTCACAGCTCCATTCCTCATGCCGAGTAGGAAACAGAGTTCTTAAAGTGCTCATCTGAGGTGCGAAAAAAACGTTATTATTCGCAGACCTTCACCTGCCTGTTTCAAAGTAGGCTAAGAGTGGTACGATCCATTTCACATAGCATGTCCCTCTTAAATGTTATCTGCAGAAAGCATGTCGGCACAACACGGTACACTTCATTACACAGGGAGGAAAACAAAGCTTCATGTACCTTTTGGATGTAAGGAAGCAGCATAGAGACTATAGTGTCTGTTATCTTCTCTGCGGCTCCAAGAGCTGATACAATGGTGGAAGCATAAAACACAAGAAGAACTCTCAATTGAGCTGAGTTGCCAGGGCACTCTGAAAAGACCTGGACCACAGAAAAATCAGTTGTTCAGGCATCAGGAAAAGTGAAAATGCACATACAGCTTCCCTGAAAACCAGTAATACCTCAGAACTCCAGCATGTAAGCTCTACCGGCTCCTGCTGGCACGACTTAAGTCATCACCTCCTCCTAGCAGTAAGCCTCACCAGAGGTTACTGCTCCCCCTTGCAGACAAGGCAGAAGGAAATGGGTGCTATTCCTCGGCTACTGTAGTTAATCATAATAAGGTAACCTAAATCACTTGTGATTTTGGTGTAATGCTCAAGACTGAGAGCTGGACAGCCAAGAAGCTGACTGATATATGTTTAAGACCCTCTACTATATCTGTGAACAAACGCTGTTATTGTGTGTGCTTTGCTTAGTTTGACAGTACATGCATTCTAGTTCTCTAAATAATTGGACCTGTAGTACATCTTACCCTTCTGAGACTATAAGACTAGTTGTCTATTTGACGTTAACTGAAAAAAACAAATAAATCCGCTCACCTTCTAACATTCTCAATTTTAAGTTCTCATTAATATTTGAACACATATGTTTAAAACACCCATGACAACCGCCAAAAGAGATACCCAAAGTCAAAGCACAGTTACAAACTAATAGCAGGAATGACTTTCTAAAAGAAATTAAGACAATGAAGTACTTTGAAGCAATAAAGTATCTTTAAGTAATACAGTATTGCCAAATTGTTTTTGTCATGGCTCATTGGTTCTCAGCCAATTCTCCTTACAAGAATTTCTGATATATTGTCGTCTATACAAATAATAAGAAAAGAAATTTTTATATTGTTTACTAATAAATGACTCCTTTTACTACTTGAGATGTAATTAAAAATATCAGTAAATCACATGATACTACACAGATACAAAGATGGGGAAAACCAAGTGACAACGAACAAATAATGTTTTAGAATAAATGAACGACCTTCACAGATTTTGCCACCAGCCTGCAGATGAAATCCATGAAATCCAGGTCTTTGTAGCAGTGTGTAATGACAGTACCCCTTGCCAGTGGGACTCCAGGTTTCTTTACATGGTGAAAAAAGTAAAATTAGAACACTCAATGGTAAAGTGAAGCACGCAAAGTAAAAAATAATAAAATCTCTAAATGAATCCTACCAATCAGTTAACACCACTTAAACCGAAATAAGTAATGTAAACCCACACACCTTTCTGGAATTTTTTGTATCTACATTAAGACAGACAATGAAGAGCGTTACATATAATCTATATTCAAATAAACATATATTTTAGTGATTAACATATCTTCCTAAGCAGTAGCAAATACTTGCACCTTAAAAGCATACTTTAACCTTGCCAAAACAAAGAGTAATTACAATCAAAGCTTTTTATAATTAACTTTAAAAAAAGATAGCAGAAACAACAGGTGGGCATCCAGGCTCCATCCCTGCAATTAAATCTTTCAGTACAGTTCTACAACTAACGACATGAACAGGTGGACCATATTCATAAACCTAGCAACAGAGTCAAGATATTATTAATAAAGTCCCTCAAGTTTCTCCCAACTTGCATCTGTTAAATACTTTACCCTTATTGGATCCATCCAATGCCATTTATGAGTTGGGCTTTTTATATTTAAAAGTTGAATAACTCTCACAAATAGGTTAGTCTCATGATATGGCAGAACACAACCAATTAAACTATCTTGATTGTAGAGATGGATGTGAAATCTAAGGAAAAAAAAGCATATATATATACAGTTAAAAATTATCTGGAAGTCAAAAAAAAACCAGACCTAGCCACGTTCTTCTCAGAACACCTGGTTTACTCGCTTTTAAGCAAGACGAGAGAGGATTGTCGTACTGACTCAGACATATGGTCCACCTACAGTCCAGAATCCCAAGGTGGCCACTAGCCTGTATGTGCTAGAGGAAAGAAACAGTGCTAGCAATTTTTTTTCCTCACTCTCAATAAGTTTAGGTCCCTGTAGGACTTAAGATTCCCTTAGTTTCTTTTGCATAGATTTCAATATTCAACCAGATATTACAATAATCTAGTATGAATTTCAGTATAATACATATATTAAAAAAAACCTGTAATTCAAAGGTTGTATCAACAAAATTGCCCACTCTTTCATGACGTGAAATATTACACTTTCTGCACCTGGATAGGTTTATTTACATAAATAAATACAACGTCACCTCACAAAATACTTGGTTTGTTTTTTCTTCACACCCTTCTACATAACCTTGAATTAAGAATATGCAGCTCATGTTATAATACAAGGGCACGCTATTTATGGTTCACAGTTAATATTGAAAATCAGCTATTTTACACAGCCCATTTCTAAAAGCATATTACGTAAATGCCTCTCTAGATCCTCTGTAAGATGGCTAGAGCTGGGCAAATATGGTGAAAGCCAGGCAAGGAAATAATTGCTTTTATATAAAATATCACAACAGATGAAAATTTTCACAGAAATTTATCAAAAGACAAAAATCCACTTCACAAAGAACATCTGGCCCCATAAAGACTAAGCCCAAATGGATATTTTTAACATTTTAACCTGTATTTTCAGAAAACTGAAGTAAAATTATTCAAAATTTTTCTCATGGGGGAAAAAATATCTGGCATTTCTAGTAGTCTTATCTATTGACATGTAGGATATTCAGTGGATTACCTGTGAATCAGCCATTCAAGGCACTTCTGGGCTGGCTTAAGCATAAAGTAAGGGGACAGGTGAATCAGGAACAACGAAATATTCTTATTCAGCTGCTGATTTACTGCTTTAGACTGAACACTGCGTTCCAGGCCTTTGGACGTGGAACTAAACAAACTGGACTGGAACACTTCAAATGAAGGATCAATCCCCATCAGCTCTTCTAAGCCAGTGCATCCTGTGGAAAAAAATGGAAGAATGCTTGGAACTCAATAGTTTTATTCACCAGTCCTACCCACCTACCGCCCCACTGGCATATACAACTTCTTTGCTATACTGGTATGTGTCATCCTCACTAAGCAAACCAAACCAAATAGTAAACAGGTCTAAGACCAAAACTTTTGTTACGCTTGAAGTATTTCTTAGCTGATGAACAAAAAGAACATTGACAAGTATCAGCAGTGCACTCTGGCAGCGATGAAGGCCAGCAGCATCCTGGGCTGTATTAGTGAGAGCGTAGCCAGCAGGCTGAGGGAGGTGAACTGTCCCCTCCATTTGTGAGACTGCATCTGGGGTATTGGGTGCAATTTGGAGCTCATCAGTAGAAGGAAAACATTGCCGTGTGGGTGTGAGTCCAGCCGAGGAACACTAAGATGGTCAGGGGACTGGAAAATAACACACAAGGAAAAGGAGGAACTGGGTTTGTTCAGCCTGGAGAAGAGAGAGTCAAAAGGAAACCTTCCTGATGTCTGTGACTTTAATGGGATATAGTGTAGTTTATCAAGAAGATGGAGCCAGTCTCTTCTCAGAGATGCACAATGGAAGGACGGAAGGCAACAGACGCAAGCAGGAACATAGGAAATTCCAAGTCAATGTATGGATTATTTTACTTTTAAACACCGGGGTGATCAAACACTGGATCAGAGGCCCAATATTGCATCAGAGACCATAAAACCTCCATCCTCAAACTCAGCCGAACATAGGCCTTAGCAACCTGAGCTAACTAGCCCTGTACTCAGTTGGGCTAGTACTAAATGACCTTCAGAGGTCCCTTGCAGCCAAAATTATTCTATGATTTTACGTGGATGAAGCAAGCAAAAGTGCCTCTTTAAATAAATTAAAATACAATATTCCATGTACACCACTGGAGAACCATTGGAATTATTTCTTTATATTACACATGCTTGTAAATATCAATGGCTAAGCACAAAGCAGACAACTGCAGGCAGCTGGCTGAAATATGTAAGAAAGAAATGACTATATGCAGCAGTTCTATAGTAACTATTTAAGACACTAAAAAATACTGTGTTGCATCAAAGACATATATATCTACAGTCTTGTTACTTAAAATTGATACATGATATCAATCTTTCTGGTTTCAGAAAACAGCTTTCTTATTCAAGAAGTATCACATTCCTGGGTAAAGTTCTATACAAAAATGGAAAGAGATAAGCACAAAGGATTTGAAGTGTGCAAATACAGCAATGGCTTCTGCCACTTTACATTATTTGTGGCCATAATGTTACCAAAGAGCAGGGCGTCAGCATGTTTTCACGAAATCACAGAATTCAGGTTGGAAGGGTCCTTGGGAGACCTCTAGTCCAAGGCCCTGCTCAAAGCAGAGCTAGCTCTGAAATCAGACCAGGTTGCTCAGGGCATTATCCAGTTGGGATTTTCAAAAGGATGGAGAGCACAACCTCCCTGGACAACCGGTTCAACTGCTTGACCGTCCTCACGGGGAAAAAGCTTTTCCTTACATCCAGTTTGAACCTCTACTGTTTCAATGTATGCCCAGTATCTCCTGTCCTCCAGCCATGCATTCCTCTGGAAAGCCTGACCCATCTTGAAACCTCCTCATAGGCTTTGGCAGGCTGCTATTAGACTCCTCAAAGCCTTCTCTTCTCCAGACTGAATGAGACCAGAGACGTTCCTCCCACCAGCCTCTTCTTATAGAGCAAGTTCTCCAGCCCTTGACCACCTTGGGGCCCCCAACTCTTCCCAGTTACCTTACCCTTCACATGCCCAGAATGCGCTCCAAGAGGACCTGCTCCATGATTTTCCCGTGGACCGGAGCGATGCTGACTAGCCTGTAGTTTCCTAAATTATCCTTTTGGCCTTGTTTGAATATGGGTTTGCCCTTCCCGTTTACCTTTCCCCAGCTGTTTTTTGGATAGATGGGTTTTAAAATCACTGGCTCCTAAACAGCCAAACTCACCGATTGCAAAAAACGTGTCCCTGTCAATCCCAGCAGCTTCCTTGGGACTGAAGAGCAGCGATGCTACTTCGCTGCGGTTTAGGAGGCTGGGGTCGTTCTGGGGAAGCGCCAGCCGCTTCAGCTGCTCCGCCAGGGACGTCATAGCTCCGCGTTTCGAGGAAAGCAGCCTCCAAAGGAACCTAACGAGAGAAAGCCAAAGCAGGCCGGCGGATGAAGCGGTTGCACGGAGACGCGCCGTCTCTCTCCCCCCCGCCCGCCGCTGCAGGCCCCGCTGCCAGCCGCCCCTCGAGGGTGCGCACACGCGGGGATGGGCCGGGCCCAGCCAAGCCGGGGAAGATGAGAGGCAGCGGCAGGCGGTGACGCAGGTCCCGGTCCCCGACACCGACACCGACACCGACACCGACACCGACACCGACCTGGCTCTGCACCCCTCAGCGCCGCTCCGTGCGGGGCCCCACGTGGGGTGCGCGCGCCGCTGACCCGGAAGCAGCCGCTCCGGCGGAAGGGGAAGTTCCCGCCCCCCGCCGGCAGAGCGCCGCTGAGCATGCGCCGTTCCCGGGCGGGGCGCGGCGCTGGTGGCGCGTGGCTGGGCTGCGCGAGGGGGGTGGCCGTTGTGGGTGGTTTCGCGCGTCCGGCCGGGTGCCTGGGGAGCTCAGCGTCCGTGTGGAGGCTTCGTGCAGGTGTGGGGCGGGGGCCAGGCTGCCTGCGTTGGGGAAGCAGCCGGTCCGGGCCACCAGTCGAGGTGCGAAGGCCCGCAGCGCCGGCGCAGAGGGGGAGAAGCCTCAGCGAGGTGTCTGTGGCAAGGCGCGCTGCTGGCTTTGCGCTGAGCCCAGCAAGGCAACAGCCCGGGCTGTGGGTGGGGTTCACTAAACGGGGTGAGCCCTTAATAGTAAGGACGCACACACCTGGAGTTGTTTCACCATAGGATTTTTCCACATCTGGAGTGAGGGATGCTAGGGGAAGTGCAGAACTCCCATGAGCAAAAGGTCTTGAAAGCTACTGTAGTGTGTATGGGCTAGGTCCCGGTTGCGGAACCACAGAGCTATGTAGGTTGGAAGACGCCTCTAAAAGTTGTCTGATTTAGCCCCAGAGCAGGGCTGTCTCAGAGCAAGTTGCTCAGAGTTTTGTCCAGTTGTGTGTGGAGTATCTCCAACGATGGAAATCCCACAGCTTCATTGAGCCTTTCATCCAAGGTTTGGTTACTTTCAGATTAAAAAGAAATGCCTAATATTAAAAGCCATAATGTCTCCTACCAGTTTGCATTCAAGGCTGCAGGGTTCTGCACCTGAAAGTCGGTGCACAAAGCCAGAAAGGGAACATGGCTTGTGGCAAACCAGAAGCCTGGAAAAAAAAGCAGAAATAAAACTGATTTCAGTTGCTGTCAGTGGACGGACAAAATTACGCCAAATACAACAATTCCAACACCGGATCTGTAAAATTATTGCCGTATATTGTTGAGAAGCTGTGTAACTATGGCAGAAAGAACAAATTTGTTCGCGTAGTAAAGCTGCCTTATTTGGCAATCATTTAGCATACAGTAGAAATACAAATAGCTGATAAAAGTTCAGGGTTGCAGAGAATTGTTTAAATGCTTAATTTTATCTATTGGGAGTATCCACTGATTTCAACAAGACTCTTTGCTTGTATTAAGTTAAACCTTTGTAGGAGTGGGAGCAGAGAGAGGAAATGAAGCTGGATGTCTGACTTCATGCCTGATTATATTTGCTGGTGCCTTGTCAGAGAGCATATATTAACTATATATTGTGTTACTTCTGACATGGTATTATCTGGACGTAATGACAGCAATTGCTGAGCTGTTAAGGGTTGCTACCACTGCATTTATAACAGTACTAAGGTGTTTGAAGGATATTACTGATTTAACGGGATTGCTATTATTTTTCTGATTGTTCGAACACTGAGATGCTGATCATCTAGCAAATGAGATGGCTGGGGTGGTGCAAACCAAGAGGCCAATTTATTGCACTTGTTCCCATTCCCTGTGGCTTCTGTGCATCTTTTTCCTTTATGAAGCCTTCGTGTGGCCTTATTTTTAGCATAGTTTAAACCTGCATAAATATGCATGTTTCCGTGTCTAAAAATACCAAACATTAAAATATGTAGACTTTGCAAAGGACAAAAAACTGTTTCTAAAAAAGAAAACTAGTCATTTTTTAGCAATGTGGTTCATTATTTGAATACTCTAGCCAGGAAGATAAACTAGAAGTTGTAAATGCTGAAATGTGTTCAGGTTTTCCAGTACTCCTATGCCACTGTTTCCTGTGGAGAGCTGCAAGGCAGAGGTTTCCTACCTTTGTGCTTTCTGTTCTATCCTTGTCTGGTTGCAGAGTAAAGCTGGGATTCCCTTTGGAGATCAACTGGAGGAACAGAGATGCCTTCTGCAGAGGGAAAAAATATTTGTTCTTGATTTAATTCTGAAAAAGTGTTTCCTGGGAAAAATACAAAACCAGAAAGTCTATTAGGAAGTATGCTTAGTTGGGTTTGAAATTTCCCAGCGGTGAAGCTGAATATCACAGAGATTTGCTCTGTGCTAGGCTACAAAGAGATGATTTTCTGAACTTAAATCCAAGCTTCTTTCTACCGGTCCCTTTAGCTTCTAAGTGCCTGCATCATCACATAGCTAGTCTGTATGGGTGGAATTCTCGTAGCCGTACTACAGCTGAGATCACCTCTGCTGATGGCTGTTATTAAACTGCATTTGACAGATTAGATTGTCTGTTAAAAAATCTTGATGTCTTAGAGTATAAAATGTCATATGCTAATTTTTATTTGGAAAAAAGTGATCTGTTTCAAGCGTTTCCTGTAAGCATATTCACTCCTAAGTATCAGTGTGTTTGAAAAGATTTGATTGAGAAACGCAAACACTATTAAACTTTTAATGTTCTTTATGTCTGGGTAAATTTGTGCTACCGCTGGAGCAAATATAATTCATGTCTTTATATAGATAAAGATCTAGTCTTTATATTCCTTTCCTTCCAACTCACCTCACCAGCTGTGCGTATATAGAGCTATATCTACCTTGGTAAGATTGGAAATTCGTAGAATGAAGTGGTGCTGAGGAACCCTCCTCACACTGTATGCATTTCAGAGGTTTTATGCAGACTAGATCTTGTTCTGCCCTGTAGACCAAACTCGCATTAGATGCGCTCCTGGAATGCATCTTCTGGTTTGGTTTCATGTGTAGGCAACAGGTGGGGAGGAATTTCGTTTAAAGAGGAGAAGGGAATCACTTCTGATACAAAAAAGGAGTGTTCAGTAGCATTCAATTGTAATATATCAAAATGAAATTAAGGAATTGAGTACTACCTATACAATTTACTGTTTACATAAAAGTTAGAGAGAGTTTGTATTAAGTACTCTTAAGTACTCTCAAAAGCTGCTTAAGTCATTTGCTAAGATGTTTCTTCTTTTTCCTTCTTGCACCACCTCCTGTAATCTAGTGATGCACCATGATTTTGGATTGTTAAAACAGATGGAAGCGAACCACCTTCCGTGCGCTTCACCATCGCCTGCTGATAATCTTGGTATGTTCCCTGACATTTCCTCATGCCGTTGCTAATAGAGAATGTGACAGTGCCTGACATCTAAAATATGATCTGATTGCAGCATAATGAAGTAATATTAAAACTTTTCTAGGATATGCAAAGGAGGCTGTAACCTCCTTAGAGTGAATCAAGTTCTCTAACTTCTTAAGCAAAAGTAGGTGTTAACAGATATGTGCGTTTGATGTGGGTATATGTATGCTAAATGACCTGTAAACCGATCCGTGTTCTGGAGCAGCGGATTGAACATCTTGTAAGCCAAGGTAATCTTATTGTCAAGGGATATATTTTGTTTCGCTCTTGGTTGCAGGAGGCATGCCAATGTTTTGTAGTTTTGGAGGCTGTGCAGTTAAATCTGCTACTCTGAGCTAATCTGTGTCCTTTGTTCTTAATTCATGTACATCACTGCTCCCTATTGGAAGTTTATCATTCATAAGAAGACATCTGTGGTCTCTGAATTTATAGAATTACTGTAATTATCAGGAAGAACAGTGCTTTCTTGTGTACTTAAAGGCTGCAGTAATGTATTTTTCTGTGTTTTCAGTTCTTTCTGCTCTCTGTGACAATATAGCAGTCACCCTTCACCTCTGGACACTGTGAAATGATGAGACAGTACCCTTCTGCAGCGTATACATTGATAAGGCCTTGAGGCCATTATTCCCTTGGCTAAGCTTTTGTTAGAAGCAAAGAGATCGGAGTCATTGTATCATGTAGCAACGCAAATATGTAAAACGAGAGAGTTAAGATTTGTTTTTCCAATCAACCCTTCCTGCCCTAAGGGCTTGATCTTTTTATGCTTACATTAGTGAAACTCAGGAGTAATTCTGATGAGGTCAGTGAAGTTGTATGAGTATGCGGCTGATGTAACTGGAGGCAGAAACAATCAAGCGTAATTCGATGGTCATTGAGGTTACAGAGAATTGCAGTTTTCATTGCTGGAACAGGACTGAAGGGAGAATAATTCTTCAGTTGAACTGAAGGCTGGAAGAAGCTTCCTTGCTAGGCAGCATATCAAGCACATCATCGACTTAGTGACCACTGTGGCAGGCAGTATCATGTTTCCCTGGCTTTTCTTGGAAAATCTGTTGCAGCTTCCCCCAGCCATAAATTCTCATGTGTAGCAGCATTCCAAATCTAATAATAAATAGAAACACTCTGGGTGGGGTGGCGGGAAGCTATTTTGGGGATTTTACTGTATTAAAGGCTTTCTAATATGGTAATATAAACGGAGGGCTTTTGAATCAAAATTGTTGTAAAGGAAGCTTTTAAATATATATTCTAGATAAGGAGAAATAAACCCCAAATAAATAAACTAGCTCCAGCTAGGCACGTGCAGAGAAAGCATCGGCTTGAAAAGGATGGGCAATAGTTATCTTTGTAACTCTATTTGTATCCACTCGAGGTAGATCTAGTTTGTCCCAAAAGCATCAGGGAGAGTAAGGAAGACAAATGGAGATGGTGAAAAGTGGAAGAAAAAAAGCAGTCCTTTCAGTGCTGAGCTACTTGATGAATCGTGATTTTTTTTTTTGTTTATTGTATAAGAGTCAACTAGAATGTTGGATTTTAATGACTGCACAACTGTTGCAATGAAAAATAAGAAAGTGTCTCTTATGATTGCTGTGACTGTGGTAGTCCTTTGTCATGTTTTGATATTTATTAAGCTGGGAAATATGATACTGTGTGTATATGTTAGCTTTTTATTATTATGAAAAGATACCTCTGCCAGACAATCTACTGAGAGAGTAGGTGTCATAGATCTACTGTGTGGTAGTTGTGAGTCACATTGTTTAATGCATTGGGAGAACTTGGTAATCAGAGTGTAGCAACGTGGCCATTAGGGACTTGGCTGTAATAAGTAGTAAAGAGAGTGTTGTGTACTAGACATGTCTCATCTTTCATAGCAGGGCTGTAATCAGTAAAAGAGACAATAAACTGAAGGATGGGGAGAAGGAAAAAGTGATCAATAAGGAACATGCTTAACACAGTATGCTTTTCTTACTGCAGTATACAGTCTTGCTGTCGTCTCCCTCAATTGCCTGTTATTCTAGCAACTGACAGGCGTTGGAATAGCAGTGGAGCTCATATGGTGCAACTACCCATTCCTGACCTGCAGCTGTTCGAACCTCTATTTGCTTGTCAGCCAGCCATTTGCTGTTTTGTTGGTTTTTTTTTTTTTTTTTTTGAAATACTGAGATGAATCACAGCTCTTTCCCTGAAGAAGAAATAGTGTCATTCCTATCCATATGCACTAAATACAAATTTCAGCCTTTTCCCAGGCTGGCCATTGAAGCCAGTGCTGCTCTCATTTCTTCATTTGCCCCAGTCATTGCCAGTCCACGGGCCTTTTCCATACCTGGTGAATACGTGGTTTGAACTAGAATGAGCTCACAACTTTATATGATAATGCCTGAAAACAGTGTGATCCACATTCAGTAGCAGAGAGGATAATATATATCTGCTGGTTTTGCTGCTCAGTTATATTCAGTTACATATTTTTATTTATCCACTTTCTAAAGTTTATTTATTTTACATATTTTTGTATAAGAATGAGTTATTGGTTCATGTAATGCCGTGAACAGTGGCACTGTGAACAGTGGGAACAACCTAACATTTTTTAACGTGTATATATATACACATATATATATAAAAGAGACATTAATGCTATAACAAAAAGTATTAGAAAGTCAGAGAGTGCATTTCTGTGATACTGAATTATACAAAGTACCTGCAATCACAAAAATCCCCCAAACTTTTCTCTGCATTTCAGTGCCATTTTAAAAAATGATTGGCTTTTGCATTTGCTTTCACTGTGCATTGGAAACTGTTCATGCTGTTATGTCTCTTGGGAATTCTTAGGGAAAAAACCTGTTATTAGAAGAAATAGTGTGTTTGATTTAGATGGTGAAGGCATGCAACTGAGGTTTACTGATAAGCCTAGATCTCCAGATTTGCTGATTTACTAGAGGTGCCGTGTTTTCAGAGTTAAAATAGTGGCCCTGTTGTCTCGAGATGATGTAAAGACCTGTGCTGCCTTTCATAAAATAGTCTTGGCAACTGGAAATGTTCTTGAGAACAGCTAATAACTCTTACTGACAAAAGTATATGTCAATGTTTTCTCCCATGCATTTCTTACTCTCTGTCATTCTGCATCCATTGTGTATGCCAGTGATTTAAGAGAGTTCTCTGCAGAGAAACCACTTGAGAGAGACTTAGAGGCCCACTGACATCAGAGGCAATTCCTTGGACAGGCTGAGAGGAGGGTACTATTTCTGCAGAAGGTTTGACAGGGACTTAGTATAGTGAGTAGGAAGGCAGCCTGGCCTTGAACACATAGTAAAGGGGAGTGTGTGGCACTAAGAATCAGGTGATTCTGCCACTGATGCTGATACATCTCTTTTAAATAAGCCTGGTGGCCAGAGACAAAGCAGTTCGTGCTGTGATGGTCTCAAATACTGCACAGGAGAGGTTACACTTCAGAATCTTTCTCGCTTTACTTGTGGTAGGATCCCTTTGGTTTGCAGTACCTGCTGATTCTTAACAGTATGGTGATGTATGTGCCTTGTTATAGTCTGTAGAGGGGGAACAAAACGTTTTAAACAATTTATGACTCATTTAATCTTTAAAATGTGCCTGGTCTGTCTGTGTCACTGTAACACATTCAAAAAGACTCTTGTGTGTGAACTGCAGCAGACGGATCTGAGATGTGAAACATGATGTTCTTTCTTGAGCAGAAGCTGTAGAGGTTATGTGACTGTTAGGCTGCACTGGAAACCTTTAGTGCTTTCCTTAACGTTTTGTGTGAACTGTCTTCCAATTCAGAACTCATTTATAATTACTTAATTTATAACGTATTTATAATTAGTTGTAGAGCAGATAGCTTAGAAGGACATCAAGATCACAAGTCAATTAATGGTGGACTATGCCAGAGTTAAGTTTTCCAAGCAATCTTAATTCAGCTGCTTTGTATGTATCACAATGCAGACTTCAATTGCATAGTCACAAACTACTTTTTCTCCAGAAATCCTGCTTTGTTCAGTGTATTGCATAAGCAGTGCTTTACAGTATTATGATTTCTCTTTTTTATTCAATGAAGGCCTGTTGCACTCAGTTGAAGCATGTTCCCAAATACATAATTTATGATTTTCAGCTCTGGTCATCACAGTATTTGTACTTGTCTTTAAGTATTCCAAATCTATTGGGTATGTGATTTGCACATACGTCCTTATACTTCACAGCATTAGGATTATTCCTGGTCTACAGAAAGAAAACTGAGGCACATGCTCCAAACTGTCCACAGTTCCATTTCCTCATCCAGTGGATAGTTTTAGGACAATGAATGCTGGTACTATGGAATTTGTCTTTTCCCTAAAGTGCTTTACAGAGTACAATTACATACTGTCTTTTTGCACACTGAGTAGGCCTGGTGGTTTGAACCTTTAGGCCCAGCAGAATTCTATATTTGTGTGGTATTTCCATCATGCATTGTTTTAAACGTTCTCTCCCACAATTGAAAGTGCAGTCTATGACCCTTCTGACTTCCACCACTGGTACATTAACAGTAAAAAACCAGGCCCTACAAATTTAGGGCCTGATTGGCCTAATTTTCTATAGATCATCTGTGTGGCAGGGTTACTTATGAAGGAGATATAAGGGGGATTGTTGAGCCATGGGGACCAAATAAAAAGGTGTCTTGGTGTTCTAGAAGCGCATTCATAACTGAGTAGTCTCCCCTAGAGAAGTCCAAGATACATTTGAATCCATCCCTTTGCACTGCAAAATAAGCTTTCTGCTGAATGCTTTTATCATGGGAAAAGAGGCCAGGGGAAGATTTGTTCAGACTACCTCAACTAAAAAATGAATTCCAGAGTTTGCTATAAATACATGAGGAGCCTTACAGCCGACAAGGGTTGGTTCACATTTGTCCTAGTTGCTGACTCCACCTCCAGTAACTATTGTCCATATGAACTGAGGAAATACCTAGAACAGCATCTGGCTTGAAAAAAAAAAAAAAAAAAAAGTCTTGAATTCGGTTCCATTATGAAATTCTGGAAGATTACAGCTGTTCCAGATTTAACTATGGGACACAACAGAGATCTAGACTGCACATTAGCATAACTCCACTGCATTTATCCTATAGACAAACTGGTTTCAAAGTGAAGAAACATGCAAATACTCTCCTCTCCTCCTTTGCTTATGCTAAACTGGACTTAGGCAGGGAGAGAGGTGCGCCAGTTAAGAGACAGAGGACTTGTCCACATTCAGAGGGACTGAGAATATACCAGAGCCTCCACCATGAGTAGGTTATCGTTGGTAGATCTCAAGAGCAACCAGTCTCGTACTGGAAAGTATGTTGTGCAAAACTGATACCCATGGCTTCTGAGATGAGAATACAGCCAAAGTTAGTGAGAGAGATCATAGTTGGACAGGGAACAATTGTCTTCAGAACCGGAATTGGAAAATTCAGGCCTTGCTGCTTTCGTGTCAGGCATGGTAGGAGCATTGCTCATTTTCTCAGTGCTGATTCTTAGTACAGCTGAGTATCAGAGTAAAGCTGTGTTGGACAGGATGAAAGGACAACAGTTCTAGAAAAGGAAAACTTGCACTATACGTGTTGCAAAAAGAACATGTTATCCCCATTTGGCAGTAATTCAGGTTGCACCTAATGCGGCCTTTTACAGGGATGAATTTGCCCCTTTTACTAATCTTTGTATCGTTCCTGTGGAATGAATAATAAGTAGCTAGCATTCATTTTTACAGACTGGCAAAATTCGTTCAACCAGGTTGCCTTCTTGAGTGTGTAACGTTAATTTCATTGACGTTAGTGAAATTACATTGGTGTATCTGGAAAGAGAAATGAGGGCATTGAGACTGCAACTTGTCTAAGGTCATTCAGTCAATCTGTACAAATGCTGAGTTTAGAACACAGCAGTGTCTGATATCCAGTGCCCATATCCTGTGCCCATAATCTCTACCTCATACCTCAGTGATTTAAAACCTGCCAGGGTCTCATCTGTGCCCCTTAGATAATTATCGTCTGGAAACTCTGACTTAGTTGACGATGTTTGTTTTTAGATAAATAAAGGCGTGATGTCTGCATTCCTTATCTCACACACACATCTTTCTTCTCTTTTTCTCAGTGTGACCAAAAGTATTGCTGAATAATGTTGTGCTTTTCTAGACAAATAGTCTCAGGTAAATCAGTTATGGGTCACAGGCTGGCTCACTAAGGGTCTTTTTTAACTAGTTGTATTCATGAAGTACAAATTATATAGCCAGTTGCAGGCTTTCACATTGCCCTAGTCGCACAGTTTCTTCCTTGCTTAGTATCTGTGTGATAAGGCTAAGCCAACATGAAACAGGAACACAGCCAGGATTCTGAGAACACATGATGGTGTGAAGGTTTCTTCAGAAGGTTTGTAATAGGCTATGCTATACCCCTAGTCCTGCCCCTTGCATCCTCATCACTGAACCATTTTTAAAATCCTGGATCTGTCTCACCATTTTTTCCGATCTTATGCCAGCACTATTTGTAGTTTCCCCACCTGTTACTGTGTGTATTACGTTGTAACTGTCTGCATGTTGCTCTACAACTTCAGTGTGCTAACAGACTGACTGAAGTGTTGTATATAAATTACCATATACATTTCCCAGTTTTTCTTTTGATGTTACATTTCCAATCTGTGCAAAGCATCTATTGAAGATTCTGATATTATTTAGTTCATGATCTAATCTGTCTTTGTGAGTTGCATCTACCTAGACAAGAACCATTAAGCAAAAAAGGCACCCTCAAGAGGCTAGCTCAAGCGATAAGGGAGTTCAGGTATCATGGTTTCTTCTGAAATATTTGATAGAAATATGTTAGAATGTGAGGTCTGAGGGCTTTTCTCATTCATGAAAGGTATGATCTTTTGTAGTGCTGCCTGGCAGTTGCCATCGCTAGAGGATTTGCCCTCTGCTACATTACATCTTTCAGCACTCGCATTGCAGTTTGTGATTGTGATTATGTATCACAGTACTGCCTAGCAATACTGTGGCAGAGACCAGATGTTGAATGTTTCCTACTAATATCTGCCTTGAAGCCTCTCCGAGAACCAGGACCATCTGTTGTGCAGGCTAGAAGGCTGCAAGTGTGGCCCTACAAAGAGTAGGGACATCCCCTCCGGAGTATAAGGGACTCTGAATGCCTGAGCAAGCCTGACATACTAGAATAATGCTAGGCCTTTTTGGGTGCAGGCTACGCACAGACCTGAGAGACAAACGTGGAGGTGAAGAGTGTACAGTAGGTAAAGCACACTGTAATCATAATTGTTCTGTAGGCTCCTCAGGGCTTTTAGACAGAAAAAGCCTCTGCTCTGGAGAATTTCTGTCATAGGTGCACATTAAGGACTAAAGGAAGCATTGCTGACACTATTTTAGAGATGGGAGAGTGCAGCACAACAAGCTTGTTTCTCTCAGTGAGAGTAGTCTAATGGGCCAACACCTAGCTTTCTGGGAAAATTTTGTCTGGGTTGACTTGCTCAAGGTGACATAGGGCATCTTAAGCTGGTATGGATGACCCCATGTCTCAGCCCCGTGATTTTCCTTCCGCACAAAGGGTTGGCAAAAGCCAGTGATCTCAATGCAGTCAGCATTTTCTCCATACTCCTGAAGCCCAAGCTATGCTTTGGTAGTATTTGTCTGTCCTATAAATGTTTCTTGCTACACTTCATCCATGGCTGAATTTCAGGGACAGAGTAAGCTGTCTCTATATATAGCTGATGAAACACTTTGGGATCTTCTGACAATGTCAGTTGTTACTGTGAAGCCAGCAATGCATTTTTTTCAGCTTTTCTCCATTTTTATTTCCAAACCTGTCATTTGAAATAATATACTTTTAAAAAAAATTATAATGTGTACTTAGCTTCTGTATAGTTAATATTACCACACATGGGTAGCGTCGTGATTTTTCAGAGTCCAGGTTTGTGCCTCTTGGTGCTAGATGTGGGAGGGCTAATATGCTCATTGCCCACAGTGCTTTTTCTTAGCTCAGACAAAATCAGAATTTTGGTTCCCAGATGTCTGCTTCTCTTCTCTGCTCTCTTTCTGCCTTCCTTCTGGATGTGTTCATTTCAGGAATATGAAGCGAGTTTAAGGTTCATTCATATTATCTTTACATATTGAATTTAATTCCTTGTTTTTTTCCTGAACTTACTTACAAAATAGTGTGTCTCTTACGTTGAAGAAGGTGGGTTGTGTTTATTGTATTGGAAAAAAAAAAGGGTTATTTCTCCTGAACTCTAATAAAAAATAAATGCATTTTATAACACACCCCACCTTTCTGCTTAGCTTTGTTCGGGAAATTTATGCGTAATTTTTAACAGTATCCAACATTTTGGTGCAATCTAAGTTATTAATGTCGTCTTCAAATAATTCAAATTTTTGTTGGTTAAGCTTTAAACTAGTGGATATTTGCTACAAGCAAAAGTACATTTTAAGTGACGGTTATGACATGCTTTGAAAATAAAAGGGCTTTTTGACCCCTCTTTTAAGATTCTGTTAACAGTTTACACAGGAGAACAACCACTTTGAATTTATTTTATCTTTAAATGACTTCTTTCTTGAGAAACTATCCTACTGTTTTTCACAAAGAAGTAGGCTGTGCCTCTGGAAAGATGATTGCTTAAAAAATCACTGACTTATTGAGCTCTCATAAGGTTCTTTATCTTCAGGTGGCCTTTCTGAGACAGTTTTGGCAGATGTGAACTATTGTGTTCCTACACGGAAGTGTTACAGCTGAAAACTAACGGTGATCATTTTCACGTTGATTGTTTCACAGGCAATTATTTAGGTAGAGAAATCTGGCTCATTTGTTGTTCTAAATCTCACTAAATTCGAATAGAAGAATGACCTGGGGAAACATTGCTGCAGTGTTCAGCATTTTTGAAGTTTTATTAAAAAGTTGTGTTTTTATGCTCATTCTAAGATTTTGTGAGAGGGAAGAATAAGAAGCAGGTTGAAGGGATTGAAAGTCTGATGAACAGTGAAAATACGGCGGAGTGAATTCTTGAGAGGATGATGTGACGGCTTTTGGGGAGCAAATGGATGTTAAATATAAGCTGTGTGAAACAATTTCCTTTTCATTAAAAAATTATAAAGGTTGACACAGGAGGTGAAAACTGTGCTTCCTTTAGTTAGAAAAGCCCTTTAATTCTCAAGGAGCTTAATGCAAAGTGTGCCCGGAGGTTTTTGCTTAGGTGGTATTAGAGTCAAAGGTCCTTCCTAAGAGGGAACTGTGGTAAGAAACACTGAGCGAGTTCACCCACAGACCTGCTGCTCCCATTAGGAAAGTTCTGTGCATGGGAAATGATACCTTGTTGCCACAGTGTTCTCCTGGGTCGACCCTTACTAGCATTTATGTTAGTGTGAAATACAACGGCACACCTTTTGCCAAATAAAAGATAAAAATAGTTGACGATTCAGCTCTGCCATCTCCATTTCTGATCTCCCTGTGCCACCTTATTTCTTCTAATCTGTTTGGCAATCATGAGTATTCTTTTTGTCTTACCATGTTGTAAGCAATCTATGTAATTTCTACCTCAAATATACCTGCTGGCTCTCGGGTATTTTGCCATGTTGGCTTAAAATTCCGTATCTGTATGGTTCACTGTGTTTCTTCCCCTCTCTACTTGGGACTTCTGTCCTTCCTTTCCTGCTCAGCTTGCTTATTTCTGGTTTGATTTGATTTTCTTTCTCCTTAAGCACGCATAGTTTATAGCTGTGTAACTCTGACAGCTTTAGTGGGGATAGACCTAACCTACCTCTGATGTGGGAATAAGCTAACTGAAGCACACTGCTTTATTCATACTACTCTGCTGGGCACAGCTTTCCTTTTCTTTAGGTGAGCTGGAAGAGGCAGCTCCCTTCCCACTTCAAGTTTGGCGTCAGAGTTCCATTTTGGCTCTCTTTCCACTACGGACCTCCATTCATATGCTTCTCATTACCATCCGCACGCTTCGTTTATAAAATTAAATTAAAGTAGTAAACAAAATACCAGATACTCCTCCTAAAGCTCCATCTATAAATATCTTCCCTGCCTACTCATGCTGTCTGATTAAGGGGCAGTAAGCAGTTATTTAGAGAACGTAGAACAGGTCAGATTCCATCAAGATAGCCAGTTTTTTTAAAATGGGGATATTCCATTTAGCTTCCTGTTTCACAGGTAAAAAGCTCAACTCTGAAAATGCACACTGATGAAGTTGAAGCCCCCTCTTCTGACATTTTCGGAATTAAAAAGTTAGACTTTTCATTCTGAAATATTTTTTTTATCCAAACTGAACTAATATAACCTACCCAAAGTGGATTTTGAAATACTTGCCCCTTATATAAAAATGTGTGTTTATCCCTATTTGGAATTAACTTAAGTTTTTTTGATCTCTCAGATTAGCTGAGAGATACTAAGGTTCTAGCTGTTGGTTCCTTAGAACAATAATGACATTTTTGTTTTATTTGTTTTGTTATGAAAGTACTAAGTTTACCTATGTACCAAGTAAACATGAAAAAATGAGCAATACCTTTGCAGCAGTGGCTAGCTATGTTTTGAGCAAATCCAGTTATTTTATGAAAAAACTTAATAACCTTCTTTCAGAATTCTAGAAAATCTGGGTAGGTTTTTCGTTGATTTCCAGAAGTCTACGCAAGGATCTGACTCCAGTCCTAATCCGTGGTGTGATCAGATACTCTTTGTCATCGTAATGCCTCAGTTTTTATTTCACGACACAGCCACTCTGGCCTGTGTTATAGGATGAGGATCAACAAATAAAAGGTGGCTTTTAACTAGTACCTCCCTGTATGAAGCCATCCGTGCCTGTAAGGCTCACCTACACTGCGCGGTGGGGAGCGGTGTGGTACCGTCTGCCTTCATCCCCGTAGATCCCCAGGCAAGGCAGTGCCGGGGAAAGGCACGAAGCTGGTTGCAATGGCTCACCTCTAATGAGGTAGTGCATAAAAGGTCACAGGCCTTGTCAGTGCAGGAGAGCTCTTTGCACAGGAGGCAGCTCTGGTTCAGAGCATTACAGCTTTACACGCATACTTCTGGGACTTTCCTGACTTCTTCCTGCTTTTCCTGTATAAACTGCTGTGCTGTGTATAGTGAATAAGAAGAAATGGTTCTACTGACTTCAAAGGCTTAAACAGTCATTTAGGTGATTGAAATTGGACATGTATCACAATCCACAGATGACTACCCAGCTATAAAAATAAATGACACAAATTACACCAGCATACATATAATGTGTACATACATTAAATATTTTGTTTTGTAATTGCTATTTGATATGGTCTGAGAGTATCCTAAGAGAATGTTCATCTGCACTTGAACAAAAAAGCCTAGGCATAGCATGCATCAACATTTGCTTCATTATATAGATCAAAATGTAGCAAACTTGAGAATATTTGCATTGAGCAGGTGAAAAGCACGTGGTTTTCTGACCTTGCTGCTTAGATTTGGAATTTGAGTTTTAGACTGTTTAGCTTAGAGTATGTACATCAGTCTTTGGAAGTTCAGCTTTCTTTGCATGAAACACGTTGCAATCCTCTTCCGTTGCAATTCCAGTTTGCTACCTTAGTGTTGCATTTATGAAGGGGTTTTTTTTGAGCTGATGGGTAGGTATTAGCTGTGTATGTATGTGTGTTCTTCTAAATTGCATAGACTTATGGGGTAGAAGGTGACTTGGCAGAAAGCAGAGCTTTGGTTAGCAATACGAAGTGGAGGACATATGCTGCCTAGCTGTTAATTATTCTGGTTATTCGTTCACATTGGCTTAGAGACCTATGGTTGCCTTTACTGAACGTAGTTCTGCCTTGTATCTGACTCTGTCTTCTATGGCTTCTAAAAGCTTAGCTTTGGTGAGCATTTTCTTTTTCTAAGTAAGGTTCGAACTGTATCCAGTGGGGACACTGCTAGAGAGGATGACCTTGGCTGATGATAGGTGCAGGCATTAATGACAGGCTACACCAAGAACATAGTAAAATTGCCAATTCCCAGAAGAAACATTGTCACCAGGGCAACTGAAATGATACGGTAGGGGAGATACGGGACATGCTTGCCAAGATGCTTGATTTCAGTGCTATCTTTTCAGATTTTACCCTGTGGAAAGCACGGGTAAATAGTTCCTGTCACATATTTATGAAGTTCTTGGTATCACAGACCTTTGTACGTGCTTTTTGGTGCCTGCTTTTGGGATGAACTGAGCGTGTTTCCTGGACAAAAAAGATATATGTTGCTTTTCTAAGTTGTGCTTCCATACTTTCTGGTTTAACTGCAGACCTCATCTCCGCTGCAAATTGTTTCATCTCTCGGGTGTCCTTGTCTGGGCTCTTGCGATCCCTAATCTGAAAAGGGAAGTGTGAAGTGACTCAAGGGTCCGCACAGACTTCAGGCTCATGATAAACAATGGCAAACTACATTAGCAAATCATAGATGGGTCTTGAGACGTAGGAAAAAAAAAAAGAGGACGACAGGTATTTTATCAAATTGGAAAGACAGACCGGCAAACAGGCGAGCAGGCAGTAATTTTGGGCCGGAGCGCTTACGGGAGGTGAGTTCCCCCGGTCAGCCTTCCCCTCTTGCAGACCGTCTCGCTGCCCCGGGCAGAAAGGGCGCAGCGGCGGGCGCGGGGCCCCTGCCCGGCTCGGCCCCGCCCGCGGGGGCCCCGGCCCCGGTCCCGGCCCCGGCCGAGGGCGCCCCGCCGCCGCCCCACGTGACAGCCCGGCGGGGATAATAAGCCGCGGCGACGAGCCGCGCTGGGCTTCTCCGGAGGGTCAGCCGCAGGGACCTGCACCAGCAGCAGCAGCAGCAGCAGCAGCAGCAGAGAGAGAAAGGGAAGGAGGGCAGGAGAGAGAGGGAAGGAAGGTCACCATAGGTCAGCACCTACCTGGCAGTTTCAGCCTCTGCTCTCAGCAAGACTCATCAATATTCACTCCCTGTCACCTTGCAAAAAGAAAAAAAGAAAAAAGACACTGCTACCTACAACCCATCAGCAAGTAAACTAAGCTTAAACTACATATATATATATATATTTATATATATATTTAAACATAGTAGAAGCCACATCAGCTGAAGCTGATCCCCGGGTAGCATGAATAGCATGAACCAGATAGAAACAAACATGCAGTACACCTACAACTACGAAGAAGATGAGTACATGACCCAAGAAGAAGAATGGGACAGGGACCTGCTCCTGGACCCAGCATGGGAGAAACAGCAAAGGAAGGTCTGGAAATAAAGTAATGTGTGTCTGCCTATGTGCTTCTCTGTGGAATGATGTCCTCTCTTATTGCCACGCTGCATCTGCAATTGCCAGGGCTGTGCATTAAGGGGTTCTAATTTTGTAAGAGAATATATTTTACATCCTATAAAGCATGCATATAATATATATTAGCTATGCCGTATTTTGAGGATAAAGCATTCACCTTTTGGATTCTTAAGTGAAACCTATGTAAGATGAAACTAATTCATGAGAGTCAGGAGTTTCTTTTTTATTGCACTGGGAATATTCTGTCAGTACTTCTAGATTTATATATTAGTATTTCAGTAATTTTTAGCTTCACTTCCTGGGTCTTCCTTTCAGAAAGCAGACTGTGAATTGACATGTGTGCCTGAATGCTTTTCAAAAACAGTAAATTGCAATTATAAACAGGGACATGAATGAGATGGTTCAAAATTGGTGTGCAAAAAAGTTTGCAATATTTCTGAGAGCAGACCGAGAAATCACTTTTGAAATTGTGATCTTGCGAGTTGACTCTTATTAGAATTTACTCTTAATTCTGACTGAATGATCTGACAAGGAAAATATTGCCTAGAAATATATCCAGGCTAGATTTGGAAAACTGTATCTCATGATTAGGTTCCCACATGCCAATTCACTGTCTGGGAAAAAATGGGTTTGTAAACTCCTTGGAATATGCTATTGCAGAGAAAATGCTCCTTGCCTTTTAGGTGTAAGAAAGCTATTAAGCCAGCAAATACTGCTCATGCTCTTTTTGTGAACATAGGCAGAGTATATAATCTCATCAGCAGTCTTTGTCAATGGTTTGGTACTTCAGTAATATTTGCAGTATCTAATTTGAGAACACTGAGTTTTAAGCAGCATATGGAAAAGAGAGAGATGAAATATTATAAAGGATTTGTTACTTCCTAATGCAAAAGGTGATGTTGAAGTCATGGCTGACAGATCTGGGATTAAAAGGTTATCTGCTGGTTACAAGAATGAAAAAAAAAGGGGGGGGGAGAGAAAGAGAAATGGCACTCTAGACAATAAAGTTGAATATGCTTTTTGCTACAGGTGAGCAGCTCACTTCAAAAACTTAAGTAGAAGTTGCCAACTTATATCTGATGACAGAGTCTGGCCCGCTGTTACAGTCACAGCTTCTATAAAAGCTATGCTTTAAAAGTATAGCTATAAAAGTAAGACCTGCTAGAATCGTTGGGGCCAGTGGGTTTGCTTTTCCATTAAAATCAGTAGAGCCAATATTTTCCTCTCAGTTTTTACTTGTAGCCTTCCTCCTTCTGTCAGTTTTAGCTGGTTTTATTCATTTTCCTACACTCACACCTGTTCACATCCTGCTGTACGAGTACAGTGGGAGAAGTTCTGGGCCAAGCTGAAGTTCACTTTTCTTGATCTACCAGCTGCTGCAACTCCTAACCAATTATTAAGTTGTACTCACCAACACTGACATTTCGTTTTAATTTGACACTCTTTAGATGGTGAACTATTCTTTTATGTTTTATAATGAGAATGGAAATTATCTTAGTGCTTAAGTGCTTTAGTGATTTGAAACTGCTCAGCTGTAACAGGTCGTGGTTACAACTGATTCAGATTCAATTGTCCCACATTTCAGAGAATGCTGTTTTCAAAATAAAGAAATAATGAACAGGTTACTAGATAGTCAGCACTCTAATGCAGTTTTCCTACAATGCAGATAGATGATAAAAAATAAAGAGAATTTGGATTCTGTAGGCTTTCTTATGCTTACAGTAAGTCTCTGGACTTTTACAGAAGAGCAGGGAGTAGTGAGTATAAGACCCCATAGGAAAGTTTTTGTTTCCATTCCTTCAAACAGACAGCACTTCAGCAGAAAGCCAGGTTTCCACATTGATAGATTAAACCAGACTTGACTTTACTTCCATAGAGTAGAGAGATGGTGGCTTTGCTACTTTATGTTGCCAGTTCCCAAGGCTTAGTTTTAATATTAAAGTGATACTACATTTAAATAAAATTCAGGAGGCGAGATCCTCATTCCTTGTCTTGGAAAGGAGTCTTAATTTATTATTACATGAAAAATAAATACTCTCATGATAAAGGGCCTGATAAACTTTATAAAATTTCAAGGTTTCTCTCTTTTTCTAATTGGTGCCAACACAGTTGCAGAAAGTGCTTTCTTTATTTCCTTATTTATTATGAGAAGATTGCAGATACATGGCCACAGATCTTTGTTCTAACTGGTAATATAATATTGAAAAGTGATCTCAGTGGAGCCCTGGCAGTTGGCAGCATATATTTTCTATTAGACAGTCTTGGAACAAACCAAAAGTAAATGCCATTGTTTCTATTGTGGGCTGCCCTCTCCAGACTTGCCATTTCAGTGATATGCCTGGTATGAGATCTGTCAACAGATGCTGGTAACACATGATGACGTCCATAGGATTACAATGGATGTGACGCCTAATTATAACCACGGTTCATAGAGTATTATGGTCTGCTGTAATCCAGGCTCCTTGGTGGTTGCACATGTCAGAATAAGTATGAAGTACTCTATAGGAAAGGAAGCTGAGTTGTAGCTTAGCTCTGTGTCTCTGAATGTGAACAACAATTTAAACACTTTAGTTGGCGTAACATTTAGCCTGTGTCAAATCAAGAAATCAAGAAAATACAACAATTTGGCCATTTGCTGCATTAGACACTGTTGGTGCAAACTTAAAACAGTATCAGATGGTTGGAAATTTCAGGCGGCAACTTCAAAGAAAGACTAAATAACAAAAAAAAATTGTATTTTGGATGGACATGCTGTCTTCAGTAGGAACTAATTAGAGAACTACAGCCTTGGTGTCTTTTGAACATGTAGGTGGGAACCATGAGATCGGAAGCTTCTGAAATCTGCTTGAGGCAGTACGCTTCCACTTGCCACGTGCACTTCAACAGCAGTTGAAAGATCTATGAAAGTGGCCCCTTGCTTCTTCAGTACTACACAGAAATAGAAAAGTATTGGAAATCAAAAAGTCTGGGCAGAGGGGGTGGGATTCTCTTCTTCACTCTGCTCTCTAACCTTAGGCAAGGTCAGCTCACCTCAGACCTCGGTTTTCCCACTGGTAAAAAGAGGACAGCAGTGGTATTTGTAACAACTGAGAGAAGTGGTTGGTTCTATGGTATGTCAGACTAGTGATAAGCTGTCTTTCAGTCCCTACCCTGCTGGACTGGAGTGAAAGTAAAAATCATACTAGCTTAGAGTGGAAGACTTAAAACCTGATTTCTCTCCATGACGAACTTATTTCTTAAGTTTCCAGGAAAAAGTTCAATGAACTCCGCAACCCTTTTCATTTTTACTAGCCTGTATCTCAATATAACTAAAAGGAACATAGGAAAATGCAGTGTCCCTTAGCTTAAGAAACCAAGCACAACAATACTACTCAAAATGCAAACGTATTGTTTGCAACATGTTCGAACTGCCACCACTATTTAGTGAGCTGTGTGTTAAACGGTGCTCTTTCTTATTTGTAACTTTTGCTATAAATCCTTTATTGTAGGAGTGTGCTTTTTTAAACTTTGGCATGAAATGTGGTTTGTTAGTTTTTCAAGGAAGTCTTGAGCCTTCACGGTAAAGATCTGAAGGCTGTGAAACAGGTGTGATCCCTTCTTCAGGACAGTTGTATTGTAAAGCACTAAACTTGGCTCCACATACTTTGTATGTGTCTTCTCTAGACATTCAGACATGTCTCTGACACTGTTGCATTAACCCATGTAAGGAAAGAACTGGAAACATACCCCTTGCCTTGCTGATATTATTATAGATGAATGATCTTATTCTAGCTTGCTGTATGGCCCTGATACCCCTGCTTTTTTAATGCAGAAGGGTTTTAATGTAGGCGTCAATGCAATTTCTGACCATTTTGACAGTTTTTTACACTGTTATAGAATAAACAAGAAGACTCACAATATTTATTTACCTTGATATTGCACTCTTTGTGAATGCAAATCTTCCTGATGATCCTGAACGCTGTGCATGAGAGAGGACTTCGGAAAAGGTTCTTCAGGAAAGAAGCTGTGTCTTTCCAGTCTTCAGCAATACATATCAGATTACATTTTCAGTGTGACCTATAAGGATTTATCTGCATTACCTCCTTTGGCTCATAATACAACTCCTGTTGTCCTTGCAAATAAAAAAAATGCATTTGGAAGTCATATGTATGGCAAATTATTTGGAAGAAGCTACCAGGACTATGAATTATGGACAACATCCTTCTTTTTCTAGTGTTGCTGCAACTTTCATTAAGTTCAGCAGATTTGAGAGGTTCATTGCAGCCTGAAAGAGAAATTGACCTTGTGTTCAGTCTGAGTTCAGTGTCTATAAATAGAGTTACAGTTAGCGTCCTGGACTCACTCTGAAGTTTGCGTGGTCTTCTATGAATGGAATCTAAATTGATTTCTTATCAGAAACCTTTTCCTGGAAGAAGTCTACTGGTGTGTGAGAAGACAGATGAAGTAGTGGAAGGAAACAACTTCATTCTTCAACCAGGAAGAGGAGGAGAGAAATAGCCAAGCCTGAATGAATGAAAAAGAAATGTAAGACAGAAAAACATTGGCAGGAGAGGCTGGATGCCACCAGAAAATTTCAGTACTGTAGGACCACTCCTCATGGATTTACAGGCTCCAGATTGAAATCATTGTCATGAAGAATATAGCAATATCTACAGTGTGTACAGGGCATTCCAGCCTAGGTCTTGCTCTTCTACTGAGATTATCTGGAAATAATCAAAGTTGGGGTTTGGGGGGTGATGGTGTTTGGTGGGTTTTTTGGTTTTGGTTTTTGTTTGTTTGTTTGTTTGTTTGTTTTTTTTACCGTGCAAAATTCTTTCCTTGAATATTCATCCTTGGGGTTAAGTTGCCATAGCACACAGAGAAACCATACCTCTCTTGAGGGTTTTTCATGAGGTGACACTTTTTACCCACGTGGAATACCAGTGGGATTGTTGAGAAGGCACAGAGATTCCCCTCTGCAAGTGAGCAACATGAATAGGGTCTGGGTGAGAACCAGCAGTGAATGTAGGAGGTGTGAGGGAGGCAAAAGGTGAGAGAGTATCAGCCTTCTCGTTACTTATTCCTAATACTTACCTGTTAACAGTTGGATATTTCTTATAAAGGTGGGGGTCCTGGGTTGAGTAGCTTTAGGACTAATTTCAGGAGGGGATTTAACTTGTTAGGAGAAAAATCCTCCAGAGTCGAAAGCAGAATGGTAGTGGAAAAATCATGTGCTGTACTGAGTCCTACACTGTAATTCTTTGCCTCCCCCACCTTTTATGCACAGAATTAGGATGGTGTAGGTGTCTTGGGAATTCTGTAGGTTTGAAATGCAGGATTTTCTATTACTACCAATAGTTATAAAAGCAAACAATTTCACCTTTTTAGACTTATTTTTTCTAGTATTCAGCCAGTACTGTGACTGTCTTCTATAGAAGAACAAAGTCTTGCCAAATGATATATGCCACTATAGATGCAGAGTGTGCCTTATGAAGTTTCAGCACTCCAAGGCCAAATGCTTCTCCTCCAGGTGCATCAAGAATTTTCTTTTCAAACAGTGGATGTCAAAACCTCTAGTATCAAGAACACACACATAAAACACCTCTCATTTCCTTTTAAATCCTGGGTGCTCTTTAAGTGACCTTCTCAGTAGTAGGTGGCCCCATATCGGGTCTGACTCAGAACTTGGTAGTCAATAGATGGACTTCATTTGTTTTCTGCCACAGCATGGCTTGATTTTTCAGCATATACTATAACTGTCCTAAGTATTAGACACTGATGCAACAGAAGGACATGGAGTTGCAGTTTCTCTAGTCCTATGAAGAGTTGCCATGAGGGCAGAAGGTCTCTGTATAGAAATATGGGATGTGTTTATGGCTTGTTCTGTACGATTGGCCTCTTGGAGATTAGTGCTTGTTAAAATAGTAACATGTTAAATTCCTCTTGATGATGTCACTGGCATGGAATGGTGCTTGAGAGGAGCATGCTGAAAGGATAGTGGAATGATCGTATTTTGTCAGTGTGCTTCATATTCTGTCTTGGAAGCCGTCAATAACGTGTGTGGCTAAAGAGGGCCCTGAATACTGTGGTGCTGGGGTACGAAGGGAAATTCAAAGAAAGCTATTATGAAATTCACTTAACTAGAAATGTTTCTGGAGGTAGTTTTTTTCAATGGGAAGGTTTTATTTATCAATACTAAGTGCAAGAAATTATTACTCAATATTATATTTTCTATTTAAACTCAAACGGCCCTCTCAATGTTGACCCATTCCAGGCTCTGTATGCTTTTGTTAGTGTTGTCAAGTGGATAATTCCCACAGTCCCAATTCAGCTGTCAATTGCCATTCACCCCCAAATATCTGCCAGTAACAGAACTGTATGGTTATGAAAAGAAATTATAAGAACCAGTTTATAATGGGAAGCAAAGGCTACCTCCTACCTGCGCCCACAGATACACACCACAGCCTCCCCTGAAACTCATGTAGTAAAATGTCTGCAGATACACAGATCCAATCAGTAAGACAATAAGGACTGCAAGAAAGTATGGATCTAAGTGGGTTTCCATACGCTGCAACCAAGGTGCTTAAGAGCTAGAGAAAAGCTGTGTGTTACGTAGTGGACTTTGCTATAATCTCTTGGGGGTGGGAAGTCTGCATCTTGCTGTGGATCTGTGTTTGGGTCACTGGAGAGCTGAAGAGAGAGGCAGGGAGGTGTTTGCTTGGTAGAGCACTGAGGGTCTTCAGCCCTGAGACTGCAATAAATAGAGAATCCACACTCATACAATTTGTAGCCCTGTGCAAGCAAAAGCAGGGCTCAGGTATATTCTGTAAACTAATGAATCCCGGTAAGAAAATATCATGATTACATCACCAATTTCCAAATCTAACTAAGACAGCTCTGCAAGCTGAATTTTTACTTCTTTTTGCCAATGGGGTAACACAGTTCAAAATCTTCCACCAAAGCTCTTCCATCCCCAAGTAAGACAAAAGGGTTTCATCATTATGATGGAAAAATCAGATACCAAATACCTAACATAAATTTAATCACTGTTTCATGAATTCTGACCTGTTTAATGATGTTTAGTTTAGGTAGTAATTTCTGTATTGCACTGTACAGTTCTACTGAATTCATTTCAGTGAGACTGAGCATTAGGATTTTCTTTAGTTGTGAGTGGTGAATGCTACCTAGATATTGGTAGTATTTTAAAAGTTGTACTGCAGAGCCTGCTTACAGAAGAATGCTTTGGATTTGTATCTGGAATGCAGGTGGACATGATGCAGGAGGAAGCATGTCAGTGAAATAGAATTAGATTGGAATTGGTGCTGCTTAGCTTTGTCCCAAGTCAAAAGACGCCCCTCCTGCATGTTATTTTATATCCTTGCAAGCAAACACATATAAATGTGCTTACACAGTTGGCAAAGTTGAGTTGCTTCAGATGGCTTTACTGCCAAGCATAATTTCTTCTGAGCCCTAATTGTCGGGATGAACAATGTGTGACTGATGTAGTATTCCTCTACTGTGAGCAGTGAAAAGTTGCTGACTCGGAGTGAATATGTCTTATGGCTATGCATTCTTTACTCTCAGCTCATACCAGAAGGAGAATGTATTCACATCAAGCACTCCATTTCCTCCTAAATTAAATTTCATTCCTAGTAGTCTGGGGTGATTTTCAAGTCTTCCATGTTTGAAGAACATAATTTCATGAAATGCTGTGATAAGGGTGTGTGACATTTGTTCTTACAATATCACTGGATTTGTTGGGTTTAAATATGCCTCATGTTGAGAGACTTGATGCATAAAGCTGATCATAACTATACAGGTGCTATACAATGCTCTTTTTCTACCTGATAAAATTGGGCGTGTATTTAAAGATAGAAGTTACCTCCTTCCACAACATTTAACCAGCAAACACAATGTTACGATCACCCTCTGTAACCGTTTCCGTACATATTCTATAGTAGCTCTTCTTGCTGGCAGTACAAATAACTCTTCAATACAGATCAAGATAGCATGGTCCCAGTAATCCTCAAACTACTGGTGTGAAGGGATTACAGGGCAGGTGTTACTGCTCTGCAGGAACAGAGCATCTGCAGAGACAGAGGTAGAAGACTTTGAAATGCAATGTTCTCCTTTTAGGAAAGTGTCCCACTTGAAATGGTGGCTTGTAGAAATACACTTCATTCTTTAGAAGGCCTGTCCAGAGGGAAGCAGAAGCTGACAGTTGTCTGGCTAACGGTTAGGACCTTAAATTTCCATGTGTGCACACAGGTGAGAAAATTAGTCCTGAATTTATGTCCTAAGTGCAAAAATGGGCACTGCTGCTCCTGTGTCTGATCCCAGTTTTCCCTGCTTTTGAGTTACAAGGACATATCACTTTGTCCATGTCTTCAACTCCAAAATAGTGGTTGTAGTATCTATGTGCTGGCTTTACAGATGGAAGTGCCAAGTGTTTACTGTACTTGGTATGAGTAAGATTTTAGATTTACATCAAATGCTTCCTCCCAACTGCTCTTAACTGTCAGAATACCTTCAACTTGAAATCTGATGCTTGTTCTTATTTCTCTTCAAAAACCTGTAAGCAAAATCAGTCCAGCCATCCATTACTTTGATAACTAGCAGAACCTAATTTAGAGCAGATGGCTTCTACTCTGAACTGCCCCCTAGAAAAGCCTTGCTCACCTCCACTACCATAGCAGGAGTCTGCAGAAAGTGACTCCCCTAGTCTAAAATTAGCATCTGTGATTATTCCTTAAGCGTCTAAGGAAACGCTCATATTTTTTATAGGTGTTGAACACCCAGGCATTTCCACTGACGTCAGGAGGAACTTCTGTCTATTTTGCACCTCTGAAAATCAGCTTGCTATTTTGGCACTCACAGAAAGGCTTAACCATCTAGCATTAAGTGTTTTTTTTTTTTTTTTGAACTCCGTTTTATGTTTAATCTTGGCACCAGTGTAGCTTTTCACTGCTGCAAGACTTAAGACATTGCACTCTTTAATATGAAGAAAACTGGTACCCAGCTGCACTAAATACAAATAAAAAAAAAATACATAAATGATTGTGTAGCTCCGGGGTATTATTTCACCTGGAGGAGTTTCTTTAGGCTATGGAAAACCTCTGTAGTCCAAGTTCATCTCCAGCTGTACTCTGGAGCGTAGTTCCACCACACGTTTTCTTTGGCAGAGCAGCTGACCACCTTTGACTCTACTCCTATCCATAGACTTCCAGTCCCCTTCATTTGCTGGTACAATGATCTTTTGCTATATAGCAGATCATTGAAGAAATTTGAAGCAACCCTCCCTGTTCTTACCACTTCTTAATCCCAAATCATTTCAGTAATGTAGTTTGCAGTGCAGCCCCACGAGCAGCTATATCTGTACATGTACATATTATGTACAATGCACTTATCATCCATCTGGCATTAATATTAAAAGACAAACAAAACACCATACATGAGGCTGAAGTTTGCTTGCTTTCCTTTTGTCTATGGCCTTCATTTCCATGACCGAGCACAGGTCCCAGCATGGCTCCTGTTAAGAATAGATATGCTATAAACAAAGAACTGTGTGTTTAATTGACAAAGTTTGCTTATCACAAACACTGTACTGTCTAAAACACAGGTGTTTATGCTTCCAGCAGTTACAGTCATGGTTGTTTGTTATTTTCCCATCTGTTCTTAGCTAAGTGCTTGGGAACGGGTTACTTAGTTAAATTTCATATTCATATCTAATCAAGCCATCCAAAGATCCTGAGTAATATTTTACTTTTTATTCTGTTTTTAAGAAAAGCTCAGTAATTTAGGAACCTGAGCCTCACTAAAATTTATTTAGGAACTCCAGAATTTTTCAGAAAGTCTGCTGGCTTACAGGATATTTTAAATGTTTTAGAAAATGTTACTCTATAGCTAATGCCTCATTAGAAAAAAACATTAGAGCTTAAAAAAAACCAACCCAATATGTTTAAGTAGTATCTTTAACAGCAGAAGTTACCAAATTCTTTAAAAAAGAGATTCTTAAAAGAAGCATGAAATCAAAATGGAAATTTTTTTTAATCATCAGTTACAATAGTAAAGAAATTAACATGGACAGATTATATGCTTTGTGTCCTAAGAAATATTGCATTGAGTAACCTGGCATATATGCCATAGAAGCTTTTTGTTGCATAATTGGGAATTAATGCATGAGGTTTTCCTTTCTCTATAAGAATCTCAACTGAAACCTCAGTTTAGATTACAAGTGAAACTAGATTTGGTGATCTTCAAATGTACTACATAACAGAGTGCAAAGATGACATTTACTGTGTAAATATTTTGGGGTCTGATTAATGACATGCTTTTCCCATCGTTTATTGGTGTCAGGGACTTAAAGATATGTGTGTTGGTGTGTGTGGAATTGAAAAAACTTTCAAAATCTGTTTTAGCTTTATCAGTCAGAAGACATGCTTTTCTGATTATGGAAATGTTTTAAAGAATGTTGATAAATTGGATACGAACATACTTTTATCCCACTCTGATTGACTGTATTGACCAATTTATAATGGATTTACTTACTCACCTGGCAATGTAGTGTATAATTACTGGATAAAGATAGCATGGTGAAGAAAATCAACAGAGAAAGCAAGGGGAAGACATTTGGAAATCCAGTCAACTAAATCCTGGATTAGCCTACTTTAATTAATCCTTCTATTTCCAGAGGGCATACCTTTAGTTCCTTCCATTCTATAAGGTGTGAATATTTCGTGTCCTACCTGATCGGTTGGGGAGAGGTATCTTTTGGACAGCACTTCATGAGATATGAATATATATTTCTATATAAATATAAAGATGCAGTCTTTATTGTATGGGTGATAGAGTCCATTAAAGCTTTTATAAAAATGTGTACAACATTTCTTTGCTGCACTCAACTTTGTGCAGTGCAGTGGCAAATCTATTTTAATGCTCTGACAACTGGGCATGAACTGATTTATTTGTAGGTATGGGCTGTAAAGTTTTGTGGTGTAAAGTGATCAGGAATGCTGTGTAAGATCTTAGTTGCTGTAGTCATACTACTTCAGGTTGCAATGTCAGAATTACTTGTTTTTATAGTGTAAATTCAAGCTATGCAAAGTGCAGTGGAACAGAGAATATTTGGTTAGTATGCTCTGAAGTTACGTTGCCCTATTAGAGGAAAATGCTGTTGTGCCATGCAAACAGTTGGCAGTCCTCAGAGGTTCAGTCTGGATGCTGTACACTCCCAGTCATGCTGTGTGGGAGTACTGTGTCTCTATCAAAAAGGCACAGGTCCTTGTAGGCGATGCTTCTCTATTTCTGCAGATTTCAGTAGGAGACATTTTGAAGGGCAAAATTTGGCAGTGTTGCATGTAAAAAAAAAATAAAAGTCTACCATGATCTGTTAATTGTTAAATTATTAAATGCTAGAAACAATATGGCCTATTGAAAGAGATCAACATGTCCATAAACTTTTCCTTCAAGGGAAATACAAAACTAACATCTGAAAATAAAAGAAAACAAAAGCCATTGACCAAAAATAGATTATTCAAACCTTTCCATTTGTATTGTTCCATTAGTCCCTTTTTTGTTTGTTTTTGTTTTGTTTTTAAAGCTTTACTCCCATTTAAGAACTGTGGTCTGAATATGCTTGATTCACAGATACTTTTTTCACCGATACTTGTTTTTTGAGGCTTGCGAAATAAAAGTTCTTTCACTTGCTACAGCATTTTAAATTTGCAAAACATACATGAGACTATAAAATACTGCACAATCACTCAATTTTAGAGATGAACAGAGCCCTCCTAATTCTGCATTTAGAACTCTCAGTCCATGGGGCATATTTACGTTTCACCTCTACTGTGGGGTAAAGATTTTGGATAGACGTGTAAGGAGCTTTTACTACTTGAAAGAAATTGTACAAAAAGCTGTGGAAGAGCAAGGACTCAAATGTTAAGTCTTTACCCACTGTCTGTCTTTTCACTCTCATTAGAGAAAGCAATTTAATATGGGGGCTATTATAACTGGGAAATTTATTAGTAATTTGAGAACTTTGTTTACTTCACAGATTATACCATTTATTTACCATTCTGTAGTGCTAATCTTGTACCTTGATCATTTTAATGCATTGGATAATGGTATGTAATCCAAAAAATTCAGAGGTATTAATTCTGTTATGACAAGTTATTAACACATCTGTTGTTTTACATAAAAGGCAAAGAGAGTAGAGTCATCAGAAAGGTAGTTTATAACTGTAAATGACGTCATGCATATTGTTATTGAAGTAGGAGGGAAGGTGAAGAGGTAAGATCATTGCAAACAGCAAGGGATTGCTCCCCATTACTCCATCTAGCTAGAAGGAATTATCCCGGGCTGCTGCAAGACAGCCGGACATTGCCATTTGGACAAAGGGTGCTCAAAGAGTATTGCCTGGATGCTGTTTTTCAAGGATTCACGCATATGATGTGAATGAACAAACTATACTGCAAAAATAGTTGTTCACATCCAAGAGAAAGCTGACTTGCAAAACCCTGACCTTTGTCACTGCTTAGCAAGGTGGTGACAATATTAATGAAAAGTCTCAGTCTTGCAAAGCCTTCCGAGTGGAATATTCTAATAGCTCCTACACCCCAACTCATGATGAAAGATAACCTTGTGCTGAAGATGGACTTTTAATTTATTGGTTGGGAATGCATGGCTGGGGGGAACCTTTCACTTTTAGGTCAGTGTTTTGAACCCAGGCCAGATGAATAAGTGACAAGGTTGCTAACACATGCAGGCTGTTTGGTAATGTCTATGAGGTGAGTTGTACTCTCAGTTTAGCTCTCAGGGGGACAGGTGTCCCCATCACTTAAACCACCAGAAATGGCAGCTTCCTTGGAGGTGCCCAAAACTGACCTTATTAGTGAGAGTTAGGGACAGTGACTTTTCATCCTAGAGGTGAAAGCTAAAACAATTTCTGCCTGTGAAAATGCTTTCTCAGGTTGCAGCTGTGGGGTTATTCACAGTCATTGCTATTCTTAACAGTTCCCTGAGTAACTTCTTTCTCCATACCTAAGTGGCTGGCACATTTCATAATTCACTAGGAGTTTAAGGAGGGAAGGATAACTAGCATGCAACTAGATTTACAGTAGTAGATGACTGGTTTATGCTAAACAGCTAGCTTTGATTTTTAAATGTAGAATTAACTGGATGACTGAGAACAGATGCTGAAGATGTTGCTAATTGTTACGTGTTGTTTTGCATCTGTTCATAGTAGGTTCTTTTTGATTAATTTTACAGTTCTTTATTTACAAGATATTTATAATTTTGTCAACTTTCTAATCTTTCTTGCTACTATTTCTCTATTGGGCTTTTTTCAGGGTAGTGTTTCAGCACCTCACAAGCAACTGTGAATTTTCCCTCACAATAGTTCTGAGGGATATGGAGGGTTTATTATTCTCATCATCCTTGAATACACAAGTGGGACACTTAAAAGTACTCAGCTATGGCTAACATCTGCTCCCATTGTTGTTAAAAGGCTTATAGTCCCATATGAGGAATTAGGCGCCATAATATGCTCAGCGTTTAGGACAATAAAACATTTTTAGAATTCCTGTCTTAAATGACTTAAAGACTGTCACAAAGTTAGGGGGAAAACACAAGTGTCAGGATCTCTTCTCCAGGATCATAAAACAGACCTCGGGAAATGTATTTACCCATAGAACAGATCATTGAATCCACTTTCATTTTAATTTGGTTTGTTTCCCTTTCCGTGAACACTCTTCTGCCTATTGACTTGAATCTTCTTTCCCTCTATCCTGTTACATTTCTTCAGCTTTGTTTCTTTATTATTCTCTGTCTTCACCCTTCTACTTTTTTCTCCAATATCCCTGGCAGATCTCCTCCAATATTATATTTCTTTTTGCTAAGGGAAATTAGAGGGTCATATGAAAGTAGGAGAGGGAAATGGGGATCACCACAGAAAGAACACCCTGACAGAAACAAAATTTACAGCTATCTGTTGCATGCCAAGTGCTTGGATTCCTAAAAGGGAGTTGTTTTCTGCTGAATGACTTCTTATTTTGTAGTCTTTGGATAACATATACCTAAGTTTTAGGGCTTGTCAGCTACAGAATCTGGAAGGAAAAAGAGTCTTCTTGCCTGTTCTCCCTTTTCAAGGCTGCAGTGTAGATGTCTTCCATGAACATCGTAGCAAGTATGCCTGGGAGAATCTGGGAAAGCATTTAGTCCGTTCCCCTACTTTCAGGCAGAAGCAAATATGCTCGTGCTGTTCTTGACACATTTATCCAACTTGTTCTTGATGATGTCCAAGAAGAAGGATTCCACATTTACCCAGCCAATCTCTTCCACTGCTTCACTGCTTCTAGAGTTAAAAATTAATCTAAATCTTCCTCGTTGTTGTTTTAAGGTCATGACTGTCTATCTTAAGCTCTGTCTTCAGTGAACACAGAGAACTGTTTTGTTATCTGTTGTGACTTCTTAAATGGTTGAGATGAGTATTACTGTCTCTTCAGACTTCTCATGATTAAGCCCACCCAATGGTTCTATATTTTTCATAGATTAAGTTTTCTAGAATTTTATTCTTTTCACAGCTGTTTCATGGATTCTCTCCAACTGGTCCGTATTCTTGAATTTCGTGCCCAAAAGAGGGGACAGTATTACAGCTAATCCCTTGCCAGCACTGAGGAGATTGGAAGAAATACTTCAGATATTGATACACCATTCTTTTGCTTAGACATTCCAATATTGTATTTGCCTTTTATAACAGCATGACATTTTTTAATCAAGTTAGGTTGTGATCCACTGTAATTCCCAGATCCTCTTCTTCAGTGCTACTGCCCTGCCAGTAGTTCTCCATCCTGTGTTTTTGCAGTTATTTATTACTGGAGGGGCGCACTTCAGACTTCTTGCGGATCTGCATCCAGCTTTCTTCAAGTCATTTCACTGATTTGTCAGGATTAGTTTGAATTGTAGCTCTGTCATGAAACATGCTTACAGACCCATCATTTTGCTGTCATGTTCAAATGTTATAAGCATATACTCTGTTCTGTCATCTAAATGAGTAAGTAAAGTGTAGTATAGGAAGTGGTTCAGGGCAGATTCCTACACAAGTACACTTCTGTAAGCCCTTCCGCTTAATAGTGAGCATTACTCACCATTAGTAGGAATAAACTCTCTGACTTCCTAAACATTGTTGTTTTTTTTTTTTTCTCTGGTATGATTTGGGTTTAGTTTTCCTCTCAGATAAATAGCCCTCTGCTGTTGCAACCAGCTTAGGTACGTGACATAAAAGAGATCTGCTTGTGTAGAGTCCTGGTGGGGGGACCTCTAAAATACTCTACCTTAACTAGTGGAACTAGGATGAATGGCTAGAGTTCAGATAGGCAAAATCATAAGGGGAGGACATGTGTGTACCTAAATGCAGGCTTAGAAAGGTAGCACAACATAAGTTTTTGCTTGCTTGTCCTTGGAAATTTAATTTTTTAAATATAAGATTGGATTCTGCAAAAGTTGATGCTACTTGCCTAGCGAAGTTTCCCACTTCTGCATAAATAAAATATGCCAAACCTTTTGTCACCTACAGACTGCATTTCTCCCTTTATTATGAAATTTACCACATGTAAATTTACCACAGACTACTCTGGCCTGCTTAGTGATAGGAATGTAGTAAAAAAAAATTCAGAATTAAAAGAACACACTAGAATTAGACAACAGTTTGTTGTTTTGTTTTTGTTTTTTTTTTTTTTCCTGACAGTTCCTTTGTCCTTCTAATTCCTTCACCTTAACAAAATGAGTAGATTGCACTTATACTGCAAAGATAAGAATGGGTAAAGATATCTTGCAGTTTTTATAATGCAAGGTAAAACCATGCCCGTGCTTTCACTAAAGATTTTCATTGGATTCTTGCTTCTCTTATTTCTGCGTTATTTTTCTGAGCAGGGTTCTCTTATTTGAGTGATTCTTGAAATTCCAAAAATGAAAAGTAGATTTAGACCAGACTTGTCCTACAGATCCTGAGTACTTTTTAGTTTCGAATGGGATTTTAAACATTGCCTGTGCTCCTACTTCTAAAATACCAATGTTTCTGATTGAAAATACATTTAAAATAGGTAGGATTATTTTAAACTGATAAAAATACACAAGCAGTCAACCCTGTGGCACTGCATGTATTTTGAGAAGTCACACATTTGGATCATACAGATGCCTGCTGCTGTAAAACTTTCATAAATGGGTGTCATCAACAGTAATGAAAAAGGAAGGAGCTTCCTTCAGGGAATAGAGCTGTTGTAGCATTATACCAGTGGTCCATCGAAGTCCTACCTAAATTTTCATGCTTAAGACTGATGCTTCTCTCTCACATGTAAAGATGGGCTTATGTGCCTGAAAACTTCTGTCTTTTCCAGCTATCTCAGGTGATCCAGTAAAGATTATCTGCCTGCTCCTAATAAACCATGCAATATTTAACTGTTTTAGCCCCTCCAGAAACCTTGTGAAAACTCTTACCTTCCTTCCTTTCCTTCCTGTTCTTCCCTTAAGAAAAAAAGGCTGAGGTGAGGACAGTGCATGCAGTGACCCATACTGAATTTCCCATACATCTTGCTGCTTCATGAGTTTTCTTCCATTTTAGAGCAATGAGAGAACATAACCTTTCTCTGTTGTCTCTTCTGAAAGAAAGAACTAATGTCGCTCACTTTGTAACAAAAGGCTCAGTAATCTTAACATTTCTCAGGGTTCAGCCTTGCCAAATTATTCTTGAAGGGATATTTACATGCTCTGTTTTTTTTGTTAATAGTAAGCACTGTAAAACAGACGTGCAGTCATTCAGTGCTGGGAGGGGGTTGCATGTTTTACAGGAAACCCTAGACTCGCATAGGATTAGGCCACCTGCTTTGGAAGGACTGAGGTCTCCCCAGGCTCTTCCATGCAAGCAAAATGCAGAATGCTAGCAAGACATGTGCAATGTCCTGTGTGATGAATGCATCCCTTTGGCACGTCTCCTGTGAATGATAAAATCAAGGAACTGAGGTGAAGTTCCTGTAGATGCTAGAGCAGATCTGCTGATAGTGCAGAGTATGCTAGCATATCATCTCTGACACCGTCTGTTCAGCTATATGGATGGATGTGCTGGAGCAGGGAGGGCTTTCCCCAACTTTGGATTTGCGGACCTTGTGATGGAGCTTCTACTAACTTCCTGTGTGAGAGGGTTCTATGCTATCCTTTCTGCTGTTCCTGGGAATTTGGCTTTGACGTAGTGCCTATGATTTGAGGGTTTCCTTTTAATGACCTTTTGGAACATGCTAAGCATTTCCCCTACTTTAGCCTTTGCAGCATCCTTCACTATGCTTTCACTGTGCTTCATTTGAGTTGTTGCTGTGCTCTGGTGTGTTTAGTGTTAAAATCCCACTTTGCCTACCAAGTGTTTTGGTGTGATCGAGGTGTACTGGTGGACCACCTCTCCTGTTACAGTTACTCTAGTTATTTTACTAACGTGTACCAATGCATTTAGGCTTCCTCTGGAATGGGAAATAAGAGCAAGGGGACAGTTAATAATAATTCAAACCAACAAGTAAGATACAAGATTTTATTTAGTTTCCATTCGCAAAAATATACTCATGCACCTAATATACTAGAAGTACAGCGGATCTAGGTGTTCTAGGAACATCTAAAAGATGCCATGTGTAGTCATTGGTTCACATCAAGCTAGTTTATAAAGGCTGTGCAATTTTCTGCTGTGTTTCACCTTCATGCCCCTTCTTTTGGGGGCAGAATTAAATAGTTAAGAGAACGAGGGCCAACGCAGACTGTATCCCAAGGCCAGAGAAAAGCCCTCATCCTGCAGTCCTTAGAACACAGTGTGGACACAGGAGCTAGGAGATCACGTTGCAGGTTCACAACTTATATTTTAAAACATGGATAACAGACAGATGGGAAATTCTTCAAGGGGAAACCTCAGTCTGGCCTAGTGGGAATGTTCTGGCAGAGCTCTTTCTGTAACACCCTTGCCATGCGCTCAGAGCCCAGTAATGTCCCGTATAACTACAGAGTGAATCACTGCATCCCATTTAGCCTAGAAGTAATGAAGACCCTCAGCTAGCACAAGCAGAGAGGAAAAATACTTTGGAAGAAGGGCTATATAGCAGAGTTTTAAGAAACAACTCTATCAGACTGAGATAATTAGGGATAACACATATGTATATAAACAAATGTGTTGAATGTTTATATTTGAAGTTAATTTTCTTCAGGTGTGTTCTGCTCTGGGTATTAGAATTCAAGGTCCACTTAAAATGAATTGTGCTTCTGCTTTACTTAACAGACACAGGAAGTATTAAGTTTCCTATTACTGCAGTATTTTTTATAATTTTTTATAATTCATAGGTTTTTTATAATTCATAGGTTAAAATTTGATTTTGTGTATATTATGTGGATGTTACAGAAAGGCTAGAAACTCAAAAAACAGATGGCTTGTGGTCCAGTAGCCTTTCTGGTAGGGGTACAGACAAGCAGACACGTGCCTTTTAAAATCAATATTACTTTTAAAAATATTGTATTATTTAAAATATTAAATAAATGTTGTAACTATTATAGCAGACAGAAATTGATTTGAGTTGGAGAGAGTGAAAGGCAGCATTAATCTTTGTTACAAGATATATGTACTAAATAGGATATGGGTCTCCAATCCTTTATTGGGCTGGATCCACTTCTCAATTTAAATTCTGAGTGCAAGTAAATATATCTTCCTGAACTTGTGGAGTGTATCTCCTGTACATGTCCCCATGCAAGTTATGGTGCTGTTTTGGTGATGTGCATTTTGGACTCACTGTCAGTGCCAAGCTAGAAATTTACCCTGTGTCTTCAGCGGGTGGAACAAGTTGTCTTGTGACCCACCGATGGGTAACAGTATTGGAGAGGGTGGTAACTGGTGCTTTCTCAATTCTCTTTATCCCTATTATCGCGTGCACGTATGAAACTTGTTATTATAGCATCTTGTTTTCTAGCTTTGGAGCACTACCAGAAGTAAGTTATCATTACACTCACATAAAAGGGACGTGTGGGTTTTCTCAGGAGTATAGGACAATTCAGCTCTCGGAGTTATCACTTTTTCCATCCAAGCATGTCCTTCATTGTGCGTGTGTAAAAATATTTGCACAGAGCGGGCATACCCTATTATTTTTTGGCATTAGCTGCAGTTGATTGATAATTGATTAGGGATATCGCCTTTTTCTGTCCCTTGGTTGCAATTCTACTTGTCAAGAGCTTGTAAAACTAAGTGGCCTGAGTAAATTACCAGGTAAGGTTTTTTTTTTCCTCGGGTACACACTTTGCCATCACATATCAATGAATCCGAATTATGGAGAATACGCTATTGGCAGTCTTCACAATGAGGCTAAGTGGGCATAGAACATAAACTGTGCTCCCTTTTCTGCAGTTACCTTTTCCAAAATAGACCTGTGACAGCAGTAGACCATTAATAGTGCATTAAGAGAACATTTACCTGTGGGGCTGCAAATTGTTTGGCTTCCTGCCCTGCGTCCCCTGTTCTGTGGTCTCTTATCTAAGAATGTCAGCAAAGTTTCTTTTGTAGTAACAACTTTGGAAAGGATAATTTTTTTTTTTTAATTTATTTTTTAAAATTTGTAGAGCCACCTATGGCAAATAAATTCTAAAAAGAAATGTGTAGCTTTCTAGGCACTTATTTGTATCCCTCCTGGTATTCGGCTTGGTGCCTTCAGTCCTGCCTTGTTTCTCTGGGCAATCTGATACTCTGAAATGTGCTGTACAGCTCAGCAGAAAAAGGAATTTGCTTTGTCTAAGTCATTTAATAGCTTTTAAATCCCAGTGGATTACAAATTTGCAGGGTACTATATGCTGGCTGTATCTTGATCTCCAGGTCTTAAACGTGCTTTGAATTGTTTCTTAATAACTATGAATAGAACTGTTAGTTAAAGCCAAAGCAGTGAGAACAAGTGGTATCACAATAAGAATAGAAGGACGAGGATTAAATAAAATGTCGATTGTGGAAACTGTTAAAATTTGCAAGTTAAGTTTTACAGTAGCTTTAATACAGTCACTTATGGATTGCATCACTGAGACATAGTAAACACTTCCTTAAGTAGCATTCCTATAACCATGTTTAGTCCTAGGAAAATAAGCCAGTTTGGAAGGCACCAGGCTATGAAGCCACATGCTGAGAGTGTGCTGTAATGTACTGCAGTGACACTTTCCATGAGGCACAAGACAACTGTCATAAGGGGGTAGCACCATTTCGTGACCTGGTGCGCTGGTAAAACAGAAAGCTCTGAGAAACTGTCATTTAGATAAAAGATCTAAATCTCTTATTCTGGATATAGAAGATAATCTAAACTATCTAGATACAGATAGTGTAGATAAAGAATCCATGCACAGTAGAGTGCTTCAGCAGAACTTGTTATCTCATGAATGGAGGCTTTGTAAGTAATTCCAAGTTTATCCTTCAGAATGCTACAACATCAGTGAGAAACCCCAATACTACTGGAAAGAATCTTAAATAACCTGCAGGTTATTTATATATAAAAAGGCAGCCCATAAACCCAGTGACTGTCGTCAAACTATTTATTGAAAACAGCTTGACTCAGCAGTAGTAGCATCTTTTCCTTGTTTCTGTCATAGCAACATCGGCTGCTTAGTGTCTTCATAAAATGAGCAAGATTGAGAAGAGAGTGTCTCTGAGCAAATTCAGTGCCGTAAAAATGTTTGTTTTCAAGAGAAACTGTTTAAATTATTTGAAAACTTCGGGATCTTTGGATAAAATTTATGTTTTGTGTCTATCAGTGCAGCATCCAGTAAGTTGAATAAGGTGTTGTAAAGGCGAAGTAGAGGACCACAGTGAGATATTAGCAGTGGACAAAATTCTGATTTGCTTTATATATATATATATATATATATCTGTGCATATATGAGCTAAGAAGTGCCAGGTTCCATTTCTTCTTAAGAAACTAAATGAGAAGTAGCTTTCTTGACAGTAGGAATCAGATCTGTATTTTAAGACTGCTCAACTGGTGGGGTCATTGCTATTAAACTCTTAATTAAATGAAAAATGGGGAAAACCCATTTACTTGAGTGGTACAAGGTCAGAACATTCACCATAAATGTCTAAAAGAAGAGATGGAAATGGCTGAGGTTTTTCTCCAAATTCCTCTTTGAGTTTAGCATGGTGTGCTTGAAACAGTTCTACAAACTGCAATAACATCTGCAGATAAGCACATATCCATCACTGAAGCTTAATTCATGAGAGGCTCATTAATTTACTGGTTCAGCTTTCTAATATTTATTGCCAAATTGCCATGCAAGGTTCATGTGCATTTACCCTTGAGTGCTTTCAGTTGTTTTTTCTGTATTACCCTAATATTGTTCCTTCCAAGGATGCTTGTTATAATTTTTAGTATTTGCAAATGACTTAATGTGGTGCTAAGCCTTTTTAGATGCATATCACTAGAACAAGATACTGCTTGAGGCAGACAAATTAGTCTTATAAACTAGATCCTAACCCTGTAATGATCCAAACCAAATACCATCCTAAGACTCCATCATGTTGAGCCCTGAGGGTAGACGTGCCTAGTATCTCTGTTGTGGTTCTTGATACACTCTGGTTTCAGGTCTCCCATGAGCTCAGTAAAGCTAGTTACCTTAAAATGAGGAAAGTCTTACCTTCCTGAAAGACTGCTTCTCAAGCTAACATCCCTTTATTAAAACAAATGTGTTTGCAGAGATACTTCAGCTGCAGCCATACTTATCTCTATCTGCATACAGAATGACTTTCTTATGCCTCTACCTGCAACTCATCCGCTGCAGGTCAACAGGACCCCTGCCCAGAACCACTTCCAATACTGTCTTCTCTCTCCTCTTTTCTCTGGGTATCTAGAATTAGGGATTTCACTGCACAGCTCCCCCATATCCATAGCAGTTCTTGCTTCTTCCTTTCAATTGGAAAGGAGAAGTCGATAAAACTAAAGTTTAGCAAGCTGCTCCTTGTCACTGTAGGAGCTCTGAGAAGAGAGCCCAGCAAGCTGCACATAAATTCTTCAAATAAATTGAGTCAAACCCAACAATCAAAATGTTATTCTTTAACAGAAAGTTGCATTTTTAAGAATAGACCATTTTTGAAAATTCAATCCATATCTTCTCAAGGTATGAAATCTGTCTAGAATTTACAAGATTCAGTTCCAGGGAAATTTTTTGCCGTCATCTACTGGCCTTTCTTACTCTGTTTCTGAGACAGCAGAAATTAAAGAGTCTAAAAAATCAGGCAAGAAAAAAGAAGGCCAAAGGAAATTTCATACTGGCAATGGGGATTTAGGATATATTTTATCTTTTAAACTATTTACATTAAATGTTTTTAAAACTATGGTAATTTGAAATAGCAAAAGAAGGGAAATTCCAAATATCTGACAATTTTAAGTAGCTGAAGTCTAACTTAGCAAAATGTCTGGCCTTGTTATATACCCAGAGTTAAATACCTGGTGAGATACCTAGTAAATACACACTTGCTCTATATATCTTAACAGACACTGAAAAGCAAGGAGGATTTGTCAGAGGGCTGAGAAGTAGTGGATATTTGAAAACAGACTAATTTTAACTACTACATTTTATAGTAGCCTATGTTTTGATTTCATTCATACAAAAGGTAATGTGTATATGATGTCTGTAGATCAATGGAGTTAGTTAGTTCTGCTTTTCATCTCTGCAAGTAAAAGCAGACTTGGTTGTTCTCCATGGAGAGAGAAATGCTCATGGTTGCTTTTGTGACCATTTTTGCCCTGCAAACTTAAGTATCTGCATTTGTGTGTTTCACGAAGTTGTGGTAGTTTTCTGAAAATTATGTAACACAGTTTAAAAATAAAACCCTTGGTAAGGCAAGCCATATCTGCAGGGTCTGAATGTGAAACTTCTGCGCTTGAATTATTGTAAACTTTCAAAATCCATTCTAATTGTCGATGTTTTGAAAAGGCATTATGTTTCTCACTGTAGTTACAAGTAGGAGCAGCTGCAATTTTGCTGGTGTCTGTGCTGTATAAAGTCTCTCTTCAGTTGCTTCATCCTGAAGAGTGCTCTCACAACTTTCTGCCTGTGAGAAACGCATGTTACTTGTCCCTGGCATAGATGATCTGTATAAGGTTTGCCATGGCATGAATTCAAGTAGTAGGAGTTTTTGCTTCTGTGCTTTGTATTGCCTACATTTTACTGTCACACAGCTTCCTTTATACTATATCAATCTTTATTTTCAGGAAGAATATGTAACAGATAAGTCCCAACATAAAATTATGTGCTCATAAAATGTTAAGTGTAGTAATAACTATTAGACAAATTTTACCTTCACGAGTAGATCTGGTTTGGGGACGCATTGACAAGCAGAATCCAGCACAATGTTGCTTCTAATCAAGCAATTCTTTGCATCTTCATGAACATCTGGGGTAAGGATTTTGAACTTGGTGACATATATAAAATGAATGGGAGTTGGACATCCAAATTTCTAAGGCAATAGTGAAAATCTCAGGTGTAGTGTTTACTCAGATGGCTTAGTAGTTGTTTTGGGAAATGCCTTGTTGATAAATATTTTTTTTTTATTACTATTACAGACGTTTACAGCCTGGTGCAATTCCCACCTCAGGAAAGCAGGCACGCAGATTGAGAACATTGAGGAGGACTTCAGAAATGGCCTCAAACTGATGCTCCTCTTGGAAGTAATCTCAGGTTGGCTAAAATAAAGTTCGCTATATATTTACAGCATGCTCACTGAAACACTCTTAAAAGAACAAAAATTGTTAAAAATTCAAAACAGTGAACACAGACTCTAAGTAGGCTGAAAAGTGAGAGATGAAACACACTCTAAAACAAAAGGGAGGGGAAAAAAAGCTATGCTTTTTCCTTATCTCCAAAATCTTCTGGTTTGTGCTTGTATTCCAGGATATCACAGTGTATCAGGGACATCACAGTGTTGTTGGACAAACCACAAACATTGATAACCTGGTCTTAGCCCCTAACAATTAAGAAGCCTTTACACTTAGGTTACAAATTCATTTTATTCCACTTTTAGTATAAGAGTTTTGCTTTGCTTTGAATGACTTCATTGGGTGGACCAATGCTTTCAAAAGTGAGTGCCTAAATAAAACTAGATCAATATTTAGTCACAAGTAAAAGGTTTCATTTTGCAGAAGGGTAGAACATCCAAGAACTCTTTTTGACTAACTAATGTAAACTCACTATGTCACCCCTTTTTATGTGTTATTCAGAGGGGCAGTCCCCAAGGTACACTCAGAATGCTCCTGAATGGGAAAGAAATAGCTCCAGTTTCAGACACACAATAAAGGTGAAAAAGGGCAAGAAGATTTTTAAGACATCTTTACGGAAAAGACAGTTTACATTTTTGCTGGAGATTTCAGTGGGGAAAGAGGATCTTCAAATGCTCACTCTTCGTGCAATGGAGAGTCATATTTTCAGAAATTATTCTTCTTTGTGATAATTTGGAAGGATAAATTAATTCAAACACAACAGCCTATGCTCTGAAATTAGCTGCTCCTCTGTACTGGATGAGGCGGTTAAAAGCCATTGTTCTTGCTCAGATGTGGAAGGATGGTACGGCTAATCTGCTGGATAGAGTCCAGCCTCTCTTTACAGTCAAGCAGGTAAGGGTGATGAGCTCTGAGGACATCCTGCTGTCTTAATATTCAGCTACTCTAAACCAGACAGTAGCAATGAATGAGAAGTTGAGTAGCAGGAAGCAATCACATATCTTCCAGATGTTTAGGGCAACCGTAAAAATTTTACTCTGGTTTTACTGCTATATCAGAAAGATCTAAGTCAGATGTTTCAACATTTGAATTTTCTCTTCAGGGTTTTGTTCAAAGCCATTTGACATTCTTTCAGAAAAATACCTGTTAAAATAACTGCTAACTTTTAGACAGTGTTCAGGGCACATTCACTCTTGAGTTCTAATCAGTTGGGTCTCTGTAGCCAAGTGTATGTAACAATAAACGCATTAAATTTGTTATTCTGCAGGGGAAAGACTACCGAAACCAGACAGAGGGAAGATGCGCTTCCATAAAATTGCTAATGTCAACAAAGCTCTGGATTATATCGCCAGCAAAGGAGTGAAACTTGTGTCAATTGGTGCAGAAGGTATGTGGCAGAGTTTGACAATGCACCTTACTCAGATCCTAGGCATTCACATTGCAAAGAAGTCTGACAGAGACCCTTGGCCAAATTGTGCGGGCTGTTCTCTATATACGGGTGCCTCAAAAATCGCTTAATATTGATTGCTCACCTATATCTGTGAAAGGACAAGAGATAGAAATTTGTGGATGCCTGGAGAGTGATAGGGGTATAAATGGGCTCTAAGGTTAGTTTATCTCCAAGGTTAAATTGAATTATCTGTGTTTCAGTGGGTATTCAGATAATTTCTTCATTCAGAGCATTACGTTTTTCCTATACATTATTAAAAATAAGGAACTCCTGTAGAAATCAGGTTGGATTCTAGGGTGTGCTTTATCCAATCTGGGATCTTTTTTTATATTTATGAGATATTATTCAGACAAGACAAAGGCTGACATCACTACCAGGTGGCTGGGACCTACTCCCATTTTATTATAAGACTGACTGTGGATGGCAGCTGTGTTTCTAAAATTCAGATGTAGAGTTAAGGGAGTGATCAAAAGAAATTATGGTAGCTGGGGAGAGACTGAACATATGCAGAAAGTGGGATGATATTTGCTAAAGTTATTACTTTGTTATTGTTCTGTTGTTCAGGTAGTTAAATAAAAAAAAGCAGTTGGCTAGCTAAATGCTGATAGCTGTAAACTCTGAGCAAAAGAAGGCAGGCTCTCACTGCAAGTGAACCTATGCCTCCTATGAGATTCACTTAATTGTTTAAAAAGGGCAAAGGTCTGTCTAGAACTAACTGCTTCATGGAGGTATTTGCATAATGCTTTGCATAGCCATTACCATACAAAAGAGTGATGGGGCTAGCATGATATCCAACTACTTTTGATTCCATAGCCTCAATGATGTGCTGTCCATTCTGGGGGCAGCCTCTGATGTCCTTAGAGCAAAACTCTGGCTGTAATCTCAGTATCATGGTGAGAAGCTCTAGCTATATTCTAATCACATTGCTATGCCTTTTTAGATCTATTTATGAGCCTTCTCTTCCTGTTTTCTGATTTCTCCAGGGTTATATATGTCTTTATTCTGGCTTCCAAACCTAGATCTTGGGGAGCTTACTGTAACTCTGGCTGGAGCAGGAAGATTCATTAGGTGGGGCAGGGGCATCTGAAGAAGTAATGGAGAGATCTATCAGCATTCATTGATTCCACAACAGTTTGACCGAGCCTGCTTGGTTCCTCAAATATTGTTCACCAAATGTGTTCAGTTTCTACATCTAGGACTTGAAAATCCCAAGAAATGGGTGTTCTCTGGGAAGAGCGTTTGTTTGAACTCACCCTTTATTCATTTGAGACTGAACTGGGTGGGCCATCTGAGTCCCAATCCATACCATCTATCTTTAGGCACATAACAGAGACCTTTTTTGAGGAATATATCATCAGTGGGGAGAAATTGGCAATTCCCAAAGGCACTTCAGATCTCAGAAGAGCTCTACTGCATTTCAGAGGTGCCTGGCTCCCTCCACCAGTTGTACAGGCAGTCAGGGGCAGCTGGGCCCTTTGCTCAATTAAATGAAGTGGGATGGAAAAATATGCCAGTACCCTAAACCTCTGCAGTTAAGGTTATTCTGAGAGCAACATGGCATTGAACGGACAGCAGAGGGTACTGAAGAGACAATTTATGTGTGGAAATGAAAATTAAGAATACAGAAGCCTGTTTGATAGCTGGTGCAGAAATACTGAGAGTACAGAGTGTGGAGCAAATGAATGGTAGTTTCTGTCATGTCATGCTGGGACTCTGAGGCTTCCTGACCAAAACCAAGAGTGTACCGAAGGAGTATCTTGTGGGACAGAGTGTTCGTTCTCTCTGATCCCAGTTTGCACAATGTACTAATGTTTTCACACCTAGGTTCTTCAAGCAAGGCTGGAGTATTTAAACCAAGATACATCAGCTCATATCTGCTCCTGAAGAGAGCAGGCCAGTGCTCTGCACTCCCTCATTTTGCCCTGCTTATTGCTGCTCATTGCTGCCAGGGTGCTCAGACTAGGGAGCAGCACTTGAGCACTTTCTATATCACCTGAAGGCAAAGCATCTGGGATAACTTGGATCAGCCATTAAAACCATTTAAACTAACCGTGCTGTTCTCCTTGGCAGCAACTGGCATGAGGTTAGATGCTCTGTGATAACAGGTAATTCCCTCTGGGAGGGAGGCAGGAACAAGAGGCAGTAACCTCTTCCAGCTTCTCAGCCAGTTGCTGCAAGCTGATGTCTGTCCGTGCACTCAATATTTCTTCCTGCATGTAACAGCAAGCCATAGTTAGTAAACCAGGAGATTAAGGTGATGTTCTTGGCTGTGCTGCAGTCTTTTATTGCCTGTTTCTGGGATTCTCGATCTGTAAAATGGAGGGATTAGAAGCAAAAATTCATTTAGTAGCATTAAAAAAAAGGTTTTAAATTCTTGGGTGGAAGCAGAGGAGAAAAATCCACTGCTACTGTCACAGCTCAGATGCAGAGAGGATCCTGTCATTGTAAGACATTGCACTATGTCAAGTATGGCTACTAACACACATTAGATTGCATCCATGTGGGCAGGAGCAGATAGATTCGTGTGCCTGCCACTCCTACTCTAAACAGGCTGAACACAAAGCCAGCTCTGGCCCAGACGTGCTTAGTGCCCTGTTAAGTTTACCACATCCCCTCTACTAAATTTGTTACCTAAGGCACAGTGCTGTGCTGATGCAGCAATGCAGTATCACATCTGACTGGGTATAGTTTCACAGTGTGGGACCTCTGGCACCAGTATGTGTTTAAAGAGTCCCTGTGCCCCCTTGTCCTGCATACTTGCTCCCACACTTCACAGCCCTACCCTATCACTTGGGCTGACAACTGTTTCTGTAGCTATGCTGGAGACTGGATCAGCAATCTGATCTGGTTTTAAAACACATTTCGCCTCTTTTTTTTTTCTTTTGTTGCATTTTTCAGCATTGTCGACTGGGCAGTCATTATAGTGTGAAGATGGAATGAATGCCAGCAAGGAGGCAGAGCACAGGCTCCTTAAGCTTGTATTGTTATCGAAGTCCTTAACCCCTTAACTCACTGCCCCTATGTGTGAGCATGGGGCATATGGGCTTGTCTGCATCCATCTGTTTTGGCATTCTCTGAGTTACATGGATGCTTGGAATACTTTTTAATTTCCAAAGCATGAAAATTTTGTATCTAAATCTGCTGAGGATCATGTTTTATTACCTGACATGCTGAGTGGTGAAGAGCACGTAGGTCCAAGGGGACCAACTAGAATTTAAAATGGCGCCTCAAAACAAAGATTAAACTGCCATTCCTGTGGGACATCAGTACAAAGTGCAATTTAGTATTTTTAAGGAGCCAGGGATATTCTTTAAAGCCATCATTACTGTTCTGAGGCTGACTCCCTTGGGCTGTCTGTGGCGTGGAAAGAGAAAGGTGATCACCTTTAACTGTGATGCTGAGCAGAAGCCCAGTTTATCTACTCTAATCTACCTTGTGGAAGAGTCTGTCTCTCCACTGGTGATGAAATGAGACTAGAGAGTCAAGAAGCTAAAGCAAAAGCTGTGAAAGTAGTCCTTATGAGCCATTCACAGTCCAGGAGTTAGAAGTTTTCCCTTAAGTTTTAAAAATGTGCTGTAACTCCATTTGCAAGGTAATTGCATCCCGAATGAAATGAACTGAGATATGGAGAACCACAAAAGATAAGTATCCTATTAATAGGAAACACTTCTGTACTGCTTTTCGGGGGAGCGGGAGAAATATTAAAGGCCAAATGATCTGTGAATCTGCTACAAGAAGGTTAGAATAAAAAAAAAGAAATAAAGCCAAAGCAGAAAAAAACGAAATTAAAACCTTTGAGAACTTGCCACACTGCTTTGCTTAGCTTTTTCCCTGGGCAGTTTCCCCTTCCCTTTCTCTTTTCTCCTTTCCTGTCCTCATAGGTCAGCAAGACCTTTTTCCCCAGAAAGCTGTGGCTTTGCATATGTGAGGTGTGGGAACTGTATTCCTCCCAGAGCAAACGGGCCATATGAAGAAAATAATGAAGTCTTCTATTGACCTGTAGAGGAAAATGATAGGAATGAATCAGTATTTTTTCATCACTGATACTTTTCAACATTTAGCAACTTTGTTTTCCTTCTGTTCAGATATTTTTCCTTGTCTTTTACATGTCTTTTTTGTGTTTTATGCTAGCACTAGATAATGAGAAACCCAAGCTGGCAAATCACCTGAAAATTCTCCTGAGGGACAACGTAGAAAATTCCCTCTCTTGCTCTTTCATTCTGTCTGTGTGCACATATGGATATGTAAATCAAAACAATGATGTAGTGATTATGTAAATCCATGAATTGATTGCCTGACAATCAGCAATGCCTCCCGAGTATTTAAACTAATTTATTTTACATTTGAAGAAATTCTTCTTTACTGTATATACATATCAGACATCTGATCAAAATACAATGAAATACTTGACTGAGGAGGAGGGAGGACATAGAAGTAGCAGCACGTGCTAATTGCTATTTGGTCTTTTTTGGCTGAAAGAGTTTAGTTTTGAGATTTGAATAGATGAGTTCTTTTGGGACCAATAAGATAGTAATAATGCATGGAAGGCAGGCAAAGTGAGGTAAGAATTCTGGAAAATTAGTGTAGAACCCAAAGGGGAAAGCGGGGAAAAAAGCCATTCATATATAAACTTGGATTATCACACTAGCAAAGTAAGTATAGACTAGTGATGGGTGACACGTCTCCTACCACATTTGTTAATTCCATAGGTTCAAATGACAGCTTGTGTCACATACTACCGCAATTTAACATGTATCTTAAGTCTCAGAGCCAGCAGCTGCTTTGTTCTGTAAAAGTTGCCCCTGGATTCAGGCAACTTCTAAGTAGCAGAGCGACTCCATTTTCTGCTGGCACCTCTACTGGCATTTGACGTTAAATTGAGGAAATTCCTCCTGCTCCAAGTTCCTCCTGCTCCTTCCCCAGAACACTAGTGGGCCCCCAGGCAGCCACAGCTGCTCCACTTTTTGAGGAAGGCTGGAGGTGACTTTCAAGCAGGAGAGCAGCTGGTGCCTTCCCCGCTCCACTGCTCTTTTGGTGTGAGGTGACTGGAAAGGCAGTCTGCAGTTCCCCTCTCTCATTGTCCCACCTCCTCCCCTTCCAGTGCTGGACCCTCCTTATAGTCTCACTACGTTCTTCTGAGTCTCTTACCATTCTTGTCAGATTGATTTGACATTATCATCACACTTAAGTGATCTGGCAGTACATTTTTTGGTGTTCAGAAATTTAAGTGGCACTGTTCATATTACAATGTAGGAGCACTGGATTCTGACTTGGCTTGTGGAAGGGGCTCCCGTGTATGTGTGAGAAGGGTTGGAGAAAGCATCTTCCTAGTCCCTTGTGTTGTAGGTAGACTCAAGCAGTCTTGAAACAAGTTGAAACTCCAGAGGTAAAAAAATCCTATATTATATTAAAGATACATAAATGTGCATAGGCATCAGAGCTGTAAGACATTACAACCTCATGGCCTTGTTTCTGAACTGCTTGGCAGGAAGCTGTGTAGCATAGTGTCAGGAGGTACTGTGTCTCACGAGCTGTTCTTCGTATCTAGTCTGTACTGGCACTATAGGTAATATTCTCAAAAAGGTCTAAATAGCATAGGGGGATTTCTGAGTACCTTTTTATTAAAAAAATAATACTGTTAATGTCCTGTAGTTTCTTAAAATTTGGGGTAAGACCATATTTTCTTCAGTTCCTTTGTGTTTGAAAACAGTAAGGCTGATATTGTTGAAACTTTAAATAAGCATTTCCCCTCAGTCTCTCTCTAAAAAAGTCAGCCTAAAAGATGAAGATTTGAGACAGTTGCAACTACCTGGAGAGGAGCCTTTTAGCATGGAAGTGACTTTAACCTCAGTAATCTTCAGTCCTACTACCAGGGTAGCACAAGCATGAGTTTGTTGAAAAATGAACCCAGATGAACTCTGTGTAGATAAAGAGTTATGGTAGAAGTATAACAAATTTATTAAATACAACATATTATTTATAGAAGTATATGATTAAAATAATAGAAAACAGAAAACGCATTCTAAATACTACTATCTCTTTTTTTACCTTAGAAATTGTTGACGGCAATGTGAAAATGACTCTGGGTATGATCTGGACTATCATCCTTCGCTTTGCTATTCAGGATATTTCAGTGGAAGGTAATAGTAATGCAACTATGTAAAATAATCAGGAAATTTGTTTAAAGACATTTTTATATGAATTGTACACAAAGGAGATGAGTGTTTTAAAAATGAATTCTTTTTTCACGGAAAATGATACTGCAAGTTCCCTCCCTGGTGACAAAATTGATTTCTGGAGGGAAACAGTAATTACTCTCCTTATCCTGAGAGAGATCTTGAGCCAGCTTTCTAAATGCAGAAGTCCGGGGCATGTCTCTCAGTTATAGAGATTTGAAACATGCCTGTGTTTCTGAGCTTCAGTGGCCTGAAACTATGCTGTACCCTATATGGTGGTCCTATTTCCAACATACTTTTTCAGTCCTGTCCATTTCTCACATTCTTTGAAAATATTATCTGATTATACCCCTCTTTTTTCTATCACTTTTTTCCCCCCACTGCTTCAGAATTTTTTCTCTTAACTTTCACATGGTAACTGGCTCCAAAAAGTGTGTTGTAGTTACAGTACTCTTTAAATCAAGTCTATGCTGTGAAAAGTCTAGAATTCTAGAAACTAATCTCAATTTTCAACAAAAGTAGAGTCAATTCAAGCTCTGCATGCTGTCCTGCCCATAATTTGTGGGACATTAAATGTGGACCTAATGGTCTATTTGATCTTTTCTATCCTTTATTTATGCATTCAGATGCCCATAGGGTTCAGATAATGAAGGTATTTCTTCAGCACTTAACGCTTCCCCATAAGCAAATGGACTGACACTACATGCATATTTCATGTAGGCACCAACACAATCTTTTCTGTCTAGTTCTATTATATTTGTACTGGGTATTTTTCTCCAAATATACATTCTGCTGTCCAACCCATATAATTTCTTAAACTTCTGATATCCCAGAACTATTGTGCAGGCTGAGACTCTAGTCTGAGTTGTTCCAGTTGAGGTGACCTCTGTGTCCTAATGAAGCCCCATTAGTCCATTTGTATGAGTATCTTTTAGGATTACATGTTGGCTTGTGCCAACCAGTTTCAGGTGGCTGACCACGTTTAAGATGACAAGAAATTAATTGCTTGAGCACTTTTTACATTTTTCCTTTTTTTGCTCCCTGGTGTCCTTTACAGAGACCTCTGCCAAAGAAGGGCTGCTGCTGTGGTGTCAAAGAAAAACTGCTCCTTACAGAAATGTGAACATTCAGAACTTCCACCTGAGGTAAACTTCCATTATTTCAAGGGGTAGAAGCAGTCTAAAATATTTTAGGTCAAATTTTTCCCACAGTTGCGTAGATATATTTTTGACAGGAGGATTTCACTCTTCACTGTTAACTAGACTTTTTTCAAATTCAAATTCATGCTCCGTCTTCAGAGTCTTATTTTGGTTAGCATTTGGCTTATTTACCATGGCTTCCATAGTTACTGTTCAAAAGAAAAAAATCCATACTACATACAGAATGACCATATTACATTATTAGAGGTCCTTCGTATATGGGAATATCTGAGCACTGCAGCATAGTGACTTGGCAAATGAGAGCCACTGTAGGTATAGACTGTTCTTGGCAAAAATATCAATGTGCTGAGCATGCAAATATCTCATTATGATGAATCAGTCTTTATTATTTTGTAACGTAGCTGTAAATAAGGAGGCAAAAATGCACTCAGTACACAACAGCAGCACTTTAAACATGTTTGTTTTCAGAATCAGGATCATTACCTAAATTGGAAAATTTAGTGAAGCTCCAGCCTTGTAGTTCTGTGTTTTCATTAAGGGCTAGAAAGGGAGTTCCAGGCCATATGCAGGCTGCCTGGTTTGGGGATTTCACCGGGCTAGGTCCTGTAGCTCTGCCGGTGACCCACCTCATTCAACTACATGACTTGCCATTTGCACTGTTTAACCATGTGATCTTGCCTTCCCTGAAACCCTTTATAGTACTTACAACAAGAGCTCTGTATTACGGTGTTCCGGGGTTTTGAATTAATTCTCAATGTGCAGCACCTAAAGCACATGTAGTGATAGAGAAGATACAGTCCACACATGCATCCACAGAGAAAAAGAATTTGTTTGATTTACAGTCCCTGTACTGCCTTTAAGAGATCTGAAATTTGTTATGTGTTATTTTCCTTGAATATATAGAGGTATATTTCAGTAGAGCTTTATATGGATGCGGGGTATACTGTGAGTTACTTTATCAGAATCTTAGTGTGTATACATACATATTCTGCTCTGATACATGGTATGGGGAAAACATCTTGAATGGAAATACCTTGATTAATATTTGGGTTGATTGACTCTTACAGAACTACTTTACAATGGGCTGTCCAGACTGTTTTAGTCCATACCTTTTGGAAAAAAGCATTTTGTTAGTTTGGTGCTCATTTTGATTCAGTTTTACCTCCTGCATGTTTTTATATTATACAATGTATGTATATTCTGCTTAATTACATTTGTATTGGAGACGGTTCTGTTATTTGAAGGATCTACCCAGACATCTCAGTGACAGGGATTCTAACAGTAGTTAATACTGATTAGTATCACACAATTACTGCACAGGATAAGACCTCGAACCCGCAGTCCCAGTGATTGCATGACGTGTTTACATGAAGTATCTTTCAGAACAATTGCTTCTGGCTGAAATGAACCTCTCATAATCTTTCTAAATAGATGTTATTTGTAGCTCTGTTCATTGCCTATTCTTGCCTCGGAAGGTAGTGGGCCTGATGTCACACTGAAGTGTCAGAGCTCAGATAGAAGCTGTTGTATGTGTGAAGTGTTATAAATAAACTAAGCTGATTTATGACTTCATATTTCTATGAGCATAACATGGTTGTGCCATTAAAATTGTCTGAAATAACTGACACAGAAAAAGCCAATTGCTTCAGCAAATTCAAGTAATTGCAGGTTTGCTCTCCGTTTATTTCTTCGCAAACATGCTGTAAATGTAATAGGAGATTATGTACTTTCATTGATGAATGTGTACTCTGAGCTATCCTGGAACACTGCACAAATTAAGCAATTGAAATCAGGGACTATTGCACATGATGTACACTGCCTAGGAAGTATTATGGAGTCCTTAAGTGTGTATGGACTGTAGAGTAAGTTATGTACTACAGGAAAGTGTATAGTAACAGAAAAGCTCAGAGAGATGAGAGTTGACAGGACGCAAGTGTCAGCATTTGACAGGAGAGTTCCTGCTTGATTTTAAGCCTTAAGCAAGGATCAAACTGTAAAATACCATGACTTTATTAACTATTTTTTTCCATTCTATTTTTTGTTGTAAAGCTGGAAAGATGGCCTTGGATTATGTGCGCTTATCCACAGACACCGACCTGATCTTATTGACTACTCCAAGCTAAATAAGGTCATCAGTCTGGGTGGTACAGCATGCTGTCCTGCAGTGATTTGGCTCACTTCTGGTTTGCTTAGCATGTTTTCTAAGACACAAGCTGAGGAGTGCGTACTAACTCTGACTGGCTTTCTAAGCTCCCTCCAAACAAATGAGTGACATGGAGGAAAGGACCCCATGACTGTCCTGTGTCCTTCTTTCCTTCCCATTACAATGACTTCAGCATTTAATTGCAAGTAATCTGGTCCTCAGCTGCTAGGTAGTTGATGAAGTCTTTTATACTGCCCAATATGGATGTTAAATCAAATACACTGGAATTCACCATTCACCGCTGATAGTATTGTACAGTCCATCCTGTTTTGTATCTGGTGTAAATGACTAGATTGCAAAGCAGTAAACAATGAGATGATGATTAATCATAAAAGTCCTTGGAACAAACACTACCCTTGGCATTCAGAAGTATACAATAAGTTACTAGTCTTACATAGAAAATAATCACCAGTTCTTATATTATACTTCTACCTATACTTCCAGACAAGTGGAAACAAAACTGATATCCTGACTTCCTTAGGTAGTACCTCACGGGGATTACAAAACTATTTTATTACAGTGTGCTACTTACGGCAAATGCACATTTTCTAAAAGGTACCAGCCACTTTGGTTTGAGAGGTAGGAATGAGAAGCAAGTAATAATGTCAGAATTTCTGGGTGCCATTACTGAAGAATAAAACTTAGAAAGAAAGTGGAATGTTGTTTCACATTAGCTCTCAGTACATACGCACCATTTTCTGCTCTCTGGAATGAATGCATCTGGAGGTCTCACGTAAACACCAGTGAAACAGAGAAGTTAATCATGGTTTTAATTTGTTGAATGCAACTTTTCATTGATGAGAGAGACTGGTAGATCGTAGACTATATTTTCCATTTCATGCCATTCCATTACAAATTGGCTTTACTAGTGGAATCAACTGTTATCAGAAAGCCTTTGATGAGGGAAAAGATGAATGAATGAAATGAAATTATTGGAAAATTTAGTGTGCTTTATATATATGTTAAATGCATGCTGGGGTTCCCAGGGTATGCAGTGATGAAAATTAAATGAACTTATTCCTAAACACATAAGGTTTTAATTTAGGCAGTTGTTAAGATGACTGCAGATCTGAACCAAAGAGCAAAATATTAGCCATCAACACCAGCTTGTTCTCTAATCCTGTATATAACCTTTCCTACGGATAAACAGATTCATGGTATGACTAAGCTACCTGTCTCTGTGAACATGTGCTTAAGCATGGCACAAACAGAAGTTAGTTTGATTGAGTTCATGCTTTGAAAAGTGGTACACAGTACTAAAAAACTTCACAGTATAACCATCCTATATATGAGGGCTGAGAAAAGGGAATAGAACATCAGCAGATCTGCTTCAGCATTACTATTTCCCTCTGAGAGGTTTCCAAAATAGGAAAAGGTCAGGTTTCAAACTGAGGCTGAGCTGTGGCACGTAAAGCACATGCAGAAAAATCCTAAAATAGATCTTGCTTTTCTGGCCTGGCTGTGTTTGATTGACTGCTCATTTTGGTTACATTAACAGCTGTCTTGGTGTCTTGTTTCTTGGTTTCTTATCTCCTGCATGCTGTCCTTTCCTTTTCTCACCAATGTGTTTTGTGTGAACTTGTAGCTGGAAAGATGGCCTTGCTTTCAACGCCCTTATCCATAGACACAGGCCTGATCTTCTTGACTATGACAAGTTAGATGAGGTATTTCTTTAGCTGTAGCAGAGATTTTTAGTTACTGTGGCTTGTAGTTTTGTTTAAAAGGATGGGTGATGGAGATCTCCTCCAATTACTCAGAAGTTGCTGTGATTTTAAACAAATCCTTTACCAGTGGAGCACTGTTTACTCATGGACTTAGTACCAAGCACACAAATAGGAGGTGCTCATCATTCATCCATAAGCAAAGTGTTTTAACTTAGTCAATAGGTCTCACTTAGATTTAGTGTATTTTTCTCCAATTTAATTTCAGTAGGAGTTTTTGTATACACATTTAGTAAATGTTGTATTACACATGGTGTCTTGTGTAATAGTAAAAATAAGTTCATGGGTTTTAAATATTGTCCGCATTTTAAGTTCCTCTTAATGTCAATGATGCACAAAACTGCTAAATGATGATAGAGTGAGAACTTATGATTAGAGGCTTTGTATTCTATTATACCCAAATTGTTAGGTTTCAAAATGTAGACTCTTCTTCATAACATATTTTATTGAACATGCAGCTTTTAAAGGAAAGGCTATCTAGTATGATATGTTTATAGAAGGACGTGTCATGGGCATTACTACTTATGATACCTGGCATATGTATGTGCATGAGGAACAGACTTCTGTGAAACTCAAATAATTACTGTGATTCCATAGTAAGTAATCTTACTAATTTAATTTCAAAGTAACGAAAGAAATATGCTTGAGAGTAGATCCCTTTATAGGAAGTGTTTGTATTCAAATGGAAGCCCTGGAAATTCCCTACAGAAAACCTGTTAACGTTTTTTCAGTGCCCTCCAACATCTCTAGCTTTGCTCTTCTGTGTCCTATATTCCCAATCTCTCTCTGTAGACATTGGCATTGTTCAGAGTGGCTATGATCATTTAGCAGTTTGTGAATATGTGAAAATAATAATAGCATTAATAACATGAACTGCCATTTCACATAGGGTGTTTTCACTCCAAGCTGATACGGGAAGGCTGCCTTAAGAGCAGCCCTCATCTGACACGCTCTTCTGTTGTCAGCAGTAGCTGTCTGTAGTGTAAGACATGAAATACATGCTGTTTATCTGAACTGTGCTCACTGCTTCCTTTCTCTTTCCTTCAAAAACCAAAATCAAAATCTCAAACCCAGAGGAAGTTCTTGAATTTCCACAGCTCTAAAATTCGATTTATAGAGGCGTTACAGATTGCTCTGTCCAGGCCAAAACTGGAAAGATTTGCTCCTTCTGGAGAACTGATCTGTCTGTGCTTGCTTCTTCTCATGCGTGCACCTGACCAACAGAGACTCCATAGAATTCTTATCCCTGTAATATAATGTATAGTAGGTATAAAACATGCAAGACTAACTTTGTGATGAACAGTCTAGCATAGCCTACTGGACCAGTGGCCTTGACTGTACTTACTGCTGTATTTCATTCAGAATTAGCTCAGAATTATGAGTGTACATTATCTATGTTTCCCTGCAGAATACATTTGGAGCAGAGTCCTAGTGGTACATAACAGCTTATTAATGTTTTCTTTTGAAAGTATAGCAGTAGATAGACCAAAATTTCATATACCTATACTCTGCTTTTTGAAGAACAATAGTTATGACTCCAGTTTGCAGTTTGGAAAAACAGAATAAGTTTTAGTGTACCTCCTGTAGTCTTGCTTCAAGGAAAAACTTTTATCTTTGACTAGCTGTATTTTCTTCTTTAATGCAGGATGACCCCATAGGAAATATCAACCTTGCCATGGAAATTGCTGAAAAGCATTTGGATATCCCTAAGATGTTGGATGCAGAAGGTGAGAGTTATAGCTTACTGAAGTTTGTGTTACTTACACACAGGAGACAGTAACACTTCTTCTGTTTTGTACCTAGCAAATTTTCAACATTCCTTCCACGTGAATCATAACGGAGCAACCTGCTTTGTTTTCAAACAGTGTTTTCTTTCTTATTCCCCATGTACTAGATAATTTCACTTACTTTTTGCTTTATTCCTTATTGTTTGTTATTTATTATAGTTTGTTATTTATTATAGTACTTTGGACCCTAACCTCTGCACATGGCCCCACTGTGATAACTGAGGTGAAATGCAGGATCAAAAGATAATCCTTGCCTTTAAGAAATTAAAATCTAAATGTAATAAAGGGAAATACAACTGTTAGCAGCTTAAAGCATATTCACTTTTTAAAATGTTTAAGGGAAAGGGCCAGAAATGGAAATAGAAGTACAGAACTTTCAAAATATACTAACAACGTGCCTCCTATGAAAGAGAGCTAGGTTGAGGGAAGCATTTTTTTGGTTTATTTTAATCATAAACCTTTTGCAGTGATAGTTTTAACAAATAGTTTCACATTTGGTTTCTCCAATAATCTTTAGAGTTTGTTGACAAATAACAAGGAAATATTTATTAAAGTTTCCTGAATTTCTTCAAAGTAACCAAACTTTTGTACTCCAGGCATAAAATGGTGCCAAATTACTGGAATTTGCCCACACTTGTTCAAAGCATTCTTCTCCAAGTATGCAGAATCTGCTCTGGTGGCTTTTCTGTAGAGCAGTGATAACATGGGAGTTATCTAGAGAGCTCAAACTCAGTGTGTCTGCTCCCCTTGAAGTCTTTGGTAGGAAAGTTAGGCCAATACAGGATGATTTGGAAAATCCATGTTGTAACCTCTTCATTGAAGAGGTTTCTTGGTTTCACCTTCATGCTTCAAAACTAATTGGTTTCATTTTTTCAATTGCAATTCCCCTTTCAAGCACCACTTAATTATTTTACTCTGAAATACTGTGCAAGGAATAAACAGAAGTGCTACCTCCTTACCATTGAACAGATCCTACTATCATTCTCCTTTCCTCATTTTTTCTCTTCACATACGATGGAAGAAACGTCATTTTCCCCACCAGATTTTCTGCACATTCTAGCCCTTATCTTACTATTCTCCTTCTTGGCAGGGGAGGGGAATATGAAATCGTGCTTCTTGTAACACCCTCTAAGTATTCACCATCACTTTTTACTCTCTTTACTTTGCAAAGTTTTGTTCACAACTATGTGAAGTAGATGGAAAATCAGTAAATACATTGGTCCTGAACTTAGATATCTCGCTGTTAATATTAGAAATTGTCACCTCATTCCTGGGTCTTTTCACACCAGTATCTTCCCTCTCCTTATGTTGGCAGGAAACCTTGCAGCTTGCACTAGCATCATTCATCACTCAGCTGTAATTGGTGTAAACCCACCTTTTTCTGCCTTTCTCTGTTAAGTATTGAAAAGGTCCATTTTTACCAATGTACCCATGCCTTGATTGCACCCTTTCTATGCTTTTTCCTGCTCTAATAGGGACAAAGCTATCAGCCAAGCCAAACTCTTCTGTGATTTATGCTGTTAACTAAAAAGACTGACTGGCGCAGGGATTGCAAAACTGTTACCATCCAAGCTTTTCTTAGCACAAAATGTGTTTCTCGACTGCAGGAGTTCTACAGGTTTCCAATATATGTAAATACCCTGTCAGTCACAGGGATCCTGTGCTAATGTACACTGTATGCCCTCCTATTTTGTGGCTGTCAGTGGCTGTGTTTAACTCTGGAATAATTCTAGTCATGTAGATGAAGTTGCTTTGGAGCGAGAGTGAGGCTGAACCCAGTAGATCTGCCAGCCATGCCATCTGCTTGGAAGTTTCCGCAAACCAGAAGGTAGCAATACCCTTCTGTACAGTCTCAGCCTTCAGATGTTTTGCCATTTCAGGCAGAGTTGTATCTTTTCCATTTACTGATTCCTGAAGCTTATCTAGCTTTGCACTGATATCAGTAAATAGATGCAACCTGAATAATGATGTATTTATTTTGAATCCTTACAGCACTGAGGTGGCATCATCAGCATAATCTGATGGAAATACCTTGTGAGAATTTCTGAGCAGTTAACCCTCTTCTCTCTACACAGATGTAGTAAACACTGCCAGACCTGATGAAAGAGCCATTATGACTTATGTTTCCTGTTACTACCATGCATTTGCTGGTGCTCAGAAGGTGAGATTGTAGAAGATGGATCAGATCTCATCCTTCACCTTCTGTCTTGTTTCTTTCAGCAGTTTCTCCTCTTCTGATCTTTTCCTCACTAGTTACTAGGACAGCGTCTTAGAGCTGAGCTCATTTCCTGTTGCCTGATTCTCTCTGTGAGCCACTGTCTTGGTAGAGCCAGTAGTAGTCTATCCATTTGTTCCATAGAAACAAACCTTCCTGTCTCATCTTTCTGTATATTTACTGATAATATCCAGTAGGTTTTTGACAGCTTGTTACTGAATGGGATAGAGGACATTATTCTCTTTAACTGAGCTTGTGTGCATTCATTTGAAGCACTTTTAAAAATGCAAGAGGAAAATAAGCTCATAGTGAAAAAACAATTTCAATAGCAGAATGCCATCTTTTTTCTCCCTGCTGGATATTATTCCTGCTACAGATGTTAAAATCATCATAACAGATGCTCAGAAAATAAACCCTTCTCTTATGCTTTCAGGATTGTTTTTAAAATGTTAAATGCTTAATGGTAAGTACAAACAGCAACATAAAACGTTGCTACTATGCAAAATAGACACAAAAACATACATAGACATCTCAGAAGAGCTCTGGAATCATGTCCTAATGAAAAGAAGGAAAATTTTAAAAAGCAAGGCAGTTCAAAGTTGGACATATTTCAGGTATTAGTAATATAAAGAATACTGGTATATTCTGCTAAGGTTATAATTAATCCACATGCAACTTTAGAGAACATCTCCCTAGATCAAAATGTAGTCTGTCTTTCCTGTGTCTTAGTCAAAAAAACCCCACATTCTAAGTCACCAGACATATGCATGCCAGTTCTTAAGCAGATAGTCCTGGTAAAATTTTAATATGTATTGTCACTCCCACTGTGATAATACTGCAGGATCAAGCTTATTAAAAAAATTCCACCTCTTTGTAAGAGCTTATGTTGAATTTCTGGTGTATGTTTTATTCTGTCAGCACCCATCAATCTAACACTAAATTTTTTACAGCTTTGTAGAATTTCTGGAGTACAGAGCTATGGACAAGAAAACAGTCAGAATGACACTATGTTGTGCTTTTATTTATTCATCCTGTTTTCTACTCTTCGATTCTTTTTTTGTTTTGTTTTCATTTCTCACTGCCTCTTGTAGATATTGTGAACACTCCCAAACCTGATGAGAGAGCTATCATGACATATGTGTCCTGCTTCTACCATGCTTTTGCTGGAGCAGAGCAGGTATTAATCAACTGTCCCTTCAGGTTGCTGTGTTTTTGATTGGTTGTTTCACATTTCCACTAGTTTATTAAAAAAAAACTAATTTAGTACTTTGTGCTTTAATTAACAATTGCAAGTATTACTTGAGCACTAATACTTGTTTTTAACCAACGCTTGAACTTGTTTTAGTTAAATGTTGTGTAGCAAGTTGAACTTCTTTAATTCCAATGGACATTCCTGTTTCTAATTTTGGGTCTTTATGTGGTGATTCTGAAGACTATTTCAGAAAAACTGTATGTGAAGAAACTGTGAAATGGAGTTGTTGTTTGTTGCTACATCAACATCTTATGCGATTGCTGCATAAAAGAATGTTTGACTTTTGGAGATTGAGACTATTCTAGACTTACTCATGCTGAGTAGTAATTTAGGGCTAGATTTTCAAAAATGCCTAAAGATGCAGAAAGGCACAGAAGACATCCAACACAGTATTTGTGCCTGGTTCCCACTGAAGCCAATGGAATTATTTGCGGATCAAAGTACTAGTATAAGAGGCAAGAACATCAGCAGCAGATCTGTCATACAGGATGGGATTCTCACTTACAAATGTGGCATTTCCCGCTGTTCTGCTTCATACATTTCTAGCCTACAAATGGCCATAACCTAATTTATGTGAAAAAAAATAATAAAGAACTCTTAAAGTAGTTGTTATTTTTCCTTCATCCTGAGGATTTAAATTCCCTTGCTGTCTGGTAGGCCCCTGGCACTTTATCAGAGCACATCTATGCTGTTGCACCCTCTTGCTTCTAGGTATGAAGGGTTTGCTCTTCGTGCAAAAGGGAGATTACACATACTCTGTAACACAGGAGTCTATGCAGATATTCGTTTGATTAGATGTACTCCAGACTCACATTTGTTTGAAAGTATAGATCTGTTATGTCAAGCTATTAATGTAAATTTTAAATATGGCACAGCTACACAGTGCCTTCACAAATAACTTTGGCAGGAGGCATGAAAAGATTTGCTGTCAGTGGTTGAGCTGCTTATATTGTCAAGGCTGTATGTACATATGACAGATATAGAGTGGTCTTGGACTCCTGAATCACACGGGGTGTCTTTCCAGTGTGGCTAACAAATCTAATATTTTTTGGTGTGATTTAAAAAAATTAACCTAATGGGATAACTTTAAGAATGGCCTAAGTCATCTTTGAAAAGAAAAGATTTATTAGACAACTATAATGGCAGTGTGAAATTTCCCCTTGTATAATAAGGCTTCATTGTACAGCAAGGTGACTTCTGTGCTGATCTGTGCCTTATTTAGGCCATTGGAATCTGTGACTACAGAAGGAGGGTAAATATATATCTAAGTAACCTAGGAGGACAAATCAACAACTATAAAACAATGTGATTTTTATTTGCAGCAGCCACATTCTCTCTCTTTCTCCAAGCCTGTACCTTTCTCAAAATGTGCTTCTGAATATGTCCTGTTTATTTGCTGTGTTTTACAGGCTGAGACGGCAGCTAACCGGATCTGTAAGGTGCTTGCTGTGAATCAGGAAAATGAGAGGTTGATGGAAGAGTATGAGAGACTAGCAAGTGAGGTAAAGACAGCTGTATTTTTAACATGGTGATAATTACATTCATGAAATACCGAAAGCTGAGAGATTCGTGTGCTGTCCACAAGATAGCAAAGTAAAGACACTGTGAGGGTAAATCTCACAGTGGCAGGGTACAAAGCTCAGTTGCGCAAGATGTCAATGTTCAGGTGACTCCTTTGCCACAGACTTCCTGTGTGACCTCCAGTAAGTCACTCAGTCTCATTAATGTTCCAAAAAGGGTGTTTTGAGGACTGTCATCGGTCTGCCCCAAGACCAGGTTTGCTGTCTGTAATCTCCAAAGACAGCCATCCTTGACCACATGTGGTACATACATCCTGCAAGCCCGCTGGCTTTGTGTACTGCAAAGCACACCTGGACAGGGTTTCTCAGGGTGTTCACAATGCCCCTGGGAACACAGGCAGCAAATGAATGAAGAAGGGGGCACATTGTGCTCCTCCTGTCCTTTCTTGGTAAATGGCAAATTTGTTGAGTCAGGACTACAGGTGTGTAGTGCACAAGTGAGAGCTCCCTTGTCTTTACTGCATAACCTGCACAAACATTCTGAGATCATAGACACAAAGGCAGTAGTGCTACATTGGCACTAACGAACTTCTGAGTGAAGATTTTTATATTACTTCAGTTACTTGGCTGGTGTCTATCCTGATCTCATGCTTATGACTACCTGAGACATCAAGACCAATACTTTTGAAAGTGGCGAATGATTTTGGGTAACGCAGGTTTTGAGTAATTAGCTAGAGACACCTTATGTGTATGTGTGTTCATCTTTCTGAACATCAGGGTATTTCTAGAAATATGATGAAAAATTATTCTAGAAATCTGCGCAAATTAGTAAAAAAGTATTGATTAGCTTTGAAAATCTTGTGCTTACTTGCCATTAAGGCACTGATACCAACTGAAGTCAATAATATTAAAATGGAGCAAACTTGATTAGGATTTGTGCATTCAATCTGATCTTTTTTTGGTTGCTTTTTCATTGCCTTTATTTCAATTGTTTGTGTTGGTTTGAAAGCTTTTAGAATGGATTCGCCGGACAATTCCTTGGCTGGAAAACAGGACCCCAGAAAAAACAATGCAGGCTATGCAGAAGAAATTAGAGGATTTCCGGGACTACCGCCGGAAACACAAACCTCCCAAAGTCCAAGAGAAATGTCAACTGGAGATCAACTTCAACACCCTGCAGACAAAACTGAGAATCAGCAATCGGCCAGCTTTCATGCCATCAGAGGGAAAAATGGTTTCAGTGAGTAAAGGAGGCATCAATATTCCATTCTCTTTTTTATCAGTGTTCTCACAAAAATTTCGACGTGAAGGATTGAAATGCCATTTTAAGTCATCCTCAGAAACTTTAGTTTGTTGCACTTTATCAATATCAAACCGCTCTTTTTACAAGTTCCATTTCATTCTAGAATCTTGCTTTCTCTTAAGCATGGTTCTGCCTCTTTGAAGGCTTTCTCCAAGAGCAAATTGTCTTGAGACATAAGATGATACAGAGCTTCCTTTGGGAGTGTTATCAATGCTTTTCTATCAGTGAGGCCAAATATTGTTTATTTAAGTATAACTCACAGTGTTTTCACTGACATTTTGGTCATCAGACTTACAGACATTGCTCAATATATGTTTCTGCTTTTTTCTACTTTTGAAATTAAATTTTGGTTTTTCTTATGTCTGTGAAAATAATAGTCAGTACCAAGAATTCTCATCTGCTGATAAGTATTGTGAGTTGACTGTGGGTCAAAACATTTCCTGTGGAATATAGCAAACCTGTTGCTGTACTCCGTTCTATCATTGTGTTTTGGGTGCTCAAATTTGATAAACAGATGATTGCACTATCTGAAAAGGGCCATTGTCCACTCCCCATACACGGAAAATAAGGGGCCTGTCACTTCAGTTTCCTACTCATGCCTTTGAGTTTCTGAGGAAGCTCGCAAAACTTTGTGCACCACAGAAAGTGAAATGAGTTTGTATTCCAGATAAAATATGCGCCAAATCCTCTTGACACTAATAATTTTGCTATTGTCAACTTCCGAGAGCAAAGCACTTTTATTTTGATAAAAGATAGGTATGTCATAACAGAACATGCACATTGTAAAATGGGAGGTAAAAGCAGTATATTGTGAAGACACTGAACATATAGCTATGCTTGGAAGCTATTTGTATAGGGGTTTCTTTCATGGACCGACCTGAATAGGGCACGCTATTAAGAGCAGATGTCTGAACTACAAGACTTCCTGAGCTGCCTGACAACATTTTCTATGATTCTGTGATTTTACAAAAACTGGACATAAAAACTTCTTTTTGGAACAAAATTGTGAATGAATCAGACAGAAATCTGCAAATTTGGATAAAAAGAGATTATAGTTTCATCCCTTCTCTCCCATGTATTCTCTTCACAGGATATTGCCGGCGCTTGGCAGAGACTTGAACAAGCTGAGAAGGGCTATGAGGAGTGGCTGCTGAATGAAATACGAAGACTGGAAAGACTTGAACACTTGGCTGAGAAATTCAGGCAGAAGGCTTCCACTCATGAACAGTGGGCATATGGTGAGCAGAGATGGCTTTTAACATTTTTAATGTTTTAATGTTCAAGGTTGAACTGTCAGTGCTGAATATTTGCCAGCCAGAAACTGGCTCGTAAGTAGTTTGGACAGTTTTAGAAACCTAAAATAATAACAGATAAAATTGCAGGTTTTGTTAACTATAGTTGTGATCCTAATTTGTAGGCATGTTGCTAATGAAATGTAACTGTAAAAATCATACTCTTGAGGTAGTGAGTCAAACTCGATGGGAATATTCAGCATTTGAATACAGGCCATTACTGCTAATGCATTCCTATGTATTTGTACACCAGCAATCCAATGGGGAATGCAGTGACACCACTGGTTAAGTGTGAAATTGTTAACAGAGTTATTCTGAGTTGATTGTCCTTTGGCCATCGTGATGTTTTGAATAGTCCACATAAACTACATAAAAATGGACTCATTTCTGCTTTGCTCCATACCCTGGATTACACCCCATTTATAGTTCTGGTTTTTAATGGTAACCTAACCTTACGTGTAGTTGTAACAGCTATCGGATCATACACTGGCAAATGGTTTTGTTGCGGACCATTAAACATAGATCTCCTCTGTCATCCCATTGTTTGCTCTGACAACAGTCTTCCTGCTTCTGCCATGCTTCTGGCTTTTTCCAGCTAGAATCTTTTCACACTGTGAAAGTAGACGAGAGTCCATCCCGTAACACAGTTGCTGGAAGCATACAAGGCTGTAAATGGCTGCCAAGAGATACTAGAAGGGAAACTACAGTGTTTATCAGCCCTAAGAGCCCGTTTTCTGTGCATAAGCTACTCATGGTGACATGTTATGGCTGTTATGCAGGGAAAACTTCACATAAGCTGGTACATAGCAAGCAAAACAATAGGCCCTTCTCCGTCTAGAATTCAGAGCTGTGTAATGCCATGCAGTGAGCTGCAGTTGTAGGGGCTGTCTGTATGGATCCACTTGTCCAACATAGGGGCTACTGAGGAGTAACATTTCAGTTTCCGATTTCCTCTTTGCTTCTCTAGCCTTTCGTAAATAGGTTGGTATTTTCCACTTAAAATTCAGTGTTTGATACAAAAGGCAGCCACACATCTTTTTTTTTTTTTTTTTTGAAGTGCTGAAATGAATAATGAATTGTAGGCAGAACATGAAAAAGAATAACAGATCATTAGTAAGAATGAAGCTGAGCATGGCAGTGTGATTTCTAGTTTTGTAAGTTTACTCTACAAAAGACTTACCACAATCGTTTAGAGCCCCAGTTTTTGCCAACGTGCCATTTTTATGCCATTTTCTCAAGCAATGTAATAGTCGCTATTTTAGACCAGTATAAACAGCCTATGCAAAAACCAGGGAATTACTGAGAGATCTTTAGAAATATATATTTCTAATTAACACTGTTGTGCTGACAATTTGCTACTGATTTCAGTGGGGGTGGGACTTCATCTCATACATATGATTTTCACCATGCCTCAGTTTAAAAAGTTGACTAGATTTGCAATTGTTCTAACCAATAAATTAATAAAAATGACTAATATTTTAATTTCCTCTTCCAGGCAAAGAGCAGATCTTACTTCAGAAGGATTATGAATCTGCTTCTCTGACAGAAGTCCGCGCCATGTTAAGGAAACATGAAGCTTTTGAGAGCGATTTGGCTGCTCACCAGGACAGGGTGGAACAGATCGCTGCCATTGCCCAGGAGCTGAAGTATGTTCCATTTAAAGGCTTGCAGCTGCTGACATTTAACTTTGCGATAAACTCTTTCCAATGAATTTGATAGTGTCATAGGTACCAACGTAAGAATTCCAGAGATAGCTTCATAAGTATATTATCTGAGCTGGTCACTGAGACCTTTCCCTCATCTCCCCCTTACCCCCAACCAAATATAGCTATTCAACTGACCAAAATTATTTGAAAACAAACATTCTAAAATTGACTTAACAGTAATCTTTTAGCATTAGCTCTACTGATAAGTCCATTGTGTATTGATGGGAATGCTGGAGGTGTTATTTCTCAGTTCATATGGTCTGCTGAGAGATACTGCCTATGAGTTTTTTAACTTAGAAAATAATTTCACTTACACCGATTACAGATCAAGCATCTTCACTTTAAAATCAAGTATTTTCCCACAAGTATATTGGTCCTTCCAAAAGGCTTCACATCCCTATAGTATTGGGTAATGCACTGACTTTTCTGAAGATTTAACTGTCTCTAGTATACTTACTTTCACAATCTCTTCGTATTATATTTGGAAGTGCCATTGTCTCCATTTTACAGAAAGGGCAGTGGGGCATATGGGTCATGCAAGCAATCAAGCACAGAAGCTCTCCTATAGGAGAGCAGGAGTTTTCACCCTCATTTCCATCAGCTTAGCCACAGGACCAACACTTGCTCACTCAGCATACTATGCCCAGAGAAAACACAGCTGAAGCTGAGAACAATTCTACAACACATTTAGGCTGCATCTGTGCTGTTGACATCAGCTACATAGGTCAGGGAGGTGAAAAGTCAAGGCCCCTGACTGACAGACACCCTCGTGGCAGCAGAAGCCCTGAGTGTTGATACAGTTACTCTGGCTAAACCCTGTCTTTATCGGTGGAGCTTGCTTTTGTTTGTGGGAAGGTTGTTAATTCACCGGCGTGAAGCACAGTTTTGTCAGCAAAGCTCTGCCCACCCTGACAGGACTGTAGTGTTACACACCGACGTCCCTATTCTGGTAAAGTTGTCTTGGTGTGTACACCAAGCTAAGGACATTTGGTTTTATAATCTTATGCAGTTAATTGCAGTCGTTTTGTACTGTAAATCAGTGGTGCTACTCCTGAACTTAGCAATTTGGCACATACTTAAATTCATTGCTCACCTGCAGTATAAATCTGTAAAGCCAACAGGAACAAGTGTGCAGTAGTGGTCGAAACAGGAGCCAAGATCAAAATTCTCAGATTCCTGCCCTTGGCTTCAGCTCTCCAAGTTTCAGTTTCTCACCTTCTTGAATAGGCAAAAGAGTTACTACTCAAAAATCAAGTGTTAAAAACATGTCCTCTTTTCACTTTGTGAAGGACCATGGCTCATAAATGGCTCCACATCATTAAAAATTTAAAAATCAGAGTTGTCTAAAAATGTAGTTCATATCTGATAGCAGCAGCACTTACAGTAATTGTATAATTCAAATGGATTTAGAAGAAAAATTCTGTTTTTCAAGATTATTTAAAGGAGGAAAAGTAAAGCACAGTGGGCAGAGTAAGGACTGGTTTTCAGTCAGTGTGAAAGAAGTCTGAAAAACACAGAGAATGGAGATTTTACTGAGTATGGGAGCTTATGAAACACCTTCTGTCACACCTTGATCTCTGTTGTGGAGTTATTTGTTCCTCTTTATACTGAACAAAGTTTCTGAAACACCTAATAATTGCTAATTCAGCTTCAGCTTTACTAGCGATGAGAAACTTTGGGAATCTAGTATACATAGCACAGCATCTGCTTACCAGCGTTTTCAACCCTGTGTCCTTTACCTCTGGTGAGGCCAGTGAACACTGTATCCTGTCTATTTTAGGATTGTCTCTTCTCAGTTGTTTCAGTAATTTGCTGTGTGAAGTTAAACAAGTTATTTGTGGCCTGGGCTGCAAAGGTGCTGAAAACCCATTGCTTTTAGAGATGCTCTACTTTGACTTCTCTGCTTCTCCATACAATGGGGCTATCAGTGCCTGATTTTTCACTGAGACTCAGTAGCCCAGTTAGGCTTAATGCCCTTGGAGAACACTGAATGAAAGGTCATAAAGGTCAAGCTTTATTATTAGCTGCAAGCAAATGGGCAGCTTCTATTTAAATACTGATGTGAATTATTTATACATAATTCCTCACCAATGAAATTATGGAGGAAAATGCTGATTTCTTGCTCCATTCATATTTTTAAAGAAGGATTGACTAGTGTCTGAATGCTAAGGAATGTGCACTGGCACCTGATCCAACGCCTCTTGAAGTCAATGTGGGTATTTTTTTTTTTTTTTTTTTGTTGTTGTTTTATCACTGGATCAGGCTCTTACAGAAATCATCATCATCTGTGTCTAAACTCCAAGCCAGTACACCTCCATGTTTTGTTTTAGTCAATCTCTTGGCTGCCTAATGTTGCTGTTTTAAAGGAGAACAATTGCTGTGTTACCTTTAACTCTACCAGTTACAGTTTCCTGTCCTGATACTTTCTGCTGCCGCAGCTCAGCCCACTGTGTGCTTAAGGTTAAAGTTGCTAAAAGCTTGTTGATTGGTGCTGTTCAGATAAAGGATTTGTGTGTGTGTGCAAGCAGGTGATTCCAGCCAGGATGCTATAAGATTGTTGTGTTCCAGCCTGTGTAGACTTAGAAATCCTTGGCAATGAGGCATGACAAGGCTTGGACAGGGCTATGTACAAAGCTGGAAAAAGTCAGGAATTTCTAAAATGGGATTTGCCATTTATGACATAGCAAATGCTAAATAGAACTTGAGTGAGCTGTAATATGAAGTGCCATATTCATTTATGGTCTTGTGTGCTCATTTCGATGTTTTCAATCATCAGGATAAAATTTTTGGAATGTAGTTTCTTGCATATCCGTCACTTTTAGTATAGCAACTTATTTTCAACCAAGACGACCACTATCTGTAACGCTGATTTGGAGAGTCTTTTTGCTTCTGGAAACCTGGGCTCAAATTGTGCTTACGTGCATGATTAACATGAGCCTGGTTCTGAAGCAGTGCTAAAGCATGTTGCTCAGCAGGTTATTTTTGTGACACTATCACTGTTCCTAAAGTGATCTCATACTTCAGTGCTTCTCTGGATCAGGACAAAATTTGACTAAATTTGTAATTCTTTACAGATAAGATTGAACTACTTGTAAGACCAACAGGAACAGTTTAATGATTTTTAAATTCCAAACAGTGTAGATTTCAAATAACCAAACAAATAGAAATTACTATTCTCCTGGAAGCTCTGTAACACCTGTGCAGCAGTACTTTGTGTATGCATCATAAGCAAAACTTCTTTTTACAAAATGTGAAATCTAGTCTCTTCACAGCTTCAATGTTGAGAGAGGTACAAAAATTAATAGGATGAGGAATGTAAACCTGTGTTTTATTTCCAAGTAAATAATCTCCTATGAGTTGTTATTTCTTCCTCTTCTGCTTTGAGCAGAAAAATGTTCTTTCACACATATAATACACTTATTTGAATTAAACTATGGCAGGCCCAGAAAGGCAGTTGAGCACACTGTTTAATGCCACTTGATGATCTAACTTGTGAGTTTTGACCCACAGTTGCCCTTTTTAAAAGTTCTTTTGATAATATATTTCTCCTACCTATTTGTCCATGGCACATATCCCTGGAAGAAATAGGATAGCAGAGATCTTATGGGAAGTGACTGAACCTCCCTGGCAGAGCTGGTGGAGGAACGTTGCACATTACCTTCCAGGACTTTGACCAGAGCTGGTACAATTAGTCCCTCACTTTCATGGAAGGACACCTGCCCCTTATCCTGATCGACAAAAGGAGCTAAGCGATCCATTGAAGCAAAAATAAAATTTGCAGTACTCTCAGGGATGTGACCTGGAGTATCTGGAAAAATACCCTGTTCATATTCTGGTATATTAGATTTGGTATGTGAAAAGAGACCAGAATACAAATCTCCACATCCCATGCGCTTAGTGAGCTCACAGCTCACACAGGCGCATCATCTAATAATCTCCACATGCTATAATGAAAAAAACCAACTTTCAGAAAAGACTCATAGCAGCAAAATATATCTCAGCCTGTTTCATCCAAAACTCCATGCTTCTGAGTTAAAATTTCTTAACAAATAGATGACACTTGTTGCATCCATTGAAGGCTAACAAAAAGGCTTGCTCTAAAGGAGGAAGCAAGTTTTTGAGTTAAGGAGCCTTTGTATAGTATGGCTTGCTGGCAGCTTTCTCCTGACATATAATAGTTCTACTTTCACAATTTTGGGCTGCTTTTGTTATTTTGTAGAATTGTTATGGCATTTTATTTTTACCTGTTTTACCATTCTTCACTTCCAACAGTCGATTTATGGCAGCACACCTGAAGCCTCTTTTAAACAGAATGGTTCACATACTTCTCAAATTTATCCCAAACCAGATTGCTCTGACTGAGCTTAGAGGAGGAAGCATGAACTCTGTCCCTGGCCTACAGTGTAGCTTCATGGAGGAAAGCTGCCTCTGTTCTCATTTTGTCCTCTGTGAGTGACCTGTACATCCCTCTTGCCAATTGCCTAGAGAAGAATGCTCAAAAGAAGGGAACAAATTCTGTCTGCATTTAATGTCTTGTTCAAGCTTTAAAGTAAATCTTAGTTTCATATTGCCATGCTGTCACATAATCACAATCTCTGCAATGTTTAGTACTGGGCAAAGTGTCCTCAAGGAGCAGCCAAGAGCTAAATTCAGTGGATGATGATACACCAATAAAAGTGAGCTTCCAAAGTGCCAAACGCATGTATTTTATTATGGTCATCATGGCTGCAGCAGAACCAAGGGGATTATCTGCCACTGAGATCAAAAATTCAATTTGAGACAGACTCAGTGCAGAATCTCAGGACAGAGCCTTAAAAAGTTGTTCCAGTCTTAGGCAGAATAGTAAGTTGCTTTCTGTCAGGATAATATCAGCCTATTAAGCAGGTGAAAAAGCAATGCTAACTGCTACATCCTTTGTGGGTGCACTGATTCATGCTGGTGGCATACCTGGGTCTAGAGATGCCTGTTCTCTGAACCAGCCAGTTCTAGGGTGTAGCTCTGTGAGGAGTTCCTGGAGAGGAAGATGAAAATTGTTCTCTGTGCCCCAGATCTGGGCAGCCCCTATTAGTATTGCCAGGCCTGTGAGAGAGAGATTATGCTTTGAATGCAACCTGAGGTCTGTTTCTCAGTTAAATAATTTCAGAGCATATGAGGCTGGAAAGGATCATTGGATTATTTAAAACGAAACGTATATTTCAGGCCAATTAATTTAAAACTGTACCAATCTTCAGAAACTTGATAAAGCCTCAGACTGAAGCGTTCTGGTCTTCAGGAGATCAGATTGCTTGTGCCACAGGAATAGCTGAGACAAAGATGGTTAGACACCTTAATTTTCTTTAATACCTGGATGTCACAGATGGATACTTGATTTTTCTCACAACACAGGAGGTTGGTCCTGTTCCTGTGCTGTACTTCTTGAAATGCTGAATGTCTAGATCACACATGTCTATACTGCAACACTTGCTTACCTGGAGAACAAATATTGCAAAAAAGAGGGGAAGAATTACTGAGGGCCGGTGGAAGAGTGTGGGCCATGCAACTGCTCCTGTCTTTCAGAAAGTCACACAGATTTTTGTCTTCACTCTTTCTTAGTGAACTGGACTACCATGATGCTGCAAGTGTCAATGATAGATGCCAAAAGATATGTGACCAATGGGACAGCCTGGGAACACTTACTCAGAAAAGGAGAGAGGCACTGGAGGTAAACCGTATAACAATGATCAGCTGAAGCAGAGAGGCGGGAATAAACCATTTGTTTCAGATCCGGAAACAGTGCCATTGAGCATCCACTTTGGAATCCAAACAGCAGTAAACCCTTTCCTCAGATCTCCATCTCATTTTGCTGTGGTTTCATCTGCAAACAGTTTGAATTGCTCACAGCAGACTCGATAGTGCTCAGCTGCCAAGGACAGTTCTAAAGCAGCAACAAATGGCATGCAGTTTATAGCACCACTCTTTGGGAATTTCATGTCCAGCAAGGATAAGAAAAGCCATTAGGTGCTCACCTTTTTGTACTTGTCTGAGCTTAATCAGGTGAGGTACAGGATAATGGCCAGCACTGGGTTAATTTTTTTGGCAGCAAGTATTCCAAAGCACTGAGATACTCTCCAAAACCTTGTTCCTTAAGGAAAGAGGAAGTCACACACATGTATGCCAAGGTGGAAAACATATGTTTAACTCTTCCTTTTTATACTTACAATAAATTATTGAAGTGAGATTGGCAGATTTTAATTGATTTGCAGATAGATCACAACAACAAAAATACTTAAAATATCAGTAGTGAAAAAGTAATTTCACCTGTTATCCTTCAAAGGCATACACCCCTTTTAACATGCTGGATATGAGACTAACTTTACTGCAGTTAGTCCTATTGCCCTGAGTGAGAGTCCTTAAAGCAGGTGGTGAAATCATACAATCAATTGCTTTTGAAAAGATGAGGCATGGCTCTGTGCATGGGTGGGTATGTGTATGGAGTTAGGTCTTGCCCTAGTAACAAAGGAATGTACCTTTCCCAACCTGTACAGAGGACGGAGAAATTGCTCGAAACAATTGATCAGCTTCACCTGGAGTTTGCCAAAAGAGCTGCTCCTTTCAACAACTGGATGGAAGGTGCTATGGAAGACCTACAGGACATGTTTATTGTTCATAGCATAGAGGAAATTCAGGTAAATGGTTGTCTATTTTTTGGCTTACAGTCATAGGGAAAACAAGAGAGGAAGCTTTTCCTTATTGGAGAGTAGAACACATGTAAGAAAAAAAAACATATCTGTCTTGACATTTTCTTTGTGATAGGCAATGTCTGCTCTATTATAAATGGGGAATAAATATTCCAGAGATCATGGAAGAAGTGATGGTCCTGGTAATGTCAATGAGGGCTGTTCCATGAATGTATCTATATGTATTATTTCCTGTATCTACAGCTACATGTCGACAGGGTGTTTGAGAGGCTGAGAGAGGAGCTCTGCTTATTTACTGCAGATCTTCCAGATGTTGGAAGAAACATTAACGTTTTCATCATTTCCCTCTCTGTTTCTGATTTTAGAGTTTAATCTCTGCACATGATCAGTTTAAAGCTACTTTGCCAGAGGCAGATGGTGAAAGACAGGCCATATTGTCAATCCAGAACGAAGTTGAAAAAGTTATTCAGAGTTACAGCATGAGAATAAGCGCAAGCAATCCTTACAGCACTGTTACTGTGGAAGAGATTCGTAGCAAGTGGGAAAAGGTAATGTATGCTAAATACATAAAGGACATTGTAACATAGCATTCTAGTTCAGGAATACTGAGAATATTCAGAGAACTTTACAATAAATCTGTAAATTATTCTGGATCATCAGATGCCAGAATGAGCTTTCTACAGTATCTTATGCTCTCCCTTATGTTTGCTAGGCTCGCTTCACAATATCCCTTGCTCCCATCACTCAATATTACCTACATCCTTTTTGGCTTTTTGGCAGGGCAAGAGAAGCACGTGTTGGGGCTAGTGCGGAGCTAGTGGCTGACCAGCGAATGGGCCAGGGGGTGCTGTCAAAAGAACAGAAAATTACTGTATTCTTTCTCTCAGTATAAACAGTAGTTTGTGTGTCTCTTCTACCCAGCTGCTGCTTTTCACAAATGTTGTAAAAAACTAGCATCTTTGGGACCATTAATGTTCTGTCCAATTAGACTGAAATTGGCAATTACCTTAAGAAATTGCTGGGGAGGGATTAAAGAGAGACTCCTAGAGCAATCACACAAACTTTGTTTCATTAGGAACCAAGACAGATAATATGCTGAGGGTAAATGATTCTGTAGAATGTATGAATTTACCAAATACATAAACTTACATGGACAAGGACACACCCTCAGTGGGTTATAAATACCAAACAATAGGGACTAAATTCAGAATCTTCCAGGGCAATCCAGCAGGGTAAGCCAAAAAAAAGCATTTGCAATGTATTAAAGACCTCCAGATTTACACGATGGACAGAATGTGTCTCGTTATCCTATTGTAATGTCTGTGCTTGAATAAAATGTTTTGCACTGACTATTCTTAGAACAATTACTTAGAGACTAAAAAATCACCCGTGTTTCAAAAGAAAAAAAAAAAGTAACTGCTCTAGTAGCTGTGCAAATTAAATAATTGTCCTGAACTTTAATCCATCCAGAGGTGAGAATTTTTTTACTCTCCATGTCAGTCTCTCTGGTCAGGCTGCCCAAAACCATGTTAGCAATTTCTTATGTTAGCACAGTCTTGGTAAATAAAATAGTGATCATGTTTCTGGCTTGTCTTTCTGATATCAACCTTCAGACCAATAAGAAAAATTAGTAAGTGTAGACTTATTTGTATCATTTGTTTTTAAACTATTTAATTGTGTGTGCTCACACTTAGTGCTTTCCCACTGTAACAGGTGAAGCAGCTGGTGCCTCAGAGGGATCAATCCTTGCAGGAGGAACTAGCCCGCCAGCACGCCAATGAGCGCCTGCGTCGCCAGTTTGCTGCTCAGGCCAATGTCATTGGGCCATGGATCCAGACCAAGATGGAGGTTAGCGTCAGACCCTCACACGGAAGCTGACGAACAAAGTGGTTCATAATTTTTTATCTCTGCTTTATAGACAGGACAACAGCAATCTCCATGATAGTTCACCAGCTGTTTGATCCTGAAGTATTTAACACCTGTTAAGATGATTTTTAAAACTTAGGAAGCTTGCACAAGTGGTACCTTAGTGATGAACAGGAGATGTAGCTTTGAAAAATCAGTCACTCAACAATTACTGTTTAGCTTCTGCTTTCTGTAAAGGAAAGATACCAGGATCACTGGGGTCTCAATGCTAATTCCAGAAACACATGTGCCACATTTCTTTTGAAATGTGTTTTCTACACTAAGATTTATCGTCTCCACTGTATGGTTTTATTACTGTTGCTTCTTAGTATGAAAATATTACATATTTATGTGAACATTGGTCAGATTAGCAAATCTGAAGCTCAAATTTTGTGGGGTGGGGGGGTGTCTTTCTTTCTTTTGACAGGAAATTGCCCGCAGCTCTATTGAAATGACAGGGCCTTTGGAGGACCAGATGAATCAGCTGAAGCAATATGAGCACAATATAATTAATTATAAGCACAACATTGACAAACTGGAAGGAGATCATCAGCTTATACAAGAAGCCCTGGTGTTTGACAACAAGCACACCAACTATACTATGGAGGTAGCCATTTACTCCCTTTTGTACTTGTTAGTTTATTCTGCCCTCTTCTGCCACAGAACTACCTTCCCTGATCTGAAGAGACAGCAACAGAGGATGGAATTTGGCAGACTTTCTGATAATCTCATAAAACTTGTTTTACTTTCACTTATTTTTACTTTTAGTGAAGAAGTACCCATTTAGAAACCATTTCCGTATTTTTCTGAAGGCCATTTTTATTTTTAATGATCCTTGGTCATAGTATAGAGTTAGTGGTATGGAAAAGGTACCACATAAATATTTAGAGCTGATTTTTTGCTTACTGTACTTTTCATACTCTTAGAAGAATATATTTGATTCTTTAATAAATCAGTATTTTCTTTCTCATAGCACATCCGTGTTGGATGGGAGCTCCTACTTACCACCATTGCTCGAACTATCAATGAGGTTGAGACTCAGATCCTCACAAGAGATGCCAAGGGTATCACCCAGGAACAAATGAATGACTTCAGAGCATCATTCAATCACTTTGACAGGGTACAGTACTCCTGCTTTTTCTCAACTAGCAATATTTATTGTTCCCAAAAGCAAGTTTCTTTTCATTCCAAATGTAAGCCTTTTAAAAAACTGCAAATGCAGTAGCAACAGGCTCTTTTTAAAACACCAAAAAGAGCAGTTAACAAAGAATTTACAGCCTTATGAAATCATATCATTGTATAGATATGTTAAAGATTAATTTTTGCTCTTTAAATGTAATGCAAAATTATATTTCTGCTAATATGGTTGAGTATTTGTTCAAATAATGGCAGAACTGGTTAAATCTGTGTGTTTTGGAAAATAATGTGCCCTTTTATTTTAAGGCAGTGCATCATGTTCTATGTACTTGCCGGCAGCTTCCATCTCATTAAATTTAGCTGTACAGTTTTTTTTTCTTTTAATCACAACTTGTCCCCCTAGAAATACATTTGTAGGAAATATAGTTGGGGCACTGATAGCTGTCAGGGAAAATCCTTTGTTTTTCTGGCTGTATATGGGAAATAAGAGGCTGTTTTTCCAGTTATCTAATCATGAATGAATAAAAAAGTAGGAATGAAAATACTATTGTAAAGAAACTTAACTCACTCCTGTGAGTTACGCAGTATTCATGGATAGAGGGTTAAAAAGATAGCTATTAATAGACACAATAGCAAAATACGTGTGGACAGGGATCTGACATTCCGAGTTGGAGAACAATCTGTACATGAGTTAGCTCTGCTGGCTCTGTGCTCATATGAACCCATCTTCAAAACCAAGTTCACATTTCAAATACTGAAAAAAAGATTATCATAATGCAGCACCAGGCTGTGTCCTTTTTCCCAGTACAGATTCCTGTAGTTAGCAGACTGTGCTTAACCCCCGACTTATGTTCTGTTATCACACAAGTCAGCTCCTTCAAATCATTTCAGGCTATAGCAAAATGCCACTTTCTTTTCACTGACATCCTGTTTGTCCAGCTCTACTCAAAATGGTTACCCATACCTGGACTTATACTTGATTTGCATTGGATGCTGACAGTCATAGTTTGCTAAATATTCTTTAGAATATCCTTAATTGTTCAGAAAGAAAAGCAGAATTGCCAAAACTCTGCTTTCTGAAGAAACACACAAGCACAGGAAAGGTTAGCTACACAGGAATCAGGAACAGATTTTTTGGAAAATCTTAATGTGATTCTAGTGCAGCATAATTCCTTTTTGTATTTTCTAAGGAAGCAGAAGATAACATCACAGAAACAGACATAAATTTCCTGGGGTGGAAGGTAGTAGCATACTAAATGGCTTTCCCAATGGACTGGAGCAGATAACTGAGCAATTAGAGCTATTAAAAGCAGACAGAGTACCAGGCCTGGATAAATTACATGCCAGTATTTGAGAGACCATACTAAGGGAAACCAGGGACTTTGCACAAAGATTTGACAGCTCCCTAAAGATAAAGAGGCAAGGTAACTGAATCCTAGTATATCTTACACTAGATGGCCATTTCTAGCATCCCCGTATCTTTGTAGTTCACAGATGGGATCTCTGCCACGCTCACGGCAGGGCTGGTTCAGTGGCTGAGGAGATATCATGGGCATCTCTTGGTGCCTCAGAAGGTCTTGAAGGGAGAGGCTAAATCCTACACCAACCAGCCCTATTGTTATGGATCTTTAGGCTTTGCAGATATAGTAAGACTTTGAGATACCGAAGGACACAACAGAGCAAGGTCTTAGGAAAGGTTGTATGGCCTGGAAGAGGGCGCTCGTGTCACATAGATGCAGGCGGGTTGGAGATGGGCTGTGACATGTGCAATGTGCAACACAGAAGTGCTTCCCAGCTCCTAGATCCTTGCCTATCCCTGGCTGTCTCCTTTCTTCAGACTGTAATGAGTCATGGCTTCAGGCAGTGCCCCTTCTGCCCTTGCTTCTGTTGCAGGAAGCCCAAGTGGCCAGGTCAGAAGCAGAAGGAGATAGATGCTTCATCAGTTTCTATGGCCGCAACAACCTGGGCCTGGACTGCAAGTTTAGCTGCAGTCCTTACCTTCCCTCATGACAGATATAATCCAAAGGCCTTAAAAAAGAGGCCTGGAAGGATCACGTTGAGGGAAGGACCATTGTGCATATGCCCCCTTTAGTATACTCCTTCCCTTAGCATCAGACATAGGAAATTGGCCGGGGAGGACTTTTGTACTGACACAGTGCAACAATTACCTTCTTAGTAGCGTAATGCAAGTTAAAGAAAGGAAGAAAGTAAGATCTAAAACCACTCAGCCATCAAGCCAGGCTTTCTGCAGGGGACAGATAGTAGAAACACTGATAAAAGAGAAGCTTATACTGATTAAATTACACTGTAATTTAATGGGGAGATGCGACTCAATCTATGCAGGCTAGAAGGAAACATTGAACAAACATGTTTGAGAGAGGCAGGCTTGTTTTTCATTGTTATATCCTTCCTTGCACACTCGAATATTTAGTGTTGGTGAATAAAGGAAACCCAGGGTGCTTCAGAGTTACTTCAGGGTACACAAAATAATGAAGACTCTAAACTTGGAATTTGGATAGAGAAGGCAGTAATGGATTCTTTTGTGGTCTTGATTACCTTAAATAGAAATGAAGATGAAACTGGATCATCTGAATGTAAGCACTAACATGAAAAATACTGGCTCTCCATGTCAGACGGAATTAGCAGTATATGTAATAATTTCGTTGCACTTGGCAGCATTTCTGAATGCCTGACATGGTTTAAAAAATACACTGAAAGAACTGGACTGCTGTTCACAATGATGAAGAGCCAGAAAAGATCCCAAAAATTAATGCTGTCACTGACGAGTAGGCTTTAAATACCAAAGCACAACAGAATCACTTAGGCATGCTGTAGCTCTGACTTCTGTGGCATTTCTCCAATTTAAGACATATCTTAATGTTTGACTCTTAGTTTGTGTTGAGGATGTCAGCAAAGTACTAATATGCAGAGTAGCTCCCTTCCCCATTTTAAAGAATGTATTTTGGTACACATAAACCTAACAACTTCTTATACAGTGCTTCCAGAAACAACTTCCTTTGTTTATAAATCTGAGGAAGGAGCCCCTATCTTCCTCCCCAGGAAGAATATATAAAAAATAAAACTCTTACAGTTCATGATGCATTATGGAGCTTAATTCTGCAGTTGTTAATCCTTTGAAAGAGAGCTAAATAATTGTGTGAATTGTTTTAAATGGCTTCTATATCTTGAATATTTGAAAGAAAACTCTTTGGTATTTTACAAGGGGTTTTTTGGGGGGGCTACATGACCCTGACTCTCAAACTGTGGTGAGTAAGTGGGCACCATGCATATAAGAATTACAAGGGCAGGAAGAGTTGTGTTTCTTTCAGTGCATCCACCAGCAGAGATGTGCTAGCACAGAAAGCTTTACAAGTCGCCCTTGTTAAAGGCAAGTGGTAAATACGCCACCTCCCTTGCGGCAAGGGGGCAGCCCTCTAGGCTCTTGTGTTTCCGACAGGCACGTACACACGCTGGTACCCCAGAGTTTATTCCTGAGGATGCTGCTGCTTACCCACTACTCCTTGCTGGAGGCTGTGCCTGAAGGCACAGTCTAGTTGTAGGTATAAATATAAATCTTTAGCAACGCTTCCTTAATGTGACTGCATAGAGAAAAAAAGAGAAAGTGGGACACAATATCTGAATCACAGAAGCAGTTTAGAAGTGTTCAAAATGGTGCATAGCTGAATTACGGTATGCAGACAAATCGGGACACCAACACAGATACGTTGTCAGTCGCTGGTTTTGAAGTCTTTTTATGCAGGGATTCCTTTTTCAGATTCAGTATATTTAGTGAATTCTAAATAAGATTGCGAAGTATGTGATAAAATATCTGCAGCTGCTCTGCATGTCATATCTTAATGGCTGTTAACATATTCTACTGTTGATTTTTGTGCAAACTACAGATTTTAAGTAGGAGCTCTGCACGCAGAACAATAGCATCATGCCAGCCTATATTTTACTAACAGAAAACCAACGGCTCCCTATTAAAGGAACCACATGATCAGGCTTATGGAGGTCAGTTAGCATTCAGGAAACTGAAGGACATATTTAAGAATAGATGACTTTGACTCAAAAGCTCACTTGTTTTATAAGGCCACACATAAATCACAAAGGGGAAGAAAAAGATTTCTGGGGACTAATAGTGAAACATGGAGGGGGATTTCAGTGTTTTACTTTGTATTGGCCGGAAAAGATGAATAAGGCAAAATTATTTATATGCTTTAAAAAACTAATTTCAGTGCTTAATGTTGATCTGCAAACAATAAAAATAAATACAAAGAACCATTTCCCAATGAGAAAGCCTTTGCATGGGCTTGATCTATGCATTAATTGCAAAATACCATTGTATCCCATGAAACTCTGATATACTGCGAAGGCAAAGATGCCTTTTTAGGCCATATATGATGCAGATTAAAAAAATTCACTACAAGAATGTGAGAACCTGCTATAGTACACGGCACAACTACCTGGACCCTCACTGGGGAGTCCCATTTAACCGGATGACAGGTGTGAGCTCCAGCACAACCGTTGCGCTCCTCTCCTAAAGAAAATGTTTTCCTGGTAGACGTGCTGGCCTCTCTCACTCCCGTCTGCCCTTTGCTACCTGCTGCACGACTACTGCTGCCATGTGTGCCTGGTTAGGGAGCTCATGCACATACTGACCGCCCACCCCCCGGTGTAGTCAGGTAGCCAATAGTCCTCTACCAACACCTAGCAGAGGAGGTGGAGGGACAGGATTTGACTCTTAGCTCCCATTTTTATACCATTTTGTTTGCAGTCACACAGTAATACCTTCGGCTTTAGAAATAAGATAAAATATGCTGACTTCACTCCTGGTGTGACCTGCCATAGCCTGTCTCCAGGATGGTTTTGGAGAGTTTCCAGCTGGCCTCGATTAACATTTTCAGAATGATAAATAAACCATTTTGAATGCTTTACAGCAGAAATTATCCTATAAAATAGAACTGTTAAAGGAAAAAGCTTCACTGTGATTATGGCTTTTAACTAAATGCTGCTCCAGATTTGCAGCTTTGCTTTATCTCTTGTCATTGACTTCCCACTGTTATTTTTCATCTTCCCTTTATGGAGCTGGTGGAGGCTGATGCAGAGGGAGTCAATATAATAACAGCATGATATGTCAAAAATGCATGGTGTTATGAACTTAATAAAGCACCGCTTTATCCTGTTAGTATATTAAATAAACCCAGTGCATTTGTTAAAACTCCTATAATTTTAGTTATGCATAACTACATAGAAATTTTCAAAAATAAATTATTCATCCAGCAGGCAAATATGTAGCAGACAGAAAACCTTGGATCGTCTCCAAACTGTCAGTCTGTAAAATCAATAAGGGTAATAATTTTTCATCTTAGAACGTCTCTTCAATTGTATACATGCTAACTCAATCTGAAGTACACCTCTGATAAGACACATTTTGTATGAACAGGAAGAAAAAGATAAGCCAGTCTGTTTTTAAGAAGTTAGTGTGAATTTCTTGATCTGCAAAATGGAAAAAAATATTGGTTCAAAACAATGATCCAGTTCGATGTGGTGTTACTAGGAGCCATTTAACCAGGAATTCAATGGGGCTTTTTTAAAGTCAGTTTTCGTAGCAAAAGTTTACCGTATAGATTATTAAAGAAGACAGATAACTGAAAATAAGTTATGTCAGTTATAAATTTATTTTAAAATTATTATTGTCAGTTATAAATTTATTTAGACAAGAAATCAATTTTTTGTACTTCTACTCTCTTTTGAGATATGCATTTAACAGTTGTTAAGTAATATTATCAGATCAAGAGTGAAGTAACAGTAATGGAGTGGGGAAAAAATGTTGTGCCCAGGTTCAGTGATCTTTTTACTGCATCTCACATACACCGTATGACAAGAGAAAATGAAAGAAGCAAACGGCAGTTCAATAGAATAAAAACTGCCTTATCAGCAAAAAACTCCACCTGAAGAGGAAGCACAGTTTTAACACTGTAGCTGAAGTAAGGACCCTCTTCCACTAACAAAAAACCTAAAGCATGAAACTGCAAAAGTTGTACACTTTTTAGGTAATTCGTTGCCATATGTTGACATTATGTTTCCATGAAGTTCTGTAAAAACATGGTTGTTAATACAAGAGTAGAATGTTCTTTACTAACCAACTAACCTGATCTGTGATTTTTCTTTCTTTCCTTTTTACCTTCCCAAATGCATGACCTGTGATGGGATGCTAGGATGAATCTGACAATCTACATTCTGATGAATTTAAAGCCTGCCTCATCAGTCTAGGACAGGTTGGAAATGACCTGCAGGTAGAGGAAACTGATATTGTTCTGTTTTCAGATAGGCCAATATAATAACAGCCAAAGAGACTGTGGGTTTAAACTCCAATGTATTGGTCATAATGCTTTGAAAAGATCCTGCCTCTGGAAAGCCAACAGGATTAGATGGACTGTCAGCATCACTTGGAGCCATATTTTTCTATGCATTTTTCAAAGATTTTTCAGGTTGTTTCTTTTATTTGGTTTGAGATGTTTTATTTGGACTCTACTAGATAGCCGTGGGGAGCTCCTATGCTTCTTGCACTTGGACTTTTGCTAATTTTCCTTTCCTGGAACTCAGCACAAGCTCTCTACTGCTCTCTCCTGATTTAGGATGACATAATGCTCTCCAAACCGCTACACTGTATCACAACACAGAGGAAATGTTTATTTACCTTCTTATTATCATGCCATTTAATGTTTGCTCAGCTCTGAGCCAGGAATGCCACAGATATGTTATTGCCTGGAAAATGAGCAACCTCCTTTTATACAAGGTCTTCAGCTGACCTCCTGCTAAGTCTTGCAAGTCTCATCCTTTAAGCCAGGGTGCACATCTCTCTGATGTAGTTCAGGTCTTGATAGCCTGCAGTCAGAAGGCAAATCCCTGTACTTATTTCCCATGTATCAGCAGACAGCTCTCATAGTGTACCTACCTTAGCCTTGGAGTGGAGTATTTGAAATAGTCAGTGATACACTATTTTCAGACTGTTTTTAACTATAGTTTTAGTCATTACAGCATCCCATGCAGAACTGTTCAAAGACATTTCATATCAGGGAGGCAGCTTGAGCATCTCCTGAGTTTGACTCGTTTAGTAACAAATTTTTCTCCTTGCCCTTCTCTTTGTCTTCTCTGGTTGTGTCCTCTGTTTTCTTGTCTCGTTCACCTCCTCTTCTCCCTTATCTCTCCCCTGACCTTTCCTGATGTTACTTCTTGTGGTAAAAATGTTTGTTTCCTGTGTGTAATATGTTAGTTGCTTCTTCCTCCTTTAAAACTGGTGATGATTCTGGTGACCTGCTTGGGCAATATCAATGAATACTGTTCATACACTGGATCCAATACGCCAATGGTCTAAACTCGTCATCTCTCTGGAAATTACCTTGGATTCTTCAAACCTTCCCTTCTATATTCCTTACATTGTTTTGGTCAATAGAGGAAGAATGGATTGATGGACCACGATGATTTCAGAGCTTGCTTAATTTCAATGGGTTATGATTTGGTATGAATTTTAAGAAACAATGGCAACTGATTCTGCTTACAGCTTATGACATTAACCACAGCAACACTGAAGCTTATTTAAATTGCCAGAATACTAATAATATAGTTTACACTAGAGATGCTAGTTTCTTGTTTCTTTGCTTTTTCTCTATTTTCAAATGGTTTAAAAGGAAGTTAAAAGTAAAACTAGACACTTGAAAACCATACTCTATGGTCCACTGCATTACTCTTTGAATTAAGGAGACTTTAAAAGTTGAAATTAACTGTTATTAAATGATTATTTTTTTTTTTTCTTTCTCCTTTCTTATCTGCATGAGCAAGAATGAGTTTGATGCTGTTTAATTCTCATAAACTAGCTTTGGATGTTGCATCTGCTTTCCTTCACTTATTTATTTTAAAAATTTCCCCCCAAATTCACCCTTTTTTAGTGGAAAAAAGGATTAGCCTTAGTTGAACTGTCCTGTATTTGGCATGAAATTTTGAGAATTGTTTCCCTTACTTCTTAGTTCAGTCGGTCTGCAAGTACACTGCTTCTTGGGCTATTGTTTCACCTCCCTGTGCGGTACCTAAATTACAGTGACTTTAGGATGGGGTGGACAATGAAGTGTTAAATATAAAACAAGTTAAACAGGCATTGAGGGAGGGTAGAAGGGGGGAGAAGTTGCAGAAAGTTAATTGAAAAGTACATACTACGTCTTTAGGACAAAGAATACATTTTTCAAAAGCATGGAGTCCTTTTTACAAAAGATGGGTGGGCAGTTAAGATCCCAGATTTCATCGATTCTGACAGTTATGTTGCTAAGTCAGGAGGATGCTTTAAAGACTTTGTAACGACTGGTCCCTACTGGTTCATGAGCGATGCGGGCTGTTGGCAATTGATATTACAGTGACCACTTTTTTTTCTTTTGGATTCTGTGAAAGGGTGAAGCTGAGTTTGCCCGAATCATGTCTCTGGTTGACCCCAATGGGCAAGGAACCGTCACTTTCCAGTCCTTCATTGACTTCATGACCAGAGAAACGGCAGACACAGACACGGCTGAGCAAGTGATAGCTTCCTTCAGAATCCTGGCTTCAGATAAGGTCAGTCATGCATGGTGCTGCTGGCTGTAAGGATTCAGTAGCTCTCCTATTTAGCCCTTCTTTGCTGAAAGTCTTATAGAAGCCTTTTAGTAATACTGAAGCTTTGGTTTCAGTTTGTAAGACTTCAGAGAAAGTACTTGCCTTTTCTTCTTGTTTGGAACCAAGACTCTTAGCTGAAATGGGTGCAGAATTCAAGGCTTGATCTGTGTCCCCGTGTATCACAAAGCGCCAACATAAAATTAGACAACTTAGACAAGACTTAGACAGTTTGTCTGTCTAATGGATATATTGTACATCAGGTTATTTCCACACAACAGCCTTGATTAGCGGGGAACTCATTCTGCCTTTCCTGCTGTTGTCCGGATATTTCAATGCAGAGTTTGGCCCTCTGGAACATAGCCTGGGTCAATTGCACAAGCCTGTACCTAATTGTGAGCCATGTTATGACCTGACAGCTCGTTCAACAGGGCGATGCAATGTGAGGTACCCCTGTCCTTGGAGGAGCAGGAGGAGGAGGCCTCCTCTAGTTACTGGGTACGTGGAGGAAGCTCCTGAATTTGGCATACTTTCCTTCCCACAGCCAGATCCTCTGGCGAGTAAGTGGTGTATGAAGATGAAAGGGAGGATAATGGCAACACAAGAGCTTCTGGAGGAGTCAGGGCCATAAACAGTGCTGCCAGGAAACCAATCTTGTGCTATGGAGAAAGATGAGATCACAGCAGTATTTGCCCAAGCTCGCTCTATTGATTTTCTCATTCTGGCTGTTTGTATTGATTTTGTGATCTCAGTTACTGTGGACCATATTTTGAATTCCAGACATGTTCTCAGCAGGAATTCATGTGGAAGATGAAAGCCAAGGTCTCGGGAAAAAATGGTTTTCATTACGTTGCTATTTTAAATAATGTCAAGTCTGTTAACAGAGGGTATCCTTCATATCATAAATGCAAACCATTAAAAGCAATAATGCATCTTTCATTACAAATATATTAGGACCTTGAAACTAACAGGATCTAACTGAAAATGTGTCTGTCCTGTCACTGCGGAAGGGGCAGTTGTGCACTTTAGAGATACTGACTACCTGTCCACGGATGAGCTGTATAAGTAGCAGCCTACCCATGGCTGCACAGTGCTCGGTAGCTAACATACGCAGTCGCATATCCTGAGACTGGATTTTGACCTAATCAGTTTGTTGGTAGGATTGTCCCCTTCAGCTCATCACTAGGGGTGGAATTTACCGAGGCAAATATTTGGTCTCAGGAAAATAAGCAGGATGTCTGAGTTTATTAGTCACAGCTACAGAAAATAAATACGTTTTGTGTCTTTGAAGCATACATACTGAATTTGTCAATCCTTTCCCCCCTCCCAGCCTTATATCCTGGCAGACGAGTTACGTCGAGAGCTGCCTCCTGAGCAGGCTCAGTACTGCATCAAGAGAATGCCTCCGTACACCGGCCCAGGTTCTGTTCCTGGGGCTCTGGATTACACCTCTTTTTCATCAGCACTGTATGGAGAGAGCGACCTCTGATTCTGTAATTGGCCGTATTCATGGTAGACCCTAAAAATACCCACCTGATTGCCCAGATTGCTTCTCAAAAGCTTTGACGAGCTGATTTAAAAACGAGTTTTACAAATACAGTAGGTACCGTCAGTGTAAAGTGCTAGTAACTAAGGTAACTAGTGTATATTAAAGTGTGCAGCACGCTAGATTTCTGCATTGTTGGTTTTAGGTTGTCTGTCCTGTACAATGCTAGGAAATATAAAAAAAAAAAACCCGCAAGATACTAACTTTGGAAATATCCATTCAGAAAATAGAATGTAAAACCGAAGAACATTGAAACTCACAAAACATTTCTCCATTTTCAAAATATTTCAATGCCATATGTGCTTCTTTTATGATGTTCATAAAACTATGTTAGAAGTCATGCTTTTTTCTTTCGTAGAGCAATATTATTTTCCTCTAATGATTTCTGATTTTGTATGCTTCTACCGGTGGAATTTAATAAAATACTAAAATGCAGTTTTTCAGGGAAGAAATAGATCAACCAAGTAAACTACTTAATTACAAAAATAATCCAGAATGCTATGGTTTTGTCTCTTGAAGATGGTTTTCTCATATCACAAAGAATTGTAATATAGGGGAGAAAAGCTGATTCAATTGCAGGTTTAGAGTTCTGTAAGCAGTACTTTTCTTTTAAGCCTTTGACTTTTACAGCTGAGGGAGTACACCTTTTATAATCAGAAATAATAAGGAAGCTAATTTCATGTCAGCTGTTTTGTTTCAAACCCCTCATTCTTGTCTGTGTTGGACAGTCTTTGTTTCTCAGGATAAGACAGCCGGTCCCTTGTTGTATTAGTGGGCAACAGTCGTCTCTACCCTGCATAATGCAAAATCCCATCTGAGCAAACGTGGCGGGGTTGTCCTGCAGCTTTAACTGTTCAGTGCTCAAATTAGAGTTTGTCTTGACTTCTACTGGATCGCAGGCAGTTCTGTCTGCATTACGCTCCTGTGCGCTAGTTGTTGTACTGTTTTTTTTCCATCTTGAGAAATGATAGAGAAGTAAAAGCAGTAACTTTTTTACTTGAATCCTACCGACACTGAGGAAATGCAATGTAATCAAACAAAACCATTTACGAATGGTGAAGTGAGCTGTGCAGCCCAGTGCTATTAAAGCAATGATGTGCCTATTAAATAAAGTCTGCTTTTCAAAACCTTATGCGACTCTGTCGTTGGCAATCATCTAGTGGCTCTCTCTAAGAGCGGGAAATATTTCTGAACATTAAAGGAGGTTTCAGTCTGCTAAAAGTAAAGGTTTAAAAAGTATGTCATGCGTTTCTATACGCCGCGTTTGCATGAACAACAGTCGCTGTGTGCTGGAGGGACAGGAATGGCCTCACGAAGTGAGGCCGAGCTCAGAATGAGCGGGACAGAGTTTCCATTTAAGTCTGCTGAGCACAGAGGTCCATAGCTTGTTAGACTCCTCGCTTAGATTGATTTCAGTGAGACTAAGGCACTAATGCTTTTGAAGATGTTGGCCTTAACTGCTTTGTATCTCTCTTTTTCCTCATGTGCAGATGTTAAGTATGTAATGATGCTTTCACTGGCCTTTGCTTTCAAATCTGTGAATGATTCAAATCCAGTCCTAGCAGGCACCCTGCAGGTAAGGTGCATGTGGCGGGAGCAATTTCAAAACCATCCCAGAGGAGATCAGCAATGACCAAATACCTCTTCTCCTCCGCCTTGTGTGCAAAGGCCGGCAGAGGACTTAGAGGAATGCTACGGCGAGAATCGCATCTCCTGCAGTGCCTGTCCAGCCTTGCACACAGCCAGAAGCTGCTACTGCCACTGCTGATACTGACATGGCGCAGTGCCATCTCTTTTTGTGATGACAATGCCTGTACAAATTAAGTCGGGAAGCTCTGATTTAAAGCAATGGCATTTCCAGCTAAATGACTGCTGGGCAGGCTGAATCCTATTAAAAAATAAATCTGTATATCTCTCATTGTCACAGTTTAATGCAACTGGAAGAATAAAACATTGAGCTTCCAGACATGGCACAAAAGCAAAATCTCAGTGCTACAGGCAGGATTATGCTAAAAATTGGCACAGTTTCTATCTGTTGGTGTCATTCATGTTCTCTACCTGCTCATTTTTATATTGTGATATTCTTCCTATTTTAATAGTATGGAAGAGACTTCTAAGCTCCTCCTTAGCTAAATGTTCTGTTGATCAAAGCATGTGAGAGATAACGTTATCAGCGGCAAGAGAAAAAAAACTTTTGCAAAGTAATTTTTTCATTCCCATATCAGGTTTCTAATTTCTAAAGTAGAGTGAACAGAACCAGTGGCAGGGAGCTGCAGGGATTAACCACCTATCCGTACTTGCCTAAAAATGTTATACTCTATCTATTACTTTAATATCTATGTCTTTCACGTAAAAAAAAGATGTATCATAAAGTTGTTTCTCCCAGCATCAATTATTTTTAGGGTAACTAGATTAAATAAGTAAGATGCATTATTTTACCCTGAAGTGGCTAAAATTCAAGATTTTTTAAAATATTCTGTGGTCAAGTTCCAGGGCAATGGGTTTAACAGAGAGATTTCCTTTTCCTCTAATGCTCCATTTTCAGTAGGTAGCATTTGTATTTTTCTGTAGAATCACTCGGGGGATCAATGGCTTCAGTAGCATTTTCTGTCTATGCAGTTTGGGCGGGAAACTAGTTTTACAATAAAAGAAGCACAGTAACTGAGCCCAAGGTAAGGAATGTACCAATCACAGGGGCCAAATCAAGGTTCAGCAGGTGAAGGTGCAGCATTATTTTGATGACCATGTTGAATGAAGGTTATAGAATAAATTGAAATTCAAAGAAGTCAGTAGGGTTTTAAGTTGCTTTGATGACTGCAATACAGATGTCTTCTGTGACTTTACATGGATACACCAATTCTTTGAAAAACTTCCTGCCAAGATAATCTTGATTTTGTAGTAATCATTTTCAGTCACTGATCTTCAGAAAGGTGCCAATACGGGTAGAAAACGGTGCTTCATACCTCCTTTCTTCATATATAGAGTTTCCAGCACTTCTTTTCTTACCTACTGGCCACAAAAGGCTTGGATCAGAGCTGCTCCTGGCAGCTTGTGTTTTCATCAGAACATCCTGTAGTTCCGTTTGCCCACTTCTTGGAGGAGACCATGCTCTTTACTTTTCAGGTAGTTCCTGGTGTCCGTAGAGGTTATCCCAGACACAGGTGGGCTCAATGAAGGAGGAGAATAGTTGCTGTTAGCAGATGGATTTGGACAGTTAGCAGTTTCCTTTTTTGATTTAAATGGCTCGTGGTTGAGAGTAATTCTGTAAGGAAGTAATTGTTTGATCGGTACTAGTATATGAACAGGCCCTTAGGAGCATGCCTCCGGCATTGCTAATGGGGTCAGTATTTTTTGGTGTGCTTCTACAAACAGCTCCAGTAATGTTTAGGTGAGAAAATAATCTTTAGATAAGAGGTGATACTTCTTTGAAGAACATTCATCACTTAATTTTGCCAAATCCAAGTCCTTGGTCCTCATCTTCTTCAGTGGGACTGTGCCTCTTGGTGTCATATGCAGTTCTAGACTTTTAAGAGAGGAACAAGCCTGAGGTCATTCTTGAAAAGAAATAAGGAACAAAGCCAGTGAAAGTCTGATATAAACAAAGCAAGCAAGGAATAATCTGTATGAAAATTACTTACTTACAAAGCTCAGTCAAACAAGAAAGCATGTGCATCATTTCCATATCTTCAGCACAAAGCAAAAATCATTAGATCTGGCTCTCCGCCTGCGTTACGTTAGAAAATGACATTAAAGCAGCTGTGAGTTTAGCACAGTGAAAGTTTAACACAATATGCCTGTGCTTTGGATTCCTGACGAACTTATTTCTTTCCAGGGAAAACTGCTCAGCTGTCTTTGAATTATTGTGTTATGTCAGGATTTATGTCTGAGAAATCCTCCCTGCTTCTGGAGACAGCACTAGGGGAGGTGGTGCTGTTGTGGTGGGAACATTTCAGTGCGTTACACAAAAAGCACCCCAAAGGCTCTTTTTAGAATCAGAAAAACACCCCAACGTTCCCTGAGAGGCCCAAAATGCTCAAATGTCAAATATGCAATACCTACTATAATTATACAGTATGACCATTGCTAGTGTTGCTTCAACCTGACGGGTCACGAAGGGTCTTCTCTCTTGGTAAATATTAACAAGGTTTCGGAAGAACTGAAATACCTGTTCATTCCCCATGTCCCTCTTTCCCAAGTCTTACGGTTAACAACCTCTGCGCCTGTTTGCCTGTGCATCAGTCCACCTTCTGGTGGTGTTCAGAGGGCGTTTTATCTAAGGAGCTGCTTCACCACGGCAAAGCCGGCCCTACAGAGAGCTGTTAGTATGTTCTGGTGAGATTCTGCTTGTTTCAGACTAAATATTTTTATATAGGAAAACTGACTGTTCTAAACTGGATTTTATTTTATAGTAGCCTCTTTTTAAAATTTGTGATTCTTTTCTAATTTTAAGCCAAGGCGTGGGCTGCCACCACAAAGGACAAGTCTATCTCCAGTTTTTCCATGATCTCGTTTATTTATAAATAGAACAGTTCCCTGGTCTGGTTACCGTGCCGGCTGGGAATACATATCCAGGGTGCTAAGAACAGCAGGTTGTCTCTTCCAACAGCAGCCTGTCTTTACATCGCCTTAAAGTGATTGTATACCTGTGGAATTAGGGACGCAACCACGCGCTTTCACTGGAAGTCCTTTATTATTCACAACAAAAGAACGTTTAGGTGTAGACAACCAGCCTTGAGTCAGCCCTAGGAATACCACTCATTTCCCTCAGAAAGTAAGAGCGCTACATTACACGACAACCCCAGTCTCTTCCGTATGCGAGCTTGACTAGGATTTCATATTCTAAGCTTCAAAAGAAATTCCTCTTCCAATTCGCTAGGGTTTGGGAAATTTCATTAGCATTTGTAATACTCCTTTGCACAAATTTGATTATCAGCATATTGTTTTAATTACTTGGAAATCAAATATATTGGATGCATGTCCTGAGGGGATAAATGTCCTGAGGCCATTTTAATACCCATCCATCCCTCGTCTCCTTGCTCCTCGCTGTTCCGTTTCAAAACCTGGCTGGTTTATTTGGCGCCAATTCAGGGAAGCTTTCTTCCCTTCAAGATACCTGCTAATGCTCTAAGTGAAAAACGCCCTTGAGCGCTGTCCTCGGGAGGAGTGGGTATCACATGTGCTCTCCTGAGCTGGAGCCTTCCAGCTGCGTAATGGCTCCCTGCGTGAGACGCGCAGGGACAGACGAGGTCTGGTGGCAGACCACAAGCAGAGCGTCCTGTTTCAGGCTTAGCCAGTCTGCTGTCAAGAGTGAAGGAAAAGAAACGTTTGCGTAAGTTGCCGGCAAATCGTGCCTTGGTTGGGACTGAACTGTCAATATAGGGACGCCAACTTAATATAATTTAAAAAAAAACCACCACAGAAGAACACAGAACGGCTGTACCAAACACCTCGTTCAGCCTCGTATCCTGGCTCTGACAGTTACCAATAGCAGGCACAATGGGAAAGTGTAAAAGGGCGGCAGCACACGGCCGTCTGTGCCCCGAAGAGCCTCTGAGCCGCCGGTAATTTGTGGGTCAGGAACTTATGGAACGCTGTGCACCGATGCCAAAAATTTATTCTGTTTTCCTGCTAAAGCAATATTTTCTCTGAGAGCTCTTTTTGTATTCCTCTCAGTGGGACCTACTGTTCCCATAAATTCTCCAGCAGGCTATTGGATATGCTTGAAAAAAAGGTCTGCTGTTTGTCCTTTTATCTTTTGCAAACTGTTCCTCAAAGTCTTTTTGGTTTCCCTTATTATCTGTGTACACTTAACCTGCCAGAATTTATAATCCTCTTTTCCTCATATGGACATGATGCCAGCTTTCTGAAGAATGCTTGCAAACTGCAGGCCATCCAAGAGAGAGGAAAGCCTGGGAGATAAAAAACCAAAAAATCCAGTCACAATTCCAACAAACTCTTTAGCAAGCCTGATTACTTAAATGAAAATCAGACACCCAGCAATGTTTGGTGGATGCCCAGGTGAGCGTGATGGATACGTATGGCAGATACGATGCTGTCAGACACTACATCCCTGAGGCCCTATCTACCGATGTCGTGATTAAACCAAAGACACAGAATTTAATATCGCGCAGCACATTCGATAGCAGTCTTGCTGATCTGTGCGTCGTTCAGGGGCAACACGCCACGACAGTTCTAACTTTGAGCTTTGTTATTTGCTGAGTGAAGGTGACAAAGCCTGATTTCCCACAGCAAGCTGGCAAGCAACCGCACTGCCCAGCAAACACTTCTGCCACTCGGAAATAATAACTGACTTTATCTGAAGTGACTTGTGGAAGAAGGGGCTGAAATGTTAATATTTTGATATGTAAATAAAAATGTACAGGTGTCATTACATTCTTTAGCCATTGTATTAAATTTCATTTTTTCCCATTTTTCATTTGAATATAGTTGCATATGCACATATAAGAAGCTGAAATGATGCTTGTGGCAAAACCACAAACGTAAACTTTATAAAAAAAAAAAAAGAGAACACATTTTTCGATACTTTTCATTCTTCTCCTTAACAATCAATACATTTCTATCAGCCACCTAAACTTAAGAAGACTAGCCTCAATACACTCCAAATTAAATATTTTGATAATGCGTTGTGTGTGCAAAACCCTGCCTTCCATCAAAAATGAATAACAGGCTTTTTCATTTTATTTCAGCAAGAAAGAAGGAAAACATTCATCTATGATTGACCCCAGCTGACGGCCCTGCCACTCTCCCTCTTCTGGGAGCTTGGGCAGATTTTGTGTAAGACTCGTTGCTTCCTCAGGCCAGACCAAGAACCCAGACGGCCCAGTTGGCCTTATTTGCAGAGGACAATTGACTGGAAGAGCTATAGGGGAATAAACATTCTGCCAAAGTCCTTTCGGAATAGCTCCTTATGGCCACACCTAGCTCCGAGTCACTCCCCTTTTTACGGTAGTGGCATTGAACTGAAGTGTTCCTCTGCAGACAGGGCTGGCCTCAGCAGTGGCGTGGCCACCCACCCATTTGCCTCTTCCGAGGCTCCCTGCGAGCGTTACCGTCTCTTCTCGGGCCACCTTCCCTTCTAATGCAGTCGCCAACCTCTTTCTCCAACTGCCCTCTTCCCATTTCTAACAGCTGTCCTCAGAGCTTAAATGTTCCTGACTGGCGATGTTAACTTAAATCTAGTTTAATGATCTCAAGGCTCCCTTGAATCGGATTTTGAAGGGAGACACTTCATTTCTACGTGTTGAGAATGCAGTTATTTTTGATTTGTACTAAGGCAATAAATAAAGTATTATTACCTTTGTTTTTATTTAATATCTAGCTTTACCTGCCACTTCTGGAGTACTTATTAGACCCTTCAATAGACATGAATAACAGTATGCCTCTCCAGCCACCAGCTGTATCTGGAAAGACATTTGTGTACCACGTGGAAGATGAAGATGTAAACCACAGATTATTCCCCCATCAAAATCCAGGTGCCTGCAGTGAGTTTAGCTCTACACAGCGAAGAGGGGGGGAGGAGAGTTAAGCCTGTTTAACCCACCCCCCAGCTCGTACCCTCTTCATACCCTCCGGGTAGCTTTGCCAGCTCCCAGCGTACCTGCCCTGCATGCATGTAGAAGTGCAAATAGAGGCGAAGGAAAGCGGAGGGTAATACGGAGTATTGTCGTGTGCCAGAATATACAGGGAGACCGTGGGCACTCTCAGGTCCACTTGCTCTTGCAGCCCTCTGATGGCACCGGGACCTCAAGTCACTGAGAGAGGCTGTGTTAGATGAGGGGCTGGACAGTGCATAAAGACTGCTCCTAAGCCAAGGAACAGCTGGGAAACGTACTCAGAAAATGCTAGATGGGATGTAGTGATGCTAACAGAGATCCTGAGGACTTGTCGGCAGACCTGAGACTGCTCAATACATTTTAGGCTTTACAAGTGTTAAGGTCCAAGAGTAAGTCTTTTAGTTTGACAAGACAAAAAGAGATGTCACGAAAAAAACCAAATCAAAGGGAATTATTGCAGCTATGGGCTACAGAAGAAACTTTTCACTTCCATGTTGAAAACTACCCACAGAATAAGACCTGACTGGTGTCTGTTTCCACAGAGTGGAAATATTAGGCCTTTAGGGTGGCAAAGGACACTCTAGGCATGTTTGGTTTAATGTAAATTTATATTACTGATAACAAAAGAAGGCCTCTGCCCTAGAGCCGTGTTCCCTGTCAGTGTCTCTCGTTCATGCTGTGGTTACTGCTTGCAGATGCAAGGGGCTGCTTCTTCCTCACAATTTAATTTCTGAAGCTTGGGCAAGATTTAGAACCAACACCACCTGTGAGTATTTCTTCATATCTTAAGATATACAAGACTTTCAGCATTAAGGTTCTTTTCTGTCTGGTAAATTTATATCGTTATACCACTTGCATATTTCTTTCACTTAATATTTTGATTTGAAAACAATTTTCTTTATTCACAGGGAATATTTCCAGCAAAAGCAGTTCTCTAGAAGGGTTCAGATTTCCAGAACTGGTTCCTTAAACTTGTTTTCTAGCTCACGTCTGGGACGCAAATCCTTGCCCCCGTCTCCTTGCTCCTGACCTCATCAGTTTCCTGCTCCCCTCTCTGTTTCTGCTCTTCTACCTAGAATGAATTGAACACGAGAGGGGATAGCATTGCTCAAACCACTCTGAAGAAAGAGGAGATTGTGACTGCCTGTAGAAAGATGTCACTGCTGTGTCTGCGATCATATTTTACACAGAAGGATTCCCTCTGCCCTTGCAGAAAATCTTAAAAGGTTCGCTGTTCAATGAAAGCAAGCTATATGAATAGAGGCTGTTCACTCCCTGGAATGGAGTCACGGCCGACAGCCGGGAGCACTGCTTGAAGCTCTCCAGTGCCACTCACACGTTGTACAGCCTGCGCGTGTCCCTCTTCTCTGCCCCGTTGTGCTACGTCTGCACTGCCAGGATGCAGATGGCTGCACTACTTGGCTATGCCTGTACTTGTCATGTTGTCCACCTTTCCAAGTTGGCCAAACCTTTTTACAGTCCTCCTTACGAGACACATTTTCATAGATCCCAAGCTGTGTTGAACAGAAACTGATGCGCTTGCCAGGTGGAGTGTGATTGTGATCCCATTTACAGCGCACAGGCAGCAAAAGTACGCCTAGGGCTTGTGCTCTGATAGTCCCCCTCAACTCCCCGTGCCTGTATCTCCGAGCTAGTCTGTCTACTGGGAAGGCCCTAAGAACACCTGCAGGCTCCCACTGCCCTGAACAGCTACGTATCAGACCTCCACCCCTGCACCTCCCGCCCATTAGCCACTGAGACGCATTTAGCTCAGGCCCTCACCCTTGCTCCCTGCTTGAGCTGTGTTGTACGTACACCATGTCTCGTCTAGTCTATGAGACCTTCTGGCTTGCCCTTGGCCCTGTCTCACAGCTAGGGATTGTCCAGTGATCACTGGACCGTGGGCTGAAGCCAGCAGCATCGCCAGACCTGCTCTTCTTGTTTGGGTACTGCGGGACTGCCTCCTTGCCTGTGCAGTTACTGCTCCCGCCTGCCTTGCCGTCACCCGCACGCCTACCCTGTCACCAAGACCTTCCCGCTCTCCTTCGCAGGGTGAGCCCTGCAGCCTCGACTGGTTTTTGAGGCACTGTCTGTTGAACGGAGAACTGCATAAATGGCTTGCTCTAGCCCCTCGGCTTGTGGATATCTGGCCACGCGGGCAGGAAGCTCTGCCAGCAAGTAAGAGACCAGAAGGCACCTTGAGAAACTTGTTTCCGTAACCAGCCCGGGCTGATCCAGGGCAGGTGTCGTCCTGCCCCGGGCAGGGGCAGTGCAGCTCAGACTTCACTCGGCCGGCCGTGCTAACGGGGAGAAAGAAGCTGAGAATCTCATGCACATCCACGGCAAAATGTTTTCTAACTCTCTGAGCTCAATGGTGAGCAGGTTTCCCTCGGCACACACGTTTAGCTGCATGTGACCTGGCCCTCCTTCCCCATGGGCAGCTGGCAAGCTTGCAGTGGTTCTCCCTCTCGCTTCTATGAATTTGACGTGGATGCCTGAAAGGTGCATACTGAAGGTTTTAAAAATGCTGCAAAATTTCATAACCATATGAAGCCTGTAATACATTGAAAGCAGTTGACACAGTTTGCCTTGCACGGATAAACGGTAAGACGACACCCCCTATTGAATTCCCACTCCTCTTCATGCCCGCGTTTCAGCCCTCCTAGGCATTTCTACACTTTTTGATCAACACGGATTCTCTCAAGAGGTGCAAAAGGTTATATTCACTTCACTTTAGTGCGTTTGTTCTTACTGTGATGACTGGGCTTTTTTTTGAAGTAGTGAAGTCCAAAATCTGTTCTATGATAAGCAGAATAAATTTGTTGATACTCCTCTAAGCTGCGTACGTTTAATAGGCTGTTTTGACATTTGGCGTGTGCTTAGAATTGATCTTGAAACAATCGGCTTTCTTTTGGTTTCTGGTAATATTTTGATCCTGGAATAGAAATGTTAACATCATAATTTGACTTAAATGGAACAAATAATTTGTATTTGGATCACAAAAAATCACCCCCTAAGTTGTGGGGCTAGAAAATTAATTATTAAATAGAAATTGTAATTCTTAAGCACAGAGGGAATTCTGGAAATAAAAAACAAGTAGCGTAACTTAGTCATCCGAAATAGGGCAAGAATCCAGCTGCAGGAAAATAGCACAAGTGGTAAGTAACCTTACAGAACAGAGTGCCAAGAGCTGTGCTCTGAAATCAGATTAATCTGTTTCCTCTTTCAGATTTCTGCATGGTGCTGTGAACGCTTCACTGGGATATAATCCTCTGAAATACGACTGTTCTTTAGCAACATGAATAATCCCACTGTTCTTGTTTAAATAAGGATTACTTACGTGAATAGCCCATTGGGAACTGCATCCTCAGGGATAAAGGCAGATAATATGGGAATGAAAGGCATAGTTTTGTAAGGAATATTAGGGAGGTATCTAAAACACATACCCAAAAGCTGAAAGAATGTGCTAAACCCCCGTGTTTGATCTTACGCACACCTAAGGTGAGTGTGTCATTTGAATACACGGGCGTGCAAGTTGAGTAACGAACTGGTGAACCAGATCCTTGGCACAGGAAAAAATATCAAAATATAAAGATGGCTTTGTTTGCTTCAAACGCTACCTGGTCTTAAAAGATCTGTGAGAGTTTAGCTGTGTGTGGGAGGAGCTGGGGACAGCGGTAGTTTGAAAAGACCTCCAAATATACTTGAAGTACCAGAACTCGATCTGACTTAAAGATTTTTTTTTTTTTTTGCTAAGGATATTAATTTGGATTTCTAGTTTAATCCTGCTGCAGCTAGGAAGATGTTAGCTTCACTGAAGCACCACTTACAACCACCTTCAGAAACCCGGATTCTCAGCATGATGACAGATGTTTGCAGGAATGATACTATGTCTGCAGCTGCTGTTTAAATAGGACTAATTCCCAACAGTGTTAAGGTCAGGTTTCTCAGACGTGGGAATGATGGCACCTTTGTGTTCTCCCTTCCTTTACGCCATTGCTCCAGCCACTCTAAGCTGCTCCTGGTGTTACTCTAAACATATGAAAGAGAACAGTATTTTGACAGCCTAGTTTAGTAAAATAGCAACAACACTCTAAGACAAAGAAAAAACACTTTTCAAGCTTAAGGGCATGCTCACCGCAAATCCTTGAAGGTTTCCTGCAAACACACTATGTATTAGAGCTTCTCAAAGAAATAGTTCAAAAATTTGGTAACTGCAGGTGCGTGACAGCCTTGGGACAGGGACACGCACTGGGACTCAGCACGGCGCAGCGCTGTCATCATCGTTGAAACTAAACCAAGAAAAGGGACCAGAGATCCTCTAAGACTGCAAAACATATTAGGGCTGAAGTTCTATGTTGAGATTCCTTTGCTGGATGATCTGCTTTGATAATCGCTACCCTTAACCACCCACTCCTCTTCCCTTCACCCTCTGGAGTGTATCTTGCTTCAGCTGTGCTCATTCCGTTGTCTGTATGACTCCGGTTTTGCAAGCAGGTGAAACACAGTCTGAGGCTGGGTGGCTGCTGCCCTCTCTTCCTGCTGCTGCTCCTACGTCAGCTCTGGAGACCGTTCAGCTGCAGACAAATTGGATCAGAGACCTGTTCTCACTGAAAATTGACCTTCAAGGAAGAATCGTGTTCGAGGGCTAGCACCCACACAAGGAACGGTGTGGAAATACGAGGATGGGGCAGGGTGGAATTTGGGACTGCCTTTTCACAGCACCACACGGTCAAAGTGGTTGTGAAACTGCAGAGAAAATGGGATATGTGAAATCATCCTTTTCAAAAGCACCTTCCATTTTCAGTTTGTTTTTTTTTTTTTTTTTTTCCACTGACCTACTTTGCAGCAGTTACACAAACAACTGCATCAGCACACACAAGGACGTGCTGAGCTGTGGTACAAAGATCTGTCGCCACAAAGCAACTGTGGAGACAGTGAGCTTTTTAACCTGAATTGCTGCCAGGGAAAATTTTCGTAGTGTTATGTGGCATGACAAAAAGGTTGGAAGTTGTCCAAAAGTCAAGCAAGGAAATATGCACCTTAAAATCTCTTAATGAACGGTTCTCAAAGCATTGCTCATCTCTATAATATACGCAAATTATGTGTAAAAGTGATAAAATTAAGCAGTCTCTAGGAGTAACTGACTTTGCCTCTGTTTAGTGTATTCCACGTCTGTTGTTAGGCTTTTAAAGTTTATGGGTTTCCAGACCATCGCATCTTACACCAGAATTTTGGGACACATTTTGGCAGTGGGAGCTTGGGCTGACCACTGGAATGGTTTCCTGAGAGGCAAGGTCCGCTCTCCAGCCATGTCTCCTGGCATTCAAAACTGCAGCACAGCCTCTACAACTGAAGTTGGACTACTATCTAGTTGATTTGTAAGCTGCCTGTGTTTCTTCTGAAGCTGAATTAGACATATATATTATTTGAACATAAAGCTACATTTTTTTATATGTACTTGCATCACCATTGACCAAAGTGACAGCTGATTATAAAAGTTCCTAGATTGCATTAGACTCAAAGGGTTTGGTTCTGTGTCTCAAAAGAAAATTCAAGGGTAAATATTTAGTCTCCAGGAATTGTAGAATCATAGAATGGGCTGGCTTGGAAGGGACCTTAAAGATCACCTGGTTCCAACCCCCCTGTCATGGGCAGAGACACCTTCCACTAGACCAGGTTGCTCAAAGCCCCAGCCAGCCTGGCCTCGAACACTTCCAAGGAGGAGTCATCCACAACTTCCCTGGGCAACCTGTTCCAGTGCCTCACCACCCCCATAGTGAAGGGCTTCTTCCTTAGATCTCATCTAAATCTACCCTCTTTCAGTTTAAAGCCATTACCCCTTGTCCTGTCACTATGCTCCCTTGTAAAAAGTCCCTCTCCAGCCTTCTTGCAGGCCCCCTTCAGGTACCAGAAGGCTGCTATAAGCTCTCCCCAAGCCTTCTCTTCTCCAGGCTGAACAACCCCAACTCTCTCAGCCTGCCTTCATAGGAGAGGTGCTCCAGCCCTCTGATCATCTTCGTGGCCCTCCTCTGCACTCACCCCAGCAGGCCCATGTCCTTCTTATGTTGGGGTCCCCAGAGCTGGACACAGTACTGCAGGTGGGGTCTCATGAGAGTGGAGTAGAGGGGGACAATCCCCTCCCTCAACCTGCTGGCCACGCTTCTTTTGATGCGGCCCAGGATACAGTTGGCTTTCTGGGCTGCAAGCGCACGTTGCCGGCTCACGTTGAGTTTCTCATCAACCAACACCCCCAAGTCCTTCTCCTCAGGGCTGCTCTCAATCCATTCTCCGCCCAGCCTCTATTTGTGCTTGGGATTGCCCCGATCCACGTGCAGGACCTTGCACTTGGCCTTGTTGAAAATCGTGAGGTTCGCACAGGCCCACCTCTCCAGCTTGTCAAGGTCCCTCTGGATGGGATCCCTTCCCTCCAGCGTGTCGACCGCACCACACAACTTGGTGTCGTCAGCAAACTTGCTGAGGGTGCACTCAATCCCACTGTCCATGTCGCCAACAAAGATATTAAACGGTACGGGTCCCAATACCGACCCCTGAGGAACGCCACTTGTCACTGGTCTCCACTTGGACATCGAGCTGTTGACCACAACTCTTTGAGTGTGATCATCCAGCCAATTCCTTATCCACCCGAGTGGTCCATCCGTCAAATCCATGTCTCTCCAATTTAGAGACAAGGATGTTGTGTAGGACAGTGTCAAATGCTTTCCACAAGTCCAGGTAGATGACATCTGTTGCTTATCTACACTAATAACTTTTAACTAATTTTAAGTTTCCTAAAAATTTTCCAGGGAAAACGCGGAAGCCGTTACTACGTGTGGTACATGTAGCAACACATGCTCTTATCCGATAAAAGGCTTCACCATTGCTGCACAGAGCTGAGGCCGAGGCGCCTGAAGGAGGGAAGCAAACTCAGTTCATTCCTATCGCACACAACCAGCAGCCGCTGCATCTTCACCTGCGGTACTGGCTTTGCTTGCTTAAGTTACTGAACCAGCCCAGGAAAACAGGCAAGGCTGCTCAATAACCCATTTTACGGACTCCCTTCTTTTCATATTTTGAACAATGGACTAGTTTAAAATGACAATGCCGTTCATGTTTATTACTGACATTTGTATTACTGACACTTTAAATGAGCGCAGACGTTATTCCCTTGAGCTATTCTGACTCTTGGCAAGCAAGCACTCGGTGTAATGTTTGCGAGGCTGCTCTGCAGCTGTAACAGGCAGGTATTTCTTTCTTTTAAAGTGTGAGTCCTTAGGTAAGTTGAAAGGACATATCATCATGCACTGTGGAAAAGAAGTAAAACTCTTGTGTCAAAATAAGACACGTTTTATTTCTTTTGTTCGTCAAGCAAACCGTGCCTTAATTTGCTCGATTCCTTTAGTATGAACTTGTTTCCAGGTTTACATGCCAGCAACATGCACCCACACGTCACTGGCAAGTCCGAGTTCCACTTTATATAAGGTGTATTTGCATTTGTTTCCTCTCAGCACTAAGTTAGTCTTTAATCGCAATACAAGTGTTTTTAGCATTTGAAAGACTTACTTTCCCCGTCATCTTCTCCCCATCGAGGGGTCAACTCATTTTGTTTAGCCCTGCCTGGCAGCACAGTAACTACAAGGGTATCTAAAGCTATCGGCATTTAACGTTAGGAGAGTTAGTCAGAAGACGAGGCTTTGCTTTCCCCATCCGGCCCCAAGTTTAAGAGCTGGCACAGGAAAAGAAATCAAAATACAAAGATGGCTTTGTTTGCTTCTGCCGTCCTCAGGCTGCGTGAGGAAAGCAACCCAGCTCCTCGGGCGCGTTTCCAGTCTGCTACTGCGGCTGCCGACCCACTCCCAACAGCTCCCGCGGGCACTGCCGCTGTCCAGCCGCGCCGGCCCCGGGGCAGAGGGACGCCGGGCAGCGGCCGGCCAGGCCGACGGCGTACCTAAGCGGTGGCTGCCCGCCGCTGAGGGGCACCTCCCTCAGCCACGCAGCTTTCCCCTGAGGCTCTCTGCGTGGGGGGTGCGAGCGTGTGAGAGGCGGGGACACCTCCCACCCCCCCCCCGTCCTCCGTTGCCCCTCGGGCCAACGGCTGCAACGGCCGCCCCACGCGCGGCCAGCCCGCGCTTTCTGCCCGCGCTCTGGGCGGAGCTCGCGCGTCAGGGGGTGACGCGGCGGCCCCGCCGCGTGTGCTCGCCTGGCGGCTTGCGCGCGGCCCCCCCGGCCCCTCGCCCCCGCGGCAGGGCGCGCAGCGGCGGCGGTGACGTCTCGGCAGCATGGCGCCCACGGGGCCGGCGGGCGCCCACCCCCCAGGTAACGGGCACGGGCGCGGGGGGCGGTGGCGCGTGCGCGCGCGCACCAGGTGCGCGGGGGAGATGGCGGCCCCCCCTCCCCCGGCGGCGGGCCGGGACTCGCCACGTGCCGCTGTTGTGGCGCCGGGCCGGGGCGGGGCCTTCCCGGCTGAGGGCCGGGGGACGCGGGGAGCCGCTCAGCCGCGCAGGGCGGCCTGCGAGGGTGCGGCCGGCGCTGCGGTCCTGCCGCAGCAGACGGGGAGCTCGCCCTCCCCTCGGCTTCTGGCGTTCGCCCGCGGCTCGGCAGCGCTGCGGTCGCCGCCTGGGGCGGTGCTGGCGGCGGGAGCCCGTTGTTCGCAGCCTTTAACTTTTGTAAAAGGCGCGTGTGGCGGCTCGGCCTGCACTGGAACGGGTCGCGCCGCCCCGAAGGCGCCGTGTTGATGGCGGCGGTGGATGCGGGCGCTTGTCGCGGGAGCCCCCGGCCGTGCCGGTGCAGAGCAGGTCCCTCGCGGTAGGCTTCGCTCTACCTGGCAGGGGTCCGGAGGGTGCTGGGGCAGCCGCAGCGCCCCGTCGGGCACAGTTAAGCCGGAAAAATAATAAAAAAAGCCAAACCCAACTGTGTGAGAGGCTGCAGCCTGATGGTGGGGACTGCATGTGCTCCAGCTGCTCCGGGGCTCTAAGGCAAAAACGCTGTTTCGCGGGTTAAACAGAAGTCGTTGGAAGGGGAGGAGAAGTAAAATTAGCTGCTAATTGGCATTGTCGGTATTTTAAAATGGACAGTTCTGTCAGTGGCTGATTTCAGTGGTGCTGCTACCTGCAGAGATCCCAGGCACTTTCCTTTTTAATATTTCTGAGGGAATACCTGCTGCTGAGCCCATACTTCAGCCCGGGCTTACGTCCCTCAGCTTGTTAAACAGGCCTGCAGTCCTCCTCGCTGCAGAGCTGTGTGCAGCACCGACTCTGTAATCGGATTCTACGGTCTAAGGTTTTTCCAGGTTCCTCTGGCAAAGATGACACTGCCCTGCCCTGCCCTTTCTCCTGGGATGTCTGAGGTCAAGCCGTGGCTAGCGACTGTCCTGCTGCTGCAGAACTGAATGGGTTTGGCTGAAATGGGAGACGTGGGAGGGTGTTTCAGCAGCAGCTTGAGAAGTGGTGGCAGTTGGAGAAAAGTTCTCCTCAGATGAGAGCAAAAATTGCCTGCCAAGGGCGTTCGTGGAGCCCCAGCGAGCAGGAGATGATGGTGTGTACATCTGGCGGTGGTGCGAAGGACCTGCGTTCAGGGGCAGGCCATCAGGAAGCAGAGCGAAGTGCTCCTCCCTAGCCTTTCAGCGGCAGGGTATGGCACAAAGCGAGACCGTGCTGGTCTGGAGGCTGGTTTGTTTCCCCATGGTTCCTGCCTGTAATGAATATCTAATAATCTGTTGTGAACAGTTTAATGTTGGGAGATGGACAGTTGTGGTTATAACGCTGGACGCTTTCTCAGCCTGGGATTCTTGTGTTTAGCTAGAGACAGTGGACACAACTAACAGGCCTCCTCTGTTATTCCGGGACTTCAGTGACTTTTGTGGTTGTCGTTTGCCTTTCAAGCTAGCTTTGTAAATGCATCAGCTACACAAGCGTCTGTCTGTCTATTACGGAAGACCTGAATGGTTTGTAAGACAAGTGCCAAAATGGAAGATGTCAGCAAGGTGCACACAGGTACACAAGGTGAAGTGGTAAGATCCAGTGCTTCTCTCTTTTGATAGGCAGGGTAACAAATAACTGAGCAATAGGGTGCTGTTGCCCACTGTTGTAGAGGACCCATCTGCCATCTGTTGGTACAGTTCATGAAACTGTTAATGTTGCCAGAGGAGATCCAGTTGAAGATTTAATTAATTAAACAGCAAGTAATGTTAAGGTTGTCACGAGATGTCTGTGGCAAGCTGATAGCAGGAGCATTCTTTCTAGCTACTATTGTTGTAATTTCTGTGTGCTGCACAATAATTTTTTGAATGACGGAGAAACTTGGCCTTGGAGCTGGTGTGGGGCAATGCTGGTTTTCTGAATTAGGATGCGCAAATGTGGAGTGGCCCTGTTGCCTGTTAGGACAGGACCTGGTCAGCCTAGGAAATAGGGGCTACTGTAAGTGCCTATAGCTCCTTGTAGTTCTTCAATTTCTGTTCTTTCACATTAACGTGATGAAAATACTGTAATACTGCTACAGCCGGGTTGATCCTTTATTAAAAGCTTTGGAAGCAACTTGTAATCCTTTATTCCTTTCCGAGTACTTGTATGTCAGACTATTTTATACTAAGAATAAATTTTTAATAGAAGTGCATAAATAATAAAAAAAACACCTTTTGAGAATCATTGCAGGCATCAGAAAAATGTGTTTTTAAGCAAATTGCAAGCTTTGAAGTCCTGTTTCTTGTGGAGAACATGTGTTTATCCCTTCAGTTCTGCATATATGCCCTGTATGTGGGTTGGGTTCGGATAAGGAGATGAAGAAGTATCATCTTGCCTTATCCGCTGAGCTGTTTAGTTGCTGCATTGTGAAAATGTTAGGTTACAGTTGGGCAAAGTTTATAATTGTTAGTGGTAGAATGACTGTAGGGGTGAACAGCTGTACCAGAGGGACACCTTGTGTGCTATGCAGACTTACTTGGAAACATCTGCAAGGGGTAACAGTTGTTGTAGCTGATTTCATTTCTCCTTTCCAGACTAGTAATTCCCTTGTTCAAGTGATCTCAAGCCAGAGTGTTTACCTTGGGGAAGTGAAGTAGGATATGAGGATTTTTTTATTCTGCATTCTGTATTCCTTTGGCTTTTAAGCCAGTGCTGTTGGGTCACTTTTGTTCTGTCTTGGTATGGTCTGCTAAACTAGTTTCAGCCCTAGACCACTCTGTGGTAATGTGCTTTCTATTTTAAATTTCAGTAGAATGTAAAATCAAGGTAATTGGTCCTAGGTCCTGTTACCACTGCTGGTTTGCTACTATTTCTAGCTATAGAGGCAGTTTTTCTCCTGGACACTTCTGAATGGAACAGGGAATCTGTTTCCCAAAGCTCACCAGTGATCTTTATAAAATAAATTTGTCATCAACTTCTGGCTGAGCAGAGGTAGGAGCAGGGTTTGTAAATATTAAAAAAAAAAAAAAAAGAAAAGAAAAGCTGACCTGATTTTTTTCCTGCTTCAGAATTTCTCCAAACATTTTTTCATTTATTCTATAGCAAACTCATGTGCCCGGTCTGTGCTGGGGAGGGGAGTTATGTGAGTTGAATGCTAAAGTAAGATGATGGTACTTGTTTAGCAGACTTGACTCCCAGCCTCTTCCCTGCTTTTCTCCCCATGGCAGAGTTCAGCACTTTCTAGCATGCCTTTATGAATTGATCCTCTGTGATTTCTGGGGTCTTTTTGGACCTGTCTGCAGACTTTGTTTCCAACTTGAAAATTGCATCGTCAGTGTGCCAGAGCACGGCTTCAAGTAGTGCAGGCTCCTAATGGAAGAAGAGTCAAGTGTTATCCATAGCAAGGACAGGTAAATTGGGTTTTGGTAGGCTTGGAGCTATGCCATCCATTTGTAAAACACAGAGTCTGTGTACCTCTGGCACTGACAGCCACCTTCGTGATTCCCACGGTATTTCCTGCAGCTTTTTGAGATGCTGCTGAAGAACCACAGATTTTGAAAGCTTCTTTGGAATAAGGCTCTCCACAGAGCTGGGAGCAGAGATGAAGCAGAAATCTGTGCTCCTGTGAGCAGAAAACGATGCACTGAAGTGGCATCTGTTCAGCGAGGCAAGCTGTAGAGAAAGCAAAACAGACCACATGAGGTGCAGGATTTAAAACCAAGCAGACGACTGTAAATCTTTGTTTGCTTCCCAGCATGTATGAGAAGATAGTTGGGAAGCACGTAGGTAAAAGGGACAGAAGCCTATAGAAAAGAAGACTGGTTCTGGGAGGGCTCCAACGGCCCGGCTCAGCTGTCTGGGTTACAGTGCTCTCGGCGTCAAGGAGTTGACTTAGAGGCTGCATTAAAGCAAAAGCAAGCTCTAATGCGTTTGTCCAATTGGATTGTAGCTCTTGTAAAGCACATGAGTTATGCTCATGGGAGTCTACATTGCAGTCCTACTTTCAGATACAATTTTTTGTGTCTTGCCTCTGAAAGCCTTTAGCTCAAGGACTGATTTTATTTTCATGAATAATTTGATGGTTTAACGTGAGTAGGTTTAAGCTCTTGTGTAAGAACCTGCTGAGCCTGCCTGTGTGGTGTTAAAACTTTCAACTTGAAATGAGGGTGGCTTTATTTTTTGTATTTTAATCTTCCCTCAAATGCTTCATCCTTGTTATAGAACAAGTTTTATTTGACTTCTCTTCTTGCTGGGACTACATCTGATTTAGAGCTGTTTTTCCAGTGTGTTGGTGTAAATGTAACCTTGTAATACTTCACTCTTGGCCTCATCTTCTCTCCAGCATATTCTTTTTTAACAGTACTGATGTCTAAACAGAAGTTGCATTGCAAGAATGCGGAAGGAAAAAAAAGGCAAATCAGTTAGCTGCCAGTGATTTTTAAGTACTACTATGTGTAAGTTGTAATGAGACGTAAGGATGTTTTTGTGCTTCAGAAATCATCTTTTTTACAGGTGCTTTGACGATAGTGCATAACTAAAATGCAGAACAGGTGTTTACTCAAAGTGAGTAGTAAGTCCAAGCTGAATGAAGGAGAGAGAATGAAGAATAACACATCATTCAGCTACATGGTTGTGAGAGATAAGTGGGGTCCCACTCTTGTAAGTTGGGTTTTTGGTAGAGGCTGTTTGATTATTTTGCTATATGCATGTCTTGGTTCTGAAATGATTCTGTGTATCTTCTAAAGAGGAAAAGTAGGATTACTTTTGTTGGGGCTTGGGGGGTTTTATGGTGCGTTTTGTTTGTTTATTTTTTTAAAGTCTCAGATTATAGTTTTGGCTTTTTGTTTAATGTTTGGGATGGGCTTTGTTTGGGATCTTACAGCATTACAATACTGCATCTTCCTTCCTAATGATAGCTCTGAAATTTCTACAGTTTTCTGTTTCAGTCATTGTTAGACTTACCGTGTCCAATATCTTATAATTAGCATGTGATTTGCCTGATTTGTTTTCTTCTGGCTTTGTTGCGCAGCAGGAGAAGATCTTGTGTTTGTGCAAAAGAAAATAAAACGTGGCTCTTATCTGTCGGTGTATCTTGGTGTTTGCTCACCAAGAGAAGTGCAAAATTGTTATTTACTATTCTAATCCTAGAAAGAGGTGAATTTGGGACTCAGCTGAAGAGCTGTTTTTGCTTGCTCAGTTTCTTTCTTTCTCTGTTATTACGGTATAGGCGATTAAAGTAGAATTTTTTTTTTTTAAAATTAAGTTTACTGGTTTCTGGTTTGCACTTGTGTACCACTTACAGTACGGTGTCTGGTACTAAAAGGCAGCTCTGCATTGCTCTTCAAAGGTTGCTGTAGAGGAAACAATCACACTTTTCAGTGTTGGAGACTAGTTTATATAGAGAGTTTGATGTATGCCCTTGTGAACTTTTGATACTCTTGTTTCTGCAGCTGACTGTATGCAGGTGGCTGTACTTAGGTGAAGGACCAATTGAGTCTAATTCTATTTAGATAGATACAGCTGTTACCTGACATCATGTGATTGGAGCTGTAGGTGAAGGAAACCAATTACTGTTTGATTTCAGTAGAGGATTAGTTATTTTAGTCTGTTTCTTAAATGGGAAGAGCTCAGGTTGCACAAGCGTGTAGCTAGGGAATTTCAAAGCTGCTTAAATATTGGATTTATTTTCTTGCAGCAGATCCCCAGAAAAGCATGGAAGATGAAATTGAATCAGTTTTGCAGGAGCGGATAATGGTTTTGGATGGAGGCATGGGTACCATGATCCAGCAACGTGCTCTGTCAGAAGAGGATTTCCGAGGGCATGAATTTAAAGATCATTCCAGGCCTTTGAAAGGCAATAATGACCTTCTCAGTATAACTCAACCTGATATAATCTGTGACATACACAAGGTACGTGGTTCTGATTTCTTTCTCTTGACAAGAGAAGGAAGCAGAAGTTGGCCTCTGTGCTCCCCTTTTCCATGCCACAGGCTACTGGCTCTCCTGTGTCTTCTGGGGATAGGGAAGAGAGTGCTAGGTAACCATGCGAAAAAGAATGAGCAGATTTCACTGTTCTGGTTGTGTGAGCACAGCATTTGTGTCTTGGTTCCTGATGTCACACAGGCAGTGTTGTTTTTAAATCCCTTTTTGACTTATGTCCCTGATGCATTTCTGCTAATTGTAGATTCTGATTTATATCATTTTTCTTTCCTTTTCTCCTCCCCAACCAGCACTTGAAATACATCTAAGTAGGACACAACTGAAGTCTAGATGCATGTTTCTATAATTCTATACTAAAGAGCTGTTAAATGTTGCAGCCTGAAGCAGACTTCTCCATAGTTAATGAGTATATGGGCTTCCTAATGAGTGTATGTGCTTCCATATTCTTGTTTTTTCTCTAGAATATTAATGTGTGGCCCAGAGAATAAAACAGTCTAGGGTTGATTCTTAGGAATTTGCAAACAGATTTTATTATTTTCTTATCTTCAATTAGACTTTATAAAACAACTTCCTAAGTCTTGTATTTCCTGAGTTGCAGGTATTTGTAGGTCTTACTGTAATAACTGGAATGTTTGAATAGCATTGCAACTAGCTGATATTCAGTTGAAGCCTCACATCTGTTTTTTTAATTATTTATTAAAAACATCTGTATTTAATTGATTAGAATCATAATTGGCTTACAATTGTTAAACATGGTATGTAATCTGTATTTTTATATTTACTTTCTAAATGTCATTCTTTGGATTTTAAGAATGACAAGTTGAAGGGAATCGGAGTCTTTGATATATAAACATTTCAGGAGGAAATATTTGTAGATTGAGTTCAGTCCTTAGACTGTCAATTCAGCTGTAGTGGTTGTGAACCTTGGAATTTATAATAGCTTGTAGTTTTAATTAGGTAAGCTGGTTTAACAGTTGAATTTTGCAGGTTTAGCAGAGCAATAGTGATGTGACTTGAGAATGAATGCGTTGAGTCAAACCAACGGCAGCCTGCTATCATCCTCTCAATGACCAGTTGTAGGTGCTTAAGGAAGAGTGTAAGAAAAGAACAAGTCTGTGGTGGTCCCCATACCTGCAGCAACCTTTGGGTCAGGTGCTTTCTGAGCCATGGGTAGTGACTTCATATTTCATAGCTGCCAATGGCTATTTCTTCTGAGAATTGGACAGAACTTGAAATAATAGATGAAAGTATTTATTTCTACAAAGTGACTATAATCCCACTATATGTATGGTGGTTGGGTTTTTTTTTTTAATGGCCCAGTGAGTCAGACCTCACGAATATCATTAATTTGAAAAGTAAACGTTAGCCGTACCTTGTCTGGCAAAGTAAGATTCAGTGGTAAGAGAGGGAATGTGTTTTCAAAGGCAAAAATGACCTTCCTGCTTTGAGCATATTATTTCCTTCTATGGTGGTAGACAGTAAAGTTGAAGGGCTTTTGCTAAAATGACAGATCTGAACTAAACAAAAGCTAGTATAAAGCTCTACACATTTAACATCTTTGTTTAGTCTAGATGATTTTCAGAAACTTCAGTACTTGGTTAGTAGCGTACATGTGAGAACTTGTGTATTTTCATGTAGCTATTTGTAGGTATTTCCATATGTATCCAGGAGGAGTTGAGAGAAAGCATATTAGTTGCAGCAAAATATGTTTTGATGCAAATTTAATTCTTTTCTGCTGTTGTTTGGATCAAGACTTTGTTTGCCCTCTTGAAGCCACTGAACTTATCTACTTCTTAGAGGAAAATCTGAGTGGTTTATGTTTAATGGCCACACCAATATTTTTGACTTACTAGCACTTGAAATGTCTTGATTTCCTTGAATATGCAGTGGTCACCCAAGGGTTAACCTGATCAAAAAGAGGCGTTAGGGATGAAGGAGGGCAACTGATAGAGGTTATCAGAACACAGACTAGACTCTACAAAAATATTTCAGCTTGCATTGATTGCAGTTTACTTCAGTGGGAATTAGACAACCAAACTGGAGCAGAAGGCTTAATTGTTTTGTGAATCTGGGACATTAGTTAAACTTTCAATGTGATCTGCATGAAACATAATTCTCCTAAGCTTGTATTCTGTCCCAGTATGCTCTTCCGCTGTACAGCTCCCTTCAGAATGTTTAAATTTTCTAATCTTCTGTTGTTGTTTAACTGGTGTCTTTTCCGAGTCTGCCCACAGCAGCCCTCGCTTGCTGATGGCAATTGGACTGTGTCCCACCATGTCCCTGTGCAGAAATCTAGAATATGCTCCAGGTGCTGGACTCAATGGTGGAGGTGACTAATTAAATGTCACCTGTTAATAGCAAGTGTGGCTGACACTAAATCTCTGAAAACTGGTTACGTGGAACACTTCTGTTGCTTTGGCCCTGTGCCTTTGAGTAAGGCCTTCAGAGTTTGATCTACTTTGAATTAGGAGATGATTTCTGACTCTTTGTCAACTGAATGAGACAAAATAGTTGGGTTGCTTTCATTCCAGATCTCAGTTCTGGAGATCTTAGAGATTTTTTTTTTATTCTTTCATGTCTTGCAGGAATACTTGCTGTCAGGTGCTGACATCATTGAAACGAACACTTTCAGCAGTACTCGAGTTGCACAAGCTGACTATGGCCTTGAGCATTTGGTAAGAATGCTAAAGTATTTAAACATTAAAATGTTAATCAAGATTTTTGTCTTAGCAGCCAAGATTAGTTTAGTCCCAGAGCCCATTGGTATTGTGTTTATTGACTGCATGCTGTCTCTAGAGCTGTGTGATGGTGTTGTAGCTCACTTCCACTGCTGTAGACAATTGTACTTGCTGTGTGTGACAGTCATAGTGTGTCCCTTGTTCATGAAGGCACAGGCAATAATAATTTGTCCTAGATTTTGTTTCAGCGTTCCCAGAATGTCTCAATTCTGTGAACGGGGATGCTTTGCTTCAGTCCTACCAACTTACCAAATGCCACAATGGAACCGCTTTTTTCCTTGATATTATTTGTGTGTTGTTTGTGCTGGTGTATGTAGAAGTCCTTTCAAGCTTGCATTTGTCATAGCTCTTCTGTGTCATGTGTTGTTTTGAGAATTTGAGAAATATATGAAAGAAAATACTTGGAAATATGCTACTTGAATAAAAAGTGAATTTAAAAGTAGGTTAATTTTGTCCTCAAAGTCCTGTTCTCGAGCTTCTGTTGACTTCAGTAGGATTTAATTAGTACCTTACAGAATGAAATTTTATGATTAGCAGCTGTAGGCTGGGGCATACGTGGGATGAGACCTGCCATGTAACTCTGTTGCTGAGATGTATAGAGCCATTCCTTCTGAAGTTTTGTAACAGTGCTCATGTGTATTTGTGTGGTTTAGGGAGCCTTCAGAGTTTACTGCAAGCCACTGAATGGAAGTGTGTTTCTTTGAGGAGGAGTTATGCGGTACTAAAGGTTACTTGGTAATTTTCTGTAATTGTTCCAGGCATATCGGTTAAACAAAGTGTCTGCACAGGTGGCCAGAAAAGCAGCAGATGATGTAACTGCTCAGACAGGTACATGATATTTATTTTAATCTCTTAGTCATTTGTTGTTTTGACTGTCTTGCTACAGTCTTTGAAATGTTGCTAACTAGAGGATAGCTTGATGGCTTACATCACAGGGACATAAGTTGCAGACATGCACACTCTTCATTTTAGGCACAGTAGCAATTTTGCATCTCTATTCACATCACGCTCATTTCAGCATGTGTCCAGGATCTGGTCCTCAGTGTGTTCTGCAGGATGGCTGGCCTGTGCCTGCCTGCTTTAGACTGCAGGCAATACATATCTTCCAGGTGTGTTTTGGAGAAAACAAATTCAGCAGGGACTGTTATAAGTTACTTAGGTTTGTACAGCACAAGTCTTTGTACTACAGAATTAGGATAGCTTATTGTAGGTAAATGTGGATTACCAGTTACTCCTAGTGTGAATCTCCTGGTTTGACTTTACTGAGCAACTACTGGAATGTGCTTAGTATGTGACCATCATCTGTAAATGTGCAGTCTTTTACCTTCAGGGCATTACGTGAGAGGGTTATAGCTCATTTCCACTGCTGTAGACAATGCTGTCTTTCAACGACAAGTTATTTCCTCTTGTATTCTGGCATCAAACTGTGTTTCAAGCTAACAGTGCTGCTGCTGCTGTCCAAATAACACCTTACTGATGTGATTCCTGGTATGCAATAAAAATGTAAGATTTGAAATATGCTACAAAAGAATGTGGAGTTTTTTTATGAACACATGCCAGAATATTCAAATTAGGTTATCTAGTGAAAAATGCCAGGACAGGTCTATGCTGTGCTTTTAAAGTAATTGAATGAAGCTTCCTGTGTCAGAGACAAATCATAGAATCATGGAGTGCTTTGGGATGGAAGGGACCTTTAAAGGTCATCTAGTCCGTCCCCCCTGCAATGGGCAGGGACGATGCTTAGAAGAAAAACTAATTGAGCCAATTGCCTTTTTTATAGATGTTCTTCTGTCTCGTGTGTATACACTGAACCAGATAGGATTAAAACAAAAAAGTCAATTGTGCTGGGTAATCTTGTGCTGATCAAATTCTTGATTTGAGACAGGAGTTTCCTGTTTTATAGTTCTTCATCCCTGAAGGATATGCATGTCTTGGTGTCCTAGGAGGTTTTTTTACATTGGCATGGCTGTCATTGTAAAACGGAGGTAAATTGTTTTGTGGGTTTTTCATTTGGGTTTTTTATTGGTTGGTTTTCTTCTTTCCCCCCGCCCCGTGTCTTGGTTTAGGCATTAGGAGATATGTTGCTGGAGCCATGGGTCCAACAAACAGGACGCTCTCTGTGTCACCGTCTGTGGAGAGACCAGATTACAGGAACATAAGTAAGTATTTATAACCATCAAGTTATTTAACTTAGGTGATGGTCCTGAAAGAGATACCTCCAGATGAAATTACATCATTCTTGTTTTACAGCTTTTGATGAACTGGTTGAAGCCTATAAGGAACAAGCCAAAGGACTTTTGGATGGAGGAGTTGATATCTTATTAGTGGAAACCATATTTGATACAGCCAATGCCAAGGTGAGACTCCTGGAAAAAAATACTCGCTAATATAAGTATTTGGTGCACTACCTAAGGAAATTCAACATGGTACTTTTAAGAGCTATCAGATGCTGCTTACTAAATATGAGAAGACTTGTCAGTCAACAGCAAACAGGTAGAATGTAAGGAGATGGTTTTTAATGATAAAACAGCCTTTTCCAGAGTTTTTACTTTGCCTTTTAGTATGTGCCATTAGCATCTTTCTGGCTGTCTGTGCCAGCTGTCCTTTTATTCCCAGAAGCTCTGTTACATTGCAAAACATCTCCAAATGCATCTGATGTCTTTATTTTTCAGCATAAGCATGTCTGTCCAAAGGATGCTTGTGATGCACACGGGAGAGGGAATATCCAGTGTATCTGACTGCAGGTGTGGGAGGGCTTGTGAGACAGTCCTGTTAAAATGTGGGGTTTTTGGGAACTCTGACACTCTGCCATCAGCTTTAAAAAAGAAAAATTGGGAGCAGAGGATTGGAAGGGTAAAATAGGAGGAATAAAATGTTGAAATATGCCACAATTCATATGACTTTGACACCTCCTTCTTTGTGTAATAACTGCTCAATGCAGGTGATAGCGTTGTTAGGGCGCTTAGAACTCTCTTGCAATTTTATGTGAAAAAGTCTGGCTGGATATGCACAATGGATAAGCATTTCTTATGCTTTTGCCACAGGCTGATTAACGTGTGCATGACTTGTCCTTTGCAGATTTGACCAGTCATCATGGAGGTTTGGCTAGGATCCTGTAGGCTTAACATTGTGCTGAGCTCATGTTCACATGCAACTTTCTTACCCTAAGGAGGCAGGAAATTTTCAGGACCTTCCAAGGGGTCACTGCAGTCCTTACTGTTGAAATTTGTGGTGATTAGAATCCTTTGCAAACTGCATGTCTAAACAGATTCAAGGGCAGTGAATGTGTACTGAGAATACTACATACAACCATGTTTGGGGTGGGGGTTGTGCTGCAGACATGAGGGAGAAGCACATGCCGATGTGATTTGGGTTTCAGAATAGTCTTGGTCTTATTTGGTTACCCCATGGTACTTCCTTTCTACTCGTTACCAAAATGTGTTTTGGAACGTCTGGAAGATGTTAGGGGTAAGGGTAAAATCTCTTGAGTGTAGTAGGTTCTCGCAGGCAATATGAGGTAGCAAGTTGCATAAACAGCCATAAAAAATATTTAAAAAAGAAAAAAAAAACCCAAACAAACCTACACAAACAAAAAACCCAACAAACTGAAGAACTCTTGAAACATCCATTAATATTTTGCAACTTATTCTTCTATAGGCAGCTATTTTTGCGCTCCAGATGTTGTTTGAGGAAGAGTATGCTCCCCGACCCATATTTGTAAGTATATATTATTTAATATTTTACATATACTTAAGCTTGATTGGTGAACTAGCTGAGATTGCACTTGATTAAAGTGTTTTGAAATGAAGGAAAGAAGTGTCTTGGAAACGTACTTTTTTCATGTGATTGTGAAAGGAGAAACTTTTATGTGAAGAGCTTTATGAAATCAGCCGTGGGTAGCTCTGTCCAGCTTATCAACCTGAAGAGTAAGGAATGACTTCATTCCAGCATGTATTCATTCTGTGTATTTCCACAGGAAAAGGTCTGATCATAATTTTTTTTAGGCTTGCTCTCTTAAGGGTCATAAGAACCAGTGCTTCAAGGATGAAATTAAGCAAGTTCTGCCATATTTTCAAGTAGAACATGAGTGGCCATTTGAAGTCAGAGAAGGTCTAACTCCATGTTCTTTCTCTGACATCTTTTTCTGACAGCAGGCAGTCATGAATATGTAGGAACGAATACAGACAAAGAATAAGCTTGTTTTGAAAGTTCTGATGCATTCTTCTGGTTTTCTGCAGTTTGCAGGCCAGGCTTTCTGATCAGCAGTTTGTATCTGTTTGTACCCTTTTGCTGTGAATGTGTTTACTCCTTGCTTGAATCTATGTTTAAACCTGTGTGGGACCCAGGCATTCCCAAAAATAATCTGTCAGTAACTTTCACAGCTTACGAACGCACTGGTTTGAAAGCTTGCTTACTTCTGGACATTCCACCTGATAACTTCTTTTGTGTCTTGCAGTTTGTCTCTGAAAGTGACAGTGAGCAGCAGTTCCACGTTCCCTTTGCTGCATAGTCATGGCATTTATAGTCCTTTGTGAGAGGCTCCTGTAGTCATCTTTTGTCATCCTGAAGTCCTTGTCTATTTAGCTGCTCCATTCATTCATTATTCCTGTCACTTCTTTGTTTTCCACTTACTCGAGTCAGAGGGGAATTAGAATAGCATACAGCAGTCAAAGTGCAGACATCAGGGATTTGTATGACAGCCTAGTGATGTTCTCTGCCTTGTCCATTTCTTTCTTTGTAGTTCCTGATGTTTTACTTCACTGCTAGTGAGCTTTGAAATTGCATTCATAAAACTTTCTGTTGTTACTCAGATTAATTTCTTGAGCAGTAAAGACTAGTTTGGAGATGTCATTATGTAGAATTTTTCCCGTGTTCACAGCTTTGTACTTTATCAGCAATAAGTTTCCACTTTTTTATCATTCAAGTCAATTAGCATTGAGAGTTCTCGGATTATGTAGAGTTGACTTCTTGTCTTCATTTTCCTGAAGAGTTGTCAGTGAGCTTGATTGCCTCATTCTCTGCTCCCTTTCCAGTTCAGTTATGTTGAGAAGTACAACCCTTAGCACAGCTCTTTCTAGGATTCCACCGGTGACCTCCAGTAGTATCAATATTAAAGCATGTTTTGGAGTAAATTATGCATTTACCTTTGTATGGAGTCTTCTAAACTCATTCCGTCTTCTAAACATATTCCGTCTTCTGGAAAAACGATTTGTAGGCTTGGGAAGGCTTTCCTGTCTCATTCAAACGTCTCCTGAATTCTGAACTTTGTGGTTGTTAGTTGGGGTTAAGACATTATTTATTATTTGCATATCTCTCTCTGTACAGTACTTAAGAGGTATGCTTATACAGGTTAAGACTTCTGTCTCCACTATGAAGTTGCAACATCTGATGTTCCCTTGTGGCAAAAGGAGTAACTTGTTTTTAAGGCCAGCCCTGCCTCTCCCATCCCCCCACCAAGCACCACCAAACAACCTAATAGCAGTCCTGAGACCTGCAATAACATAAAGGGGGAGGTAGGGAGGATGAGGAGGACAGGAGAGGAGCTGTGACTGCTGATAGCTGCCTAAACAGGTAACCACTGCAGATTGTTTCAGAGGCTGTCGTCAGAATGATATCGGGGTACTAACACTACCTTGCTGCTGAATGGTTCATGGTAGTTTTCTCTCTTCTTTTTTTTCCCCCCTTTCTTTTCTTTTTCTCCCCCCCAAGGCAGGGAGAGGGAGAGAAAGAAGACTGGTCAAATGTTTGCCTTTCCCCTAGCTGAAATATTTAAATGTTTATAGGGAGGAAATGGTTTAATTTTTCTGTTTGGGTTGTACCTCATTGCTTTGAGTGGAGCACAGGTCTCTACTTTGACTTTTAGCAGTTGAGCCATTTGGATTCTTGGATTTATTGTTAATTTAATTCTTTTCCTTTCTCTATGTTGAATTGATATTTAGGTTTCTGGAACCATTGTGGATAAAAGTGGACGTACCCTCTCAGGCCAGACAGGAGAGGCATTTGTCATTAGTGTTTCCCATAGTAAGCCACTTTGGTAAGGAAATGTATCTTTCTCTTAGTAGGTTATCTGTAGATTGTGATTCTTTTCTATTTTAACTACTTGCTTGCAGATAAATGGAAGCTATACTAACTGTGATCCTGTTTAATCACATGTATTGCTAATGTGTTCTGCTATCGTTCCCTCAGCAGAAATTATGTTTCCAAAGAATGCTGAATTTTTAAAACATTGCTCTAAATAGTCTGGAGTTTTGTGTTTGCAACAGCCACTGAAATCGCAATTAGGTCAAAGCATTAAAAAAAAAATAATTCTGAAACTGTAGTTTGCCATCTCCTACTGTCTCAGACTGTGCAAGGAGCTAATTCCTGGTATGGCCAGGGCTTACATCTCTTTCCTAGAGAGAAGCAGTGCCAGCTCAGAATGTTTCAGAATGGCTTGAAAGAGCAAATCATAAGATTTCATTCCGGTGTTCTTTTTACTGAACTCTTATAAAAATGTATATATTACCTAAGTGTTTTTCTCAAGGATGTGCATTGTTGTTTTGAGAGCTCCTGATGCCTCCATTTACTTGCATTCTTTTCTGTTCAGACAGAAAAATTGAAATAAGTATGAGATTAAGATCTGGGAAAATGCAAAATGTAGCAGACTTTAGTCATTGTGCAAGGTTTTGCCTGTTAATTTGAATAGCATTCCCTGTTTCTCTCTTCTTCTGTGTTTCTATGCCCTATTCTACCTCCTCCTTGCCTTCTCTTCCCTCTTTACCATTTCTTCTCTCGGATTGGTTCTTCACACAAAAACTTACACTGGAAATAGATGTTTTTTTCCTAGAATATTCTAACTTAAACCATTTAATTCAGTGTTAGCAGTGCATGCCACGCACATTGTGATGAGCCATTGTTTGTTTTTACAACAAAATTCCAGCTAAAATGCGCAATCTGTCATCTCAGTGATACAAAAGCAGAAGACTGCATTCACAGCTTTCCTGACTGCCCTCGAGGCTCCACTTTCCCAGACCAGACGGTGCTCCAGAAGTAACATATGGAGCCTCTTGGAACAGGGTGGTAGTTGACTCCTTCTCTCAGCATCACAGCCTAGTGATCCATATTTGGCACGAGTCTGTCTCAGATAATCTTGCTCATAAGTCTCTTGCCTCTGAAGAGGAGAGAAGGGCACTGGAGCAGAAATCAAGAATTTATTAAACCATATTTCATAAAAGCTATCTTATGGGTCTGAATGCTTAGAGCCTGTTTCCCATTTATGCGAAGGTTACTACACACCGCAGAAGGGTTTTAGTTGTGGGAGCAGATTGCACTTAATGCTGTTTCTGTTGCCAGATTGGTAGAGTGGCTTTAGGGTTGTGAAAAAGCTGATTAGTAGTTATATCCATTCTGTATGTATGTCCTGTTTTGGGTGATGCGTTGTCCTTAAGTCAGTTTGGTTTGGAGCCCCCCTAAAAAGTGTGTGCTTTGTGGCTGGTTGGTATGGACAATAGTTGAGAAACATGTGAACTGTGCTTAGTAAGTGCTGAAAGATGTGTGGCAAGCTGCTTGCTATGGAAGGTGCTCAGATGTGGCATGAGTTCCCTTCGTGTTATTTTGGCTCCTGTGATTCTACCGTGGTAGCATTAAGAAGACGTATGCTGAGTTCAGGGCCCTCGTGTGGTGTTTGTTCTGGTCCCAAGGGCGCTCTGCAGTCTTAGTTTTCACAGGAGCTGATGCGTGACTGCTGTAAAGAATTGAGCAAGGGAGGGAGGTGATGTTTAAGACGAGGGTGTGATGGTTATCACACTAGGGTAGCAGCGAGAGCATACCAGCAATCAGGTTCAAGTCTGCTGGCTTTTAAGATGCGGTTAACGGTTTGCTTTTTCTGAAATGTTTTCTTTCTTGGTGCTGTTGAGTGCCATGGGGAGATGATACTGGCCATGGAAGCTGCTCTTTGTTTCTGAATGAATGTGCCTGTCTGTGCTTAGTTTGACTTGGCAGTTTTGAAACAGGTAATGCTTGCATGGTGTCGTGCTCATAGGTGTATTTGTCGGCTGCTTTTACAGTATCTCTCTGGTAAGGTGAGGTAAAGAGAGTGACAGGTGAGTTTGAACTGAGAACCAGAGACAGATGGATATTAAATGTGGAAGGGAGACATGAGGCTGCCTAATACAGGAGAGAGCTTAAAAAGAGGGGGTGGTGAGTGTGAGCTGGAAGCCTGTAAATTGAATGACTTAACAGTAGTAAATACCTTGCATTCATCTGCATTTGATAAAGCCAGTTTTGTTAACAGCTCTTACCTTGCTTTGCTTTGAAAATCTTGAGGGATAAGCCCCCGCTTTGAAATAAATTCCAGAACCTCATTGCTGTAATTGTGCATTCATATCCAGGAGATCTGTATGAAGGATTTAAATTAAATACTGCATAGGGAAATGAGAATAAAACGGTTCTTTTTAAAGTTTTCCTGTTTAAATAGAATGGCCCATATGAGATGCATGCGAAAAAGCACTTCAAAGGTAGAGCTGGCTGTCTGAAAAAAACAAAAATACATGCGCCCCGCCCTGCCCCCCCCCCCAAAAAAAACCCCCCCAAACCCAAGCCTAAGCTATTGGAAGAAGTGGTTTGTGTATTGTTTGGTCTGGGTATGTGACTGTGTGATATTCAAGGCCCTGGTATTGGATGTTGCTGTGAGCCCCTTGGATCTCAAGGATCTGTGATTCTGTCCAACAAGTGAATCGGGCTGCAAGCATTTACGGCTACTACCTGTGTAGTTACCAAGCCCCTGCCTACTCCTTGGAAACAAGAGAAAAGTCGAAAACCATTTTGTGCTCCCAGTCCTGTGCAGGGCTTCATTGCTTTTGACCTCTGGGAAACTAAGTGGGCATATGTGCGCTTGATTAACTTAGCTACCTCTGAGGCAGCCTCTGTGGCTCAGTTAGCTGGGAGATGTGGCTATTAGCCATTCCTGTTTCAGTGGGTTAGCTTGCATCCTCTCTGAGACCGTTATTCCAGGAAGGGAGAAAGCTTTTTTTATATTTTCATCTTAGAGCAGCACCTTTTGAGTTTTGCAGTGCTCATAAGGTTGTTTCTAGAATGGTGCAGAGAGATCAGGAAACATATGAAAAAGATATTTTATATACTTTCTGAAAGAGAAATTTCCATTTTTAATATTGGTGTAGACCTTTTGAGTGCAAGTCACATTTATGTATCTGTCACTGAATGAAAGAAAACATGATTGTACTTCATATACTGGTAAAATTGGCTGAGAAGCTTATTCATGCAAAAATACTTCTGCTGTAATGCTGTCTAGGTTACTAAGATGTAGCAGATTCAGTTGCCTGAGCTTAGTGTTGCCGTGAGATATCTTGGGGGAGGCACTTGGTTTCTTCCAAGGTTGACATAATTTATGTATAACTTTAAAAGAAAATGATGAGTTAGCAGCTTGAGGCAGGTCTTACTCTTTCAACCTCTTTCATGCTTCTTCCTGTAGCACAAGGCTCCTTTCCAGTCTGTCATTCTCATTCCACTTGTTCTCTCTCTCACCTAGACAATACAGAGCCATCGTGTTGCTGCAGTTGCTGTCAAAACGCTGCCACTTTCCTCCTGGATTTTGAAATGGAATCTTGATTTACTGTTCCCAGTTCCATTCAGTCCAGTCCCCCCCGCCCCTTGTGCTTTTCTTCCACCCGAGGGTTCTCCTTTTGCAGTCTTGCTGTATTGATGATGATGATGATTAAAAGAAATTGGAGATCAGGTTGGTTTTGTTGTAGATGATTGTGGGAGTTAGCAGTTGCCAGCGCTAACATGTGCCTTTTTTGTGTGTAAAAGGTGTTTTTACCTCAAAATAATTTTTGAAAATTTATTTTCCAGTATCGGCTTAAATTGTGCTTTAGGGGCAGTTGAAATGCGACCATTCATTGAAACAATTGGAAAATGTACAACAGCCTACATCATCTGTTACCCCAATGCAGGTGTGTTGGTGCACATGTTCCTATGCTTACAGGCAGATGAAATATAACTAAACCATTCTATCTTGTTAGCAAGAATAGAGTTGAATTAGCTTGAAAAGATGATTAGTTTTACTATTAAAAAGAAAATAAGCATATTTTACAATGCTGAAAGTAACTGTTGTTAGTTCTGTGACAGTGAACCCAGAATGCTCTCTTGCATGATTAATAATCCATTGAGTAATGATTGCAAGGGTGATGAGGTGTTTTAGTCCTCATACAAGTGTAGCTACTTTAAATATGTCTTTTATGGAATTTAATTCTGTTCTTGTGGGCTTCAAACAAATTGTGATACTAGAAAAATTGTTTCAAGGTCTTCCCAATACTTTTGGTGGTTATGATGAAACTCCAGAAGTGACTGCCAAGCATATAAAGGTATGAAATACTTCTCGTGAATGTGTCATATCTGACATACTAGTAGACAAGAATTCTTTGCTTGTGTTTTATGTGTATTTGTTACAGTACTGTGGTGTGAGTTTTTTTTCCTCAGATGGCTCTATGTCATTTGGATTGTTTATAGACAATTTGCTGAATGACAGTGCTTTTGAGATGCAAGGTTACGAGAAACTACTTAGGAAACTGAAAACCTGAATTACTTGCATGTCCTACACCAAGTAGCTTTCCTGCAGCTTGATCTGTGGATGTTACTCATTTGCACTCCAGTGTTCTTACTTTTACATTTGGGAATAGTTGAAAAAACTGAGTGGGTTTTATGAATTGGCAGAACTTTACAGAGCTGTGTGTATAGAAACCCCTGATGTTGGTGGTGTTGCAGTGCAGGGTGTCCTTCCACGTGCCACTTGATCTGTGCAAGATGGAACTGTGTGGCTGGAGCTGCAGTGTGTCAGCAAGAACACAGTACCTGCTGCATGTTAATTCCCTTTTATAATACAATATGTCTAGTCTTTGATACTCATCCAAGTTTTCATCTGGGGCTTCAGTATAAAATAGGCCAGTTTCAAATGCAGTTTCCTAAAATTAAGTGTTGAAATTGCTGGTTAGCTTTGGGAATCCACATCTGAAAACAAATCCTAAAGAGAAGAAATAGTACTGGTAGTTTTTAATGTGTGGGTTTTTTTTTTTTCCTTGTGATCCCCCTGAATTGCTTAACCTATATAGAAAAAAATGTATATAAATATACCTTTATTTAACTTAAACCAAAATTCTCTTTCCTTCCCTTTTACAGAATTTTGCTTTGGATGGTTTGGTCAACATAGTTGGAGGTTGCTGTGGTACTACACCAGCACATATCAGGTACCTCATGAGCTACAACTTCAGGTGCTGCTTTTGTGGAGCAGTATTCCATGGATTGTCTTAGAGTGTCCTAAAAAGATGGATCACTTGAATACCAATAACAGCAATATATGGAGGAGAAATAACCTGGCTTTCCTAGCCATGTGTATCGTGAAGAATGAGTGGAGGCGTGGTTCAAACAAGGATTATACTTCTGCTGTTTTGTCATATAAATAGTTTCAGAATTACTCCTCCCTCTTTACCGTTGGATAGAATAGACTTCCCATCCCTGCTCCCTTACGCCATACATTCTTTCTCTTTCCTAGCCCTCTTCGCCACAAGGTGAAACTTAAGGTTTCCTTTGATGGTAGAAGGAAGGCAAGTGTGTGGGTGTGGGGGAGAAATGTCTGCACAGGAGATCTGGGAACATTGTACAGCTGGGGCTAGTCCTGGCCAGTCAGAAGGAGTGTTTCGTATCTTTCTCGCTGGAAGTCAGTCAGTTGGAAAACCTCCCTTTTTCACGTGGGCTTGAAAGAGAAGTGGACCTTGTGATTCATTTTTACCCTGTTACAAACTGGGAGGAGGTGGTATGTGAACATGTAGAGGACACAGTGTGTCGCTTCTGACTGGAGCAAAGAGAAAGGGAACGTGAGCACCATGAGTCATTCTGGCATCTGAGAAAAATGTCTCAGCGCTGAACAATGTTTGTCCCTTGGTTTTGTTGCTGCAATCAGCAATTCCTCAGCTCAGCAAATCGTGAATACGATAAGAGTCAGTGTGGTTGAGGACTGGTTCTGATATCCGTGAAGTATCCCATTGGCATAGTATCTCAGATTCTTTATTTGATAAATCTTCAGCTTTGTACGTTCCCTGCAAATAGCTACAATAGGATCTTACGGGAGTATGTTTTTGCCTTTGGCCACACAAAGCGAAACAGCTAATTAGTCTTGTCCGCTACAGGGCTAAATGGGAGATGTAGGTATATGTCTAGTATGGTCTGTTTGAGTCTTGTCTGGAGTAGTTTAATTTTAATCAAAAACTTTACTCTTTACTTTCCTCTTTCTGTAACTCAGGAGAATTGCCGAAGCTGTGAAATTCTGTCAGCCTCGCGTTCCACCTTCTCTCTCTCAAGGATACATGCTGCTGTCAGGTAAAATGGAGTGTCACAGTTTGAGCTTTATAACTCATGCAGCCTTCCTTCATAAATTTATTTGCTGCTTTCTGCTGATCAGAATGGCACTATGAGTTTCTGGTTCTACTGAATCTAGCAAGCTTATGGATGTGTAACCAGATCTAAATCTTTACTGCTTTGGCCAAAAGATTAATGGAACGTTTTATTACAATCTTGTATAAGAAAGCCAGCATATTTTACTCGGCAAGTCTCAGGCACTCTTTAATGGTGAATGAGTATCTTTACCCTCACTTTGCAACAGGAAAGGGTTGAGCACAGAGAGATCGGGTAATTAATTTGACTGCAGTTGATGGCAGAGCTGGGAGGAGATCCTTGTTCAGCTGCTGTGAGACAGCTGCCCTGTGTTGCCTCAGATGTTGATCCAGTTGTACTGGGACAGTGTCCCAGCAATACATCTAGGTCTAGAATGTCTTTTGGTTTAGCAAAGCGTAGATCTGTATGTTCCTCAGCTAGGCCTTCTTTTAAGCCTTTGGGATGTGTATCCAAGTAAAATAGTACCTTCTTTTTGGGCTGGTATTGTAATCTCAAAGTCAAATCAGTTTAACATAAGTTAAATAAATCATGTTTGGCCTGTGGTTTCATGCAGCAGCTTACTCTGTTCTGCTGTAAGGTTTGTTTGCCTCTGAGTTGTCTGCTACCCAAGTGTCCCACTTGGCTCGTTTCTCTGAACGTGGGTATGTGGTTAAGAGCTGACCTTGTTTGTCAGTCAGTTCAGTGGGCTCCTTCTCTGGTGGTGGTAGAGTCATGAGATAACATAGTTGGAAGTTGAGAGAAGGTGTGTATGTGCATACACATAGATGCCCAAAGAATTGTACCTTCATGTCATTTTATATTGAACAAATTGGCTGTTATTTTTTGTGGGTCAGGTAAATTATTGACTGTCATTGAGGAAGGATAGAAACCTTTGGCATATGTGTTGGAAGTTGTTTCATTGCATTTCTTTGCTAGTTACTCATTAGATTTGTGCACATCCTGATGTGCTGAGAAATCACTATTCTTAAAGAGAGAGACATCTCTATTTCACAGTTTAGAAAAGGGCTTTTGTTTTTATTTTACAGTTTTTTTCTTTTCTGTTTTTACATATATGTTCAAAAATGTCTTTTTAAGGTCTGGAGCCATTCAGGATTGGGCCGTACACCAACTTCGTTAATATTGGCGAACGCTGCAATGTTGCAGGATCACGGAAGTTTGCTAAGCTCATCACGGCAGGCAACTATGAAGTATACATTCTAACAATAATCTTTATAGCTAATGCTCTGGTTTTTCATTGCTCCATTGCGCTGTGTTATTAGTTGTTTTGCTGGCACAAAGCACTATTCTACACCAGTTACAAGAGTAAGAAAACAAGGAGAGTGTACTTTCTCACTGTCCTTTGTTTCTGTGCTTACCAGCTCCTAATTTGTGAGAAGGGTTTTACAAGGGCTTTTTTTTGACAAGTGTTACAGGAGACATGACTTTCCATGTTGAATTAAGTTACGCAGCTGATGATGGTTTAGAAAAATGTCCTGGCCTGTGCTGTATCTAGGGCTGGATTTACAGAGGAGGGAGGAAGGAAAGGGGCTGTAATCCCTCCTTCCACCTTGTGGGGTACATCTGACTTGGGATAGATTGTGCCACTGCACAGCCCTCACTTTCTTTCCCTGCCTTCTCCAGTCCTGGTCAGCATTATGGTTGCACCTAATCTTTATATACTTTGATCACTGGCTCCGGCATACTGCATGAGAGTTGCTACAGAAAAGGTTGCTTAGAAAGTAATTGCTTTCTTGAAACAGCTGCAGGGCAGAAATGAAAAGGCTGGAGTGCTCATTCTTTACTGGTGTAAATTGTAACGGTAACATTCAAACAAATAGTAAAGTGACAGTTCTTGAGAGCTGAGACTCTGCACCAGAGAGTGCTCTGCTGTTCTAGTTGATGCAATCAAAATTAAAGCCTTAGTTTTGGTTTTGTTTTGTTGGGTGTTTTGTTTTTTTTTTTTTTTTTTAAGGAAATCTGACTTTTAAGCTCTTAGAAGTCATGAAGCAGGTTAGACCTATTAAATAAAGAGAGCTTTAAACATGGGTTGTTAGGGACTGTGAGCAACTAAAACCCTTTTTCTTTTTTGTCTCCTCGGTCTGCAGTGTGACAAAAAAGACAAGGGTGTTCAGGTAATTATGTGGGCTGGAGGTAAAACTTCAGTATTTCTTTCTTAGTGCTTGGTGATTGTTCTGTAGCTGGAAAAAATGCCAAACAACCTCCAGAAATTAAGTACTCTGTGTTATGAAACAGCTGAGCTTATGATGCAAGACACTTATTTCATACCATCACAGAGACTGTTTTCCTGTAATCTTGAGCAGTCAGAAGTCCTCATTACCATGCAAATCTTAAATCATTCAATTAAGCATATGACCAACGGTCTAAAATCAATGTCACTACCACCACATGAGGGCTCTGATGTCGTGTTTTTGTGAACAAATTAGTTATCAGTTGTGGCATACTGACAACTGTTGTATGTTGATGTGCATCACAGACTATTTCCTTACTCTCTTATGGAAGGTCTTATAAATTTTTAAGTTTTTGGCTGCATGCTTATTTTGGAGAAGTGAAATGTTATCCTGAGAATGACTAGGCTTTTTTCTACTGACTGTTGTTTTGTTTTTTTTACTTTCTCCTTTAGGAAGCCCTGAGTGTAGCCAAATTGCAAGTTGAGATGGGGGCCCAGGTTCTTGACATCAATATGGATGATGGGATGCTGGATGGCCCTGCTGCAATGACCAGATTTTGTAACTTGATTTCTTCAGAACCTGATATTGCAAAGGTTGTAATTGAGTCACTCCAAAGCACAATAAAGAGCATTTTATTGAGTTGGAAGTGGCCTTTCAGAAAATTTTGATATTGATTTATTTAGTAACCAGTTTAGGTGCTTAATAAGCAGGTGTAGGTGTCCCCCAAGAGGAAAAGGTACTGTAAAAGGGAAGGCCTTTGGGGGAAACAAAGGTTTTAACATTCTCTATCTGTTTTCAGCTAAATATATGCTAGTCCTTTTCATTGGTTAGAAAAGCCGAATGCAGGTTCCTTTTGCAGCAGTTATAGCCATAATGTATATATTGGCAGTGCATAACGGTATTGCTTTCCACAAAACTTAAAACTGGTATGGACATAGGATGGTTTTAAAAGATACCTTTGCAAAGTGCGTTCTCTAAAAGTGAGTATCTAATTCAGAAATACAAGACAATACAGGGAGAAATAGAGGTCACTATATGATATGTGATGGAGTTGCCGTAGAAGCTCTTGAGTTAAATTTGCTCTGAATTTTGCATGTAAAGCAAAGAAAAATCTACAAATACCATCTGGAAACTTTTTATTCATAAATGCCGATTAATGTCATGTGCATTTCTATGCCCAAATGGGCAAACAGCATGTGGAACTCTAATTCATGACTTGTATGTATTCCCCTGGCTTACTTCTGTTATTTACAGGTGCCGTTATGCATTGACTCCTCAAATTTTTCAGTGATTGAAGCAGGTTTGAAATGTTGCCAAGGGAAATGCATTGTAAACAGCATCAGTCTGAAGGAAGGTGAGGAAGACTTTTTGGAGAAAGCAAGGAAAATTAAGTTGTATGGAGCAGCTGTAGTTGTCATGGCTTTTGATGAAATGGGGCAGGTGAGTGTCACTTTAAAGGAGAGCTATTTTTCTTCTGGAGTGCAAGGCTTTCACTCTTGTGCAAGATGAAGTTGTTCTGTTTCATTGACATAGGTGATTCAAAGAGGTCTACATAGTCTTAGCAATAGTTTTGACTCTGATACGTAAGCATTTCTTACGGCGCTCACGTGTTTGAGGAATCCAAGTACTGCTCTAAGTGTAGCTTTGCTAGCACAAGAGCGTGTCTCTTGCTGTTCAGCCATTCTGGACTCTTCCTTCCTTCATAGAAGATTCTTTTAGTTCAGAAACTGAGTTTTGCATGAGAGTGGAATCTTTGTGAATTAACATGTCAAAAACCACATATTAAACTTTGCACAGGATGATGAAATGTTGGGGAACAAAATTGTTTTTAATGAGTTGAGTCAAAACTCCAGGTCCAGGTGTGGTGATATTTTTAATCCAAAATTCTTATATATATAATCCTTTTCCAGTATTTGTGATGTTCAGATTCTCAGTCTTGAGTCACTGGAACTGTAAATGATTTCTGGAGGGTTTATTTTTTGTGTTGTTTATAAGTTTTTCATGTCAGAATTCTTTTTCTCCCCTAGGCAACAGAAACAGAAACCAAGATTGCAATCTGTTCCAGAGCTTATCACCTCCTTGTGGAAAAAGTGCACTTCAATCCAAATGATATAATATTTGATCCTAATATTTTGACCATAGGAACTGGAATGGAAGAACATAACCTGTATGCCATTAATTTTATCAATGCTACTAAAACCATAAAAGTGAGTTGTAAGCTTATTTTAACTTGCAGTATTTTGCTGAGATTACTTAAAAACCCAAACCACCGCAAACCAGAAACACACTCCCCGCTCCCAAACAACAACAACAACAACAACAAAACACTGCTGCAAAATGATACCCATTTTAAATTAGCAAGGGGGACTGTTCCTCTGAAGTGCAGCCATTCCCCAATATTGCTGTATTTCAAGTAGAACTTCAAATAGTTCTATAAATATATTTCAATCCATTATCTCTACTGTATATATACTACATTAATTAAATGAGGTAACAATCACATTCATGTTCTAGCTAAAAGGACCTCTTTGAAGGTATGTGAAAGCTGCTTCTTAAAATGAATAAAATTTCCTCTACTGTGGAAGGAATTTATGCAGTGAGCTGACTTTTTCTTTAGCCAAAGTGTGTGTAAGGAAGTACAGCAGTGAAGAGCATCACCTGAATACAGCCAAGGCAGCTGCACTGTTGTGTTTCACAAGGCAACTTGATTGGTCTCGAGGTGCTCTGTCAGTAGCAGTCTGGGGCTTGAACACCCCACAGGCTCTTTTGTCACCACAGGGCTTCTGGAAGGGAGGGTGCACCCGTGAGGTTAGCTGCTCAGCTACAGCCTCCTCCTCAGGCAGGCAGGCAGGTTGGCTGCTCCTGTTTCCAGAGGAGTGGGGGATGGAAGAGCCATAAGTAGGTCTGCATGGGGAAAATCTGGAATGCTGCTGTGGGAGGACTGATACGTTCAGAATAGCACCTATGACTATGGAAACCGTGGTAGTTGCTTACACATAACTAGGCTGGCTCTTTCCTTTTACTTGTATCTTTTTCTACAGAGATTTGAATTGCTTTTTATGAATTTCAGTAACTAGAAGGATCTGGAACAGGGAAGAGAGAAAGGGTGCATAGCTAATGCACCACAGCTCAGGGGATAACCGTTTTATGGACTGAATGCTTTGCTTAGGTTTCCTTTTTGGAAAGCACTTCTCAAAATCTGTGTGCAATTCCTATAGGAAACACTGCCGGGAGCCAGGATAAGTGGAGGTCTTTCCAATCTGTCTTTCTCCTTTCGAGGAATGGATGCTATTCGAGAAGCAATGCATGGGGTGTTCCTTTACCACGCAATTAAGGTATGATGTGCTTTTGGCTTCCATATGTTTGCACTTGGCAAATGTGCAGTGCTATGTCTGACAGCCCTGGCTGGGGGATTCTGTATGATTTTTTTCAGTATGGCATGGACATGGGAATTGTGAATGCTGGGAATCTGCCAGTGTATGATGATATCCAGAAGGAATTGCTACAGCTGTGTGAGAATCTAATCTGGAACAAAGATCCTGATGCGACAGAGAAACTTTTACATTATGCTCAAGTAAGTTCCAATTTTAGGCTTTGAATAGTAGTTAGGTTAGCACCTGGGCTTTAACACTTCCCTGCTGATGAGAGGTAGAACAGCATATAAACTGCTCATGTCAATCTAACAGTGGGCGTTAGAAGTTACTAATGATACTACAAGTGGTTCAGTTATTAATGTAGAATAAAATATGACCTCTGTGATAGATTGAGCCTCTCCAATTTCATAGGTGCCTTGAAAGATCCTGCACCAGAGTTCTTCATATGCTTCAGGAGACCAAGCTGCATAGGCATTCTTTTAAAGAAAAAAAACCAAACCCAAAGCACTAAGAAGCAAAAAATCCTAACCAAACTCCCCACCCCCCCCAACAACAAAAAAAACCCACCACCAAACCTCACAAACAAAAACCAAACAACCACCAGAAAAAGCCAACCCACAACCAAAGCACATCTTGGTGCTGGAGCTTAATTGACAAGTGCCCTGTGGGAGACAAAGAGTAAACCTGTCTCTCTGGTGGTAATGGTTTGCTTGGAATATATGTAAAAGGTGAAGTAGTTGCTTGCGGTTCCTGGCTGTGCCATAGACTTCCAGTTCATGTAACTCATGTGAAGAGTGAGGATCAGCTATTTAGTGTTTTTAAGATGCTGTAATGACAGTGGTGATAAAAGACAAAGATTACACACCTGAAGGTTTCCAGATTATCAGCCATAAGATGACTGGTGAAATCCTGTTCTGAACAGAACATACAGCAAAAATCTGTCTGGGTTAGGTGGCTCTTAGATTTAAGCACACAAGAAGGTTTGCGTGACCATTTTGTAGCTCCTGGAGGTATTATTTCTGTGCACAGCTTCATTTGGTTTGTAGTTTGCCCTGTGGTGGTGCATGCTTTTTAGGAACAATGGCAACATGTTGAAAACCAGTACAGGAGGACTCTCCCTATGCCTTGTGCTTAGGCTATTTTAGATGGTGCTTGTAGTGTCTAAGCAATTCACCTGGGAGTCATCTTGTCTGCATAAGCAAAGTTTTACCATTAGGGTATTCAGGGTTGCATAAAGAAGAAGGGGAAAAAAAAAAAGGGGGGGGGAATTAGAAAGGGATTGCTTAAGCAGTGTTTCTGCAAAAGGTAGAATGTGAGTTTAAATGGAGCGTGAAAAGTAGAAATGGAAGTGGATGACGACTCCTTCTAGGTCTAGAAGTTTGGGAAGCCATGGTTGGAATCTCTGCTCTTATTCATGGTGATAGTTTTATTGTGGGAGTAAAGCAGCCCCCAGTTGCAAAAAAGAGAGACAGTCTTGATTCAAAACATCTTTAAAAGCTCTGTTAAAATATAACATAAAATATTCAACTTTCAGGTTTTCACTACAGGTGAGCATCCTGATTTGGGTTTCCTCTTGGCCCTGGACAAATGTGAGAGTCCAAATAGACAGTCGCTTACAGCCAATGAGAAGGATTATTACAGGTGTTGGAGTTTGAGGCTTACTTCAAAATATTTATTCAGACCTTTCTCTGATATAGTGGAATTGAATGGCTCTAAGTTGTTTTGTCTAATGGCTTTTTTTTAAACACAAGAGTGTATTCATTAGTCAGTAAGTGCATATGTTCTTTTTATTTCCAGTTACTGTAGTTTATTCTGCACAAGGAACATAGAACGTACGGTCCCATTGCAAGTGTCACACCTCTAATAGAGTGCCAGTGAAGTTTCCTCCCTTGCCAGTTGTTTGACTGCTAGACCTGTGGGGAAAAAATGAGGAACTTAATCCTTGCAGATTTAGGACATCAGCCTTCATTTGAAGTTTGAGGTTAAAAAAACGTTTTCCATAAAGCGTATAGCTACCGACATTCTCAAACTGAAACTTTTCCTATTTGTGGCAATGGGAGTTGTGCTTCCAAAGGCGGGCTTTTTCATCCTCAGGATGCAGTATGATCACTCTGTTTTTAAAGATCTGCATGTAGTGTTTGCTGCTGTGGTCTCTGCGTGCCCACCCTACAGTTTCATGGGTTATTTTTAGGTTGGAATGGTTCCCTTGCTAAAGTGTCTGGCCAGAGGTTGAGGAGCACTTCATACCTTCTCATTCAATCACAGAAGGGCTGAGGTGGGAAGGAACCTCTGGAGATCATCTAGTACAACCCCGCTGCTCAGAGCAGGGTCAGAAAGAGCAGGTTGCTCAGCGCCGTGTCCAGCTGGGTTTTTAATGTAACTAAGGATGAAGACTACAACCTCTCTGGGCAACATTGTCCTCCTTCTTTCATTCTCTCTGTACAAACTAGACCTATGAGAGGAATAAGGTTTGGCAACGAGAAGCTGTGGAGTTAGCTAACATTCATATAAACATGAATGAAAACTTGTTCTGGTTTCTGTTCTCATAAGTGAGGTCTTGTTTCCCTGACTTTTCCCATGGCTCTATCTTTAAAAACTTGCTGATGAGCACTCAAAAGTATAGAAGGTTCATAAGGACTGAAAGATGTCAGATTAATAGAATAGCCAACAGAGGAAAAGAAATGACTTGGCTGAAGTGTGGTGGTTCAAGTAATGGATAGCATGCTCTTCCACGAGCCTTCCTGGGGTGGGTGCTTATGAGCTTTCTTGCACTGTGAAGCCCTTTTGGCCTTTGCATTCATAGCAAAGGGGAGTGTGAGTGTGAGGCAGAGAGTATGCGAGGGCTTGGGATGGTCTGTGTGCATGAGAAACAGTAGTTCTGTAGGCTGCCTGATTGAAAACATCTGTGATACAGAATAACATAACCTATTCCAGCAGAAACTGAATTAGTGCCAAATTAATTAGAATTTTAAAATGAAGTTTAGTGTGTGGGCCAGGAATCAATTTAAATTATGTTCCCAGAAGTAAAACCCTTAGGATTAGTCATTTCATCATTTTTAAGAGCACGAAAATTATTAAACTGCTCCCTCTTTGCTTTGTGTTGTGGTTTTGGTTTTTTGTTTTTTTTTTTTTTCTTTGGGATTTTTACATCTTCACTGAGGTATATGCTCTGCGGGACGTAGACTCCCTAAGTGTCTGTAGTACATCACAGGTGTTTGCAATATGATTTGCATGTATATAAAAAGTCTTTTGAATAATCTAAAATTATTTTATCTGTCAGTACTTGAAATTGTCCTCACTTTTAGAAAAGTAAAGTCTGTAGTTGTACTTTTTATGCTTGCAAGCTCCTATGGATGTCTTTCCTCTTCAGAATCATGCCCAAGGAGGAAGAAAAGTTGTACAGACCGATGAGTGGCGGAAAAGCTCTGTGGAGGAAAGGCTGGAATATGCTCTCACAAAGGTGAATCTGTGCAGAAAATTGTCCTACCCATCAGGTCTGAGACATGATCTCAGCTCAGACTTTAAGGGATACCTTTGGCTTTAAAAGTTCTTCAACTGTCATTCTTTTAAAAGCTATTAATTAATAATGAATAAGGTATTTAATTAATATCTTTAATAACAGAGAAAATTGTGGTGATTTGTCTTCAAACTTTACAATTTGAAGTCTTTTGGCCCTTAATATTTTATTCCGCTAGTATTGCTAGTAACATACTGCTTTTACTTTCTAACATATTGCTTTTACTTTCTAGGGGTTTTTTTGGTCCTTTAACGGTATCGCACTGAGTGGCACTTGTGCTGAGGAAGCAATCTTTGAATGTTTGTTTTTTCTTATGACATGGTTAAAAAAAAAAACCAACCAAACCTGTTAATACTGGAGACTCTTGCTTTTAATAACTTTATATGCCTAAGAAGTACAGTGTTTTGTTTCCTAAAAAAACCTGTTTTAAATACACATTTGAGGTATTCTTAAAGACTAGCAGTATCTAAAGTATCTGGTTGTACTTTCATCGTGATTTTTTGGGGGGAGAAGGCAACAAAATAAAAGCTGTATTTCTAGCAAGATAAAAGCTTCTTTTTTTTTTTTTTTTTTTTTTTCCCCAGGGCATTGAGAAGTATGTCACTGCAGATACAGAAGAAGCAAGATTAAATCAGCAAAAATATCCTAGACCTCTAAATGTAATTGAAGGGCCTTTGATGAATGGCATGAAAATCGTTGGTGATCTTTTTGGTGCTGGAAAGATGTTTCTGCCTCAGGTAATGAGAAAATGATTTCACGTATTTTCCTATTTTTCAAAACCTAGCATTGTAAACTGTAGCGAAAACATTCTATGCTGGCTATTTTTTTTTCAGATATAGCACGTGAATTGTGAAGATGCAGGTGCTACTAAGAAGCAGCCCTATTTTTTTCTTTACTTTGGAACTTGACTTTCTTTACTGAATTTTACATGTTTGTTTCCTTCCTTCCTGAGTGTTTTTGCTTTATTTGAAATGCAGTTTTAAGTTTGGGCCTGTGAAAAAGAGCAAGAGAGAAAAAAGATGCAAATAAAAATTGCTGTGTTTAGCACCTTCCAAGTCTGGGCCTGTTGGTGGCTTCGAGTTCTGTTGTGAGTGGTCCGAGAGGTTGCTCTGTGAAAGCAAGTGTCATCTGTAGACCCTTAGTCCAGTAGGGCCAGCAGCCTGCTACCACAGAATACTCTGCAAAGCTGGAATCTGGGTTTGCAAATGAAGTTGTTTATTGTTTGAATGGGTATAAAAGAAAGCTATGAGAAATCTGAGGCTATTCCTATACCTGATCTTTATTGTTTGTTTCCCTGCCCCCCCCTGTTTATCTATGCAGGTGATAAAGTCTGCTCGAGTTATGAAGAAAGCAGTTGGCCACCTTATTCCCTACATGGAAAAAGAAAGAGAGGAAAGGAGAGCCAAACAGGGCAGCATAGAGGAAGAGGCAAGACACAGTCCTTTGTGCTGTAACTCTTTCATAGCATGCCCTGACAAAAATGGAAATTATTTTTTGCTAATGACATTTATTCAGCTTTCATGCTGGAGAGTTGATGCAGTCTTGTGGAAACTGACAATTTTGGCATAATTTGAAGTAGGTCTGAAATTCATAAAGTGCAGATTTTGTGGAGCTCTGCTTGGTATGTGCCTGAGCTGTTGTCACAAGTTTCCTGAAGGATGCCATAAGCCTTTGTAGGCCCTTTATACCAGTGTTACGTATTTCTTGTATTTTTGTAGGCATTTAATTCTAGTATTATTTATTTATGGTACTTGTAACTTTATGGCAAATTTTGCTGTTTTTGCTTCTACTACTTCTGCCCTCAGTGAACTATGGAACTCCCTTTTGCATGTTCAAAGCCTGTTACCATGTTTTTCTTCATTCAACTCTTCGCTTCCCCCTAGCCCTGACCATTCTCCCAGCTAAACAAACCAAACCAAACTTTTCCATCCTTTTTCTTCATAGATTGTGACTTCAAGACCTCTTGTTATGATAGAATAGTATGCTCATTGTGTGTGTAGCCATAACCAAGTTGCAGGAGACAAGTGTGTCTGAAAACAGGGTCTGATATAGTTGTCTTTTCATATGTGTGTTTTTCCACCAGTTTTTGAAGACTACTTTTTATGTAATATATAAAATACATATAATTGAAAATCCCCAATGATTTTTCAGAGCCTTGTGGGCCTTTCCTTTGTAGCATTTCCCGTTTCACAGCCAACAGCGCGTGATGCCTGAGAATAGTTTTATCAACTACCTGTGCATATGCTTGAAGTAATTTCTTCCAAATTTGGTTAATGGAATATGTGATAGGAGCACTAAGATATACGATGTCCCTTATTTCTCCATACTGACAAAATTCTATTCAGTTGAAAAGAGAGTTCAGATGAATTGGACAAAATCCCCTTTCACGTACTTACGTCTGCTGTTTTCTACTATATTTATAATGTGATAGGTGCTTACAGTTTTGGTTGTTAAATATTTTTCTTCTTCTCTTGTCTTTGACTATCAAATTTAGGTTTGATGTGTATTTACTTTTCTTTAGTCATGTGGAACCTTACCTTGTCTTCATGAGCTCTCAGAGACAATAGCTATTATCAGAATCTGGTATTTAACACCAAAAAAAGAAAAGAAAAAAAAAAAAGGAAGAACAGCAGAATTTCTGTAAACTGTGATATTTATGTATTTCCTTTGCTTTCCCTTCTATGGATTTTTGAATGGTTCTTAATTCTTCCCTTGAAATCTTACGCTGTATCTTTCCATTTGCTGTGGACCTGTTGTGTGATTGCCCAGCAGAAATGTAGTGAATACAGCAAGTAATTTAGAAAGAAAAATGACCTGGTAGTCAAACCTGACTAATCTGAATGGAAGAAGGAAAATGCCTAGTTTCTTTTCCTGTGCTCTTTCTGGATGTGAAGAAGGTGTCTTCTCTCCAGTATCTCAAGCAGATCTGTTCTCTGGCTGTCATGAGTCACCTTTCTATGTGTCATCTCTCTCCTGCTCATGCTGTTCTCTTTGATTTTAATTCAGATGACAATGCCGGTATTTGGCACCTTCTGGTTTGTTCTGATGCTATTTGAAGTCAGTGAAAATCATTACCCCACTGCTTCCATGAGCACTGGATTAGGACCTACTGTGAACCCTCTGGCACTTCACTTCTTTGTAGGCAGAGTGTTAAGTGAATTTGAGACATTCTTAGAAATACAGCAAGCACTCTGAAGAGACTGTGAGATTTCTGTGTGGCTGAGGCGAGCAGGAGGGAAAAAGTAGGGCTTCTGTCCTCCTGCTTCCTCTGCCTTCTGCTGGGCAAGGGATGGATTGCCTTCCTCTTCAAAAAAATGTTGTCACTGTATAGAGAATTGGTGAGAGGAAAAAACAGCTTCGTCTGTCTCAGAAGTTAGATGTTGACTTGAAGGAAAATGATTTGCAGACTCTGGTAGCTGATCTGTCTGATGTTACCCAGGCTACTGTAACCTCCAGGACAGTTTTAGTCACAGACTGCCAGGAAATGCAAAGCGTTGATAGTTACGTTTGAGGACAAATAGCTGTGGCTGTGGATCTCTATCAAGATTTAAAAAAAAGAAGCCCTTTGGATGTGTGCCCAGAACTTGAGGACCTCCTTGCTTGAGACAATTGAAATCACAGTGTGCCCTAAATAGGGCTTATTTAAAATAGTGTGTGCTCTCGCCCATGTTGTTTGCCGCTTAGCACAGATTTTCCTTCTTATGTGCAAATCCAATTTTTTTTTTTTCTTGGATATCAATCACTAGTTAAATAGTCAGTAGTTACTGGGTATGATACATGTGGGCAGCACTTCTTGTTCTTCCCCCAGTCCTTGATTAATCTCTTTTTCCAGTTTTCTCTTACATTCCAGCAGTATATTTTCAGCTGCAAATTTTTTTATTGATGTACTGAGATGGCTGACTTACAGACCTCCATTTTGCTTTCTTTGTTTCCCAGTCTTCTGTAAAACAGGAGCACTGGTGAGAATAGATTTTAGTAAACAGCGGCATTGGTGGGGATCCAGGGATTTTATTCAACAAATGTGTTAGGAGCATGGGAAATGCTAGTATCGCTCTTGGTAATGTATAAAGTTTTTTTTCCCCCAGAAAATTACAAGTACAGAAGGCAGTGTAGGTTCATGAAGTAGAAAGCTACTCGATACTGTCCAGAAACATAACATGCTTCATAGAAGGATCTAATCCTCCAGTTCTGCCATCAGCAAAGGAGATGAGATACTGGCCAGAAAAGTATTTTGTAGCTTCACATAGAATATGCTCGGGTTTCTACTTTAGTTAAATTCTGTGCAATTTAAGTAGTCTGTTACTGGCATCTGATCCTGCACCAACTCAGACATGGCACTGTGATAGCCTGGAGCTGCTCCAAATGACAACACTGATTATACAACTAAAAATGTGTCGCAAAGGTCTGTGTCCTGGTGGAGAACTGCTATAGGAAGTTCCACTCCTGCCCTGCTGGCAGGACCCCTTTGTCAGGGCTGAATGCCGTCTAGCCTAGGACCAGTTTGCCACAGTACAGCTTCCCTTCTTCAAGGAGATCCTTTTTCCAGCCTGTTTGTTCAGCTTGGGTAGTCTGAAGTGGCCTGATCACTGCACTGAAATGTCTCCCTTGCTATTCATGTTGCATAAAAAATCAGTCTCTTCTGCTTTTGCTAATTCCTCTCAGTCTTCTCAGCATTGCATTGGAAGATTGTTGTTGATGCACAAACGGGTGTGTAATTATAAGTGTTCATACCCTTTTGTTCTAAATATTTAATCTATTTAAACTCTTTATTGGTGAGGTTTATATTTGGAGCAGAGGTACCTTAGGAGCTCAGTTATCGCACTGCACGAAATGCTATTCAGATCTGAAATTTTTTATCTGCTATTTTGGGTTTTTTTAACAAAGATTTTTGAATAACATATATAAAATTTGCAAGAATAATTCTTGTGCAAGTTTTTATTACCTGGATCTTTTAAAATAGTTTTTAATATTGACTCTATTACCTCTACTACACTTTGCAATTGCTTGTACTACAATAGGAGTCTTGGTCATGGATTAGGATTGCACTGTTGAAGGATCTGTGCAAGCGTACTGAGGCTTCTGCGTAATTTAACTCTTGTGTTATTTGTTCAACTTTCAGGATCCTTATCATGGCACAATAGTACTAGCAACTGTGAAAGGAGATGTACATGATATCGGCAAGAACATTGTGGGAGTCGTTCTGGGCTGCAACAACTTCAGGTAAAGAGTCTAACATTAGGTAGCTGGGAACACAACTGTGTAAGGCTAGCTAATTAATATATTAGGCTAGCTGCAGCTGTGGTGATAAGAGGTGAGCATTTCTTGGGAACTGTACTCTGTTTCCCAAGTTGTGGTTGGGAACACAGACCGTCCCAGCTGTTACTAATGGGGAGGCATGAAGGAGTGTAGCTGCCTCCTTCAATACTTTTTTTTCCTAATAAATTGGCATCTGAGGTGAATACAGTTTAACATCAACTGAAACGTAGATGAGAGCATCAATCTTTGTATTTGTTTTCTATGAGTTAAATATAATGAGTATAATGTCTTAAACATATAAGTACAATGTCCGAAGAAATCGGATACGACAATTGTAGTAGGCAAGACTATGTGTGGGTTGTGTGTTGTGTTGGGGAAAAAGGAAGTCTTGTAAGATTCGAGTGAACCTTTTAGTATGTTTTTCAACCTGTTTGTTAACTGTGAGGTTTTAAAAACTCACTGGGGTATGTTTTTATTAAATAACAGATGAGATTCTCATCCTGTTTCTGAGATTCAAAAGACAGAATTTAAAAGTCAGCTCTTTCAAGGCCTGTGTGCATGCAGCAGGGTTGGCAACAGTGTTGGAATGAATGGTCATGTTTCCATCAGAGCCCTTTGTCAAGTGTCTGTCAAATGTTGTGCAAAGCTGAATCTGCTTTGGAACTCTGTCTTGCTGTTCATTCCTTTAGTTTTGTTTTTGACTTGGGGATATAATTTGCTCTAAAAAGAGCCAAAACGATCTCTTTATTTTAAAACGCAAAGATTTGAAGGCAGTAGCAGTGCTGTGTATATGCAGTATATTCCATTTCATTATCTCTTGAAATTATGTTGATTTGGTTTCAGGCTTTTTTGAGCTTTACTTAGACGTACTGAACTGAAGCCATAGTGTTTTCTGCCACCATGAGTATGAGTGAGGCTGAACGAAGCTAGCAGGCTGGGGTGGTTTACTTGGAAAAAATAAAAACCTTGGCAATGGCTAGGGTTAACAGGAATAAAATGCTAGCAAGGGAAGTGCAGTGTCTCATTTCATAAAATGTATGCTTTAATAAGACAAAAATACCCTTGATGTGAATCATCTTACGTTCCTGACATAAGAGATGATGTCCACAAACCTTTTTGTATTGTCCAAATAACTTCAGAAATGCCACTGCTGTTGCTTAAGCCAGGTAGGCAGCTAAGCACCACGCAGCCAGTCACTCCCTTCTGCCCAGCCAACCTCAGTGGGATGCGGAAAGAGGAAAGGAAGAATAAAAGCAAGAAAAATTGTGGGTGGAGATAAAAAGTGTTCAATAAGTGAAGGAGAAGTGGAAGAAGAGAGAAAGAAAAAACAAAAAAAAGTGAGGCAAAGGCAATCACTCACCACCTCCCACGGGTAGACTGATGCCTAGCCAGTTCCTGAGCAAAAGACAGCTAACCCCCGCTAAACTCCTTCCTCTCCCTTTTTATTGCTGAGTATGACATCATATGCCGTGGAATATTTCTTTGGTTAGTTTGGGTCATCTGCCTGGTTGTGTCTACTCCCAACATCTCGTGCACCCCCCAATCTATTCCCTGCGGGGTTAGAGTGACAAACAGAGAAGGCCTTGATGCTGGACAAACACTGTTCATCAGTAGTTAAAACATTAGTGTTACCAGCATTGTTTTGGTCACAAATCTAAAACACAGCACCATACCAGCTGCTATGAAGAAAATTAACTCCCTCTCAGCCAGACTCAGTACATCCGCAAAAAAATTCTTTAAAAAAAAAAAAAAAAAAGCCTCTTACACTTGAATTTTCTTGTCTACTGTATCATCTGGAACTCCGATGTATTGAAAATTTTGCCAGACCCAGAGGTACTTCCTATATTAAAATTCCCAATAGAGGTCTTAAGAGAAAAAAACAAATAAAAAATCTCAATTTTAACTTCAATTTTAGGTCAATCATTTACAGTAAGAACAATGTATTTGCTCTTTAGTGGAAATTTGACCTGTTTTTTTAAAAAAATCTTATGTCATCTCACTTCTTTTCACAGAGTTATTGATTTAGGAGTCATGACTCCATGTGATAAGATATTGAGAGCTGCTGTTGAGAACAAAGCAGGTATAGAGAGATTTCATTAGTACTCTTGAATTGTTTGATGTTAAACCCCACTTGCATTTTTTTTATTGCTGCTCATTGCATTCCTATGCTGTCTATGATTTGGTCAGACTATCTTCAGATAAATCAGAACTTTTGTGTTAATAATAGTAATTATTTAGTAATTCCCTGAAACCTAGCCCGAGGAACGGAAAACCTGTATCAAAAGGACAACTCCAAGAGAGATGTTTTAGTATTTGTTTTACAGATGGATAAATGGAGACTTCGGAAGATTAAATAACTTTGTGTTGGGTCTTAAATCTGTAAAAGAACTTGGCATTCAGCCTGCCAGATCAGTGAGTGTGAAATCAGGAATGAATTGTTCTAATAAATAATGAACTTTCTGAAACAAGTTACAGTTGCTTTGCAACAGTCTATTGCGTCTTGGAAAAGATGAATTGTGTGGAACATTGGTGGTGAAGTTCGAAAGCATTTGCTGTTTCTAAGAGCAGAGCTTGTATTTATTTTGTCTTATTTCCCTCCTCAGTGCTGCACTTCTGAGGTTTGAAGCTTGCTAATCAGAAGTGTGTATATTTATTGCTGAAACTAGAGGAGTAGGTGTTCAGCAGCTGTGAAGACTGAGAAATATCCTAAACTGGGGATTTGGAATCACTTTTTTGTTCTTGGAATGCTTTCACTTTCTAATTAGGTCAAACCTCGCTTCTAGACTAGCAACTACCCTGCTTTTTATCTCACTATTTTCTATCTGATGTGTTAAGCTATCTGATGTATGAAAGAAATGCTTTCTGTAATTTTTGTGTCTTTCTAGAATGGATTTGCTAAACCTTTTGCGTATGTGTGTTTGTAAATTTGCAATAGATATAATTGGCCTATCTGGTCTCATCACCCCTTCTTTGGATGAAATGATTTTTGTCGCCAAGGAAATGGAGAGATTGGCAATAAAGATTCCTTTGCTGATTGGAGGAGCAACTACTTCTAAGTAAGATATCTCAGTTGGGAAGATGGGGAATGTGTATGGAAATAGTTTTAACCAGGGAAAAAGAAAACTTATAGCCCTTTCTTTTTCCCTTTCCCTCATTTTCCCCCAACACACATACTGGTAGGTATATACTTAAGACTGAATGTTATTTCTTATATCAGAAGTCCTAATATATAGAGGTAAAATGTAATTGGGACACAACAAATAATGGACGTCTTAAACATTTCATTTTTGCGAGTGTTATGTATTTTGCAAGTGTATATTGTATTGTATATTGTGTTATAAAAGTTCATGCACATATGCTTATGAATACAGTTCTGTTCTTCTTAGGGGTTGAATGATCTGTTTCGATTCACCAAAGCATTCTGAAAATGCAGGATTTCGAGACTAGAAATGGTCGTGTTGACATCAGGGAGTTGTTATCTTTAAGAAAGTTAATGTATTTTCCTGCGTCGCTGTTCAGCACTGTGCTCGTTGGGTTGAGACCCCAGTCGTGTTCAAGCAGGCTGATAGGGGATAAATTCTAGTTGCTTGCCTTGAAGTAGTTACCATTTTGGTTTTGATAGACTGAGCTTTTCTGCTGAGATCTTGTTCTCTCAGATCCATTCAAGTGGAATAATACAGCTGCTATGATGTCCTGAAGACCAGTGTTGGCAGCCCACTGACACCTAGTATTAACATTACCACAAATGTGTTTTATGCACGTGTAACGGCCTTGGCTCGTGCTTTGCTAACTGGTTTATGTACAATATGCTTGAGTAGATGACAGCTCAGAAGACTGCAGAGTTCATTTCTTGCATAACCAGAAGCTGTTAGCAGTGTCGCTTTCTTTATCAGAGCAGCACATATTCCAGCAGAACCATTAACTCAATGCATTCTGTATTTTTGGCCTTAGCAAATTGTCCCATAATTTGACAGACAGTGAAGAGTAGGATCACTACCTGTCTTTATTGGTCCTGTAGTTATAATGCAAGGTTAAGTGTATCCTTTTTCTCTTCCTCCATAGGAGTCTCTTTTCCTGTGGCTTTGATACTGAGAACAAACTTGGAGGTTTTTTTCTTAGAAAAAGAAAGTGTGTGGGGGGAAAGGCTTTATTCTAAGTGGAGGTTTTAGGAGAGCCCTTTCTTCAGATCTTCTTAGCGTTTGTACGCAGGGCATTGTGGCCTAGTAATTGATGTCAAATAACCAGCATCAAACAATTTTGTAGAATTTATTCACAGAGATGAATGTAACCAACAGCAAGGCAGCACTAGTTTTATCCTTGAATATGGAAATTATTGAAGAATATATGCATAATTTTGTATACATAAATAAAAATTTTATTCATGTGAACTGTATATAAATATATACTTATCCACATGCCCAGACACATACAATTTGTATAAAATATACGTCAAGTAAACATTCTTTATGGAAGACTGGATTGGTAATATGTAGTCTTAAGTTTTAACCTCATGTCTGCATTCTGGAAGGTTGCGTACATGTCAGGGGTTGCTAATGAAGAACCATCAGCACTTTTTCTCTGTAATAAGGAGGCATCGTTACTTGGAATAAGGAGGCATCGTTATTTGGAATAAGGAGACCATAAGTATTTGGAAGGGTGGAAAGTGAGGTTAGTTTGAAAGAGAGAGAGGCTGGATTTTGCCTACAGAATCTACATAATAGAGTTTCTTCATAACTTACAATAATGATGATGTTTGCATTCTTACTATACTGCTTTGGTAAATTCAGAGGCTGCCAAATAATGGTGACAGTTTTGTTGTGGTAATGTTTATTTAAAAAAAAAAAATCTAGAAATTAGTATGTACTAGAAGGTACAATATCTTTTTCTAAAAGATAGAGCTCCAAGATCAAAAGTGCATCGCCTAGAAGCAAATTAAGGAGATCCTGTGCAGTTGGTTTCACAACTGTGTCGCACAGTCATCAGTAACCTCTCCATGGCCAAGTGCTTTAAATATTTGACAGAACCTGAAGAAAAAGGAGATCTTATCTTTGCTGTGGAAGATCACTTCCTGGGTTCTGATTTAAATTAATTTAAAAAAATTATGTTTGACCTTAGCGTCCAAGAAAACAAACTGAGCTTTGGCCTGCAAGGGCTTCGTTCCTGCACAGTTTGCCAGGACTCTGAGCAATGGGGGTAGCCAGGTGCATTTCATGGGATAGCTTAGGGCTCAGTTTAGGACTCCAAACTTCTATTTGATCAATATACTATAATATAGGAGTGATTCTTCATTATATGCTGAACTATTTCCATGAGGACTAGAATATGAGTAAATGCTAAATAATCGCATGAATTGGGAGGTTTTTATGTGAAAGACTTTACTGACCAAGCAGGTGCAAGTTTGTAATATTTGTTGACCACTGGCAGAATTCCTTTGTCAGGTGGGTAGAGAACTTGTGCCTCTGGTTTTGAAGTAGAGCATCGTAGAAGTGGAATAATCATCACTGAAATATGTTAATGCTAATCCACAGACCCAGAAACTAGCATGTGGGATGGAAAAAATATAAGATGAGCAAAAAAGATTGAGAAAAATATTGTTAGTTTTTGGTAGGCTCAGTTTGGAACATTCTCACTGAAATTTTCTGAGACTCAAACTAATGAGTTGCTGATTTTCACTCAGCTGGTAAGACAGTGAGGGAATGTGAGTTGGCACATTATTTATGAAGCATTCTGATACTCTTTGAGGAAAAGTGTTTATGTACCTATTATTAAAATCTGTGTTTAATCATCCATGCATAGCAGATGGATGAATTGCTTGCTTCTTCAGAAGTTCTGGTCTATGCATTAAGTCAGGATTTATTTCGCTGGGGGTTTTGTCTGGGTGTTTTTTTGTGGGTGTGTGGGTTTTTGGTTTGTTTTTTTTTTTTTTTTCTTCCCAGTTGTGAAATGAAATGCTCACTCTTTTTCTTTTCCATTTAAGAACACACACAGCTGTTAAAATTGCCCCACGATATAGCGCACCTGTAATTCATGTCCTGGATGCATCCAAGAGTGTTGTGGTTGTAAGTTCTAAATTATAGTTTCTCATCCATGCAAAAATAGATGCCCTGTTTTTCTGTTGTGCCTCCCATCCTTTCCTCTAAGCCTCAATGTTATGGCAGAAAATTGAAGATCCACAACAGAGATCAGTTTCTAAACTATTATTGCTTCAGTTGTTATTTTTTTGCTGCCACGTGGTTGTCTCATCTGACTTGTGTCAATTGTTGTCACTAGATACTTTTATTTAAATACCCATTTCTCTAGTGAGGGTGACATCACTAATTCTGAGTCCTTGACTGTAGTTTTGAGATGTTTTATAGTGAAGAGCGCTGGGGTTAGATGTGATCTGCTAGTCTCTCTATTTTGGATATATTTCTGATGTTAGTGATAACGGCAACATTAGTACTATGAAATGTCTGGCTGAGGTTTTCTGGGATGGATGCTCTCTCTATCAGACAAATGGGTAGTCATAGCTGGCCAATACCTGCTGGAAAGAAGTAGGCCAAGCTGTGTGGTGTTTCTGTGACTATTCAGTCTCTGAAGTCTTGGACTATTCTTCTCTCGGGTCTTTCCAGAGCCAGACTTGGCTCTGCTAATATTACCTGTGTTGTGGAGCAGTACTCTCAGTAATAATCACATTCTTAAATATGTTTTGAACCTAGCCTGCAAATTAGTTGTAAGGCTTAGCTTAGTGTTGCCAAGCGTAATTGGAAACAAGAGTTTGAAAGACAGACAGCTTATGCTCTTAAGTTCATACTCTGTCCTTTCTATAGTATGCTACAGTATGTACTTAGTGCTTTCTCTTTACTTTTTTTTCAGTGCTCCCAGCTCTTAGACGAAAGTGTAAAGGATGATTTCTTTGAAGAAATATTAGAGGAATATGAAGAAATTAGACAAGAACACTATGAGTCTCTCAAGGTACAAATGTAATTGCTTTAGCTTCTTTTCTTGTTTGGAGTGGTTAGTACTTGCCTCATTACTAACTCTGTTTCAGCTCCTTCTGAAGACCTTCAGGTATATTTGTGCTCATTTAAAACATGCAGTAGAATTGATGGAAAACTTCCAGAAGTACTTATGAAATCAGATTCTCGAACCTATAAGGGAAAATTCTGCATGAGTCTAACACATGCTTGGCAAATTCTTGATTGTCCTCAATGGGCAATCAGTGGTATCTAGGACATCTCCATGGAGCTGGCAGACATGTCAGCTTAACTCAACCTACAGGAGACCAGTGCTCTGCTGGAGCAGTAGCTGGAAACAGGGACCTACACTGGGGTAACTAAAATGGCACTGGTTGCTTTTGCTGGTACTAAGCCACACTCTATTAAGTATTCTACAACACCGTGCTTTCCTGATGTGTTCATATTGTTTAGGTTAGGGATCCGAGCAGTCTCACAGTAGAGAGCTGAGGCTGCCGTTTTAGGCAAGTGAAGAGAAGGAAGCAATGAAATGTGGAGATGGACTGTGCAAATTAACAATAGGAAACAAATAACATATGACTCCTCTGAGGCCGTCTTTGTAAATAAACACAGAAGGAAGCTCAAAGTCATCTGGCTCTTGCCTGGTCTCTTGATAAAGAAAGATAAAGCTTGAGGCCTCCTGCTGAGGACATTTGGCTTGACCAAGTTTAAGACTGTCTTTGCACAGGGAACCAGTCCGCTAAGCTGAGATCAGTGCAGCACTCTCCTTTAAGCAGAGGTCAGCAGTGAATTCATGGGCCTTACTGAAGTTGCTGTAAATTTCCTGTGCCTTTCAGAAGAGTCAGTAATTTGCCCAGAGGCCTGCTGCAGTCACTGGTAGTGGTGTCACTGTAATACTAAGCTTTTTGCAGGCAGTAGGAGAATACCTTGCTGTACTTGTATTTTCATGTAATTTGAAGTAATAAAGGAACTTCTGGTGTAGTTCAGAGGAACTAGAAATCTTGTAGGCCAGTTTCATTAGAAGTATACAGGAAAAAATAATGGTATGGTTGTGGTGTAATCTTACTTTACACTTGTGAACTGCAAGTTGTTGGAACTGAAGTTGTCTGTTGTCAGATTTGTCCCAAAGACCATTTTGAGTAAAACTCTACCACCAAGTCAACAGTTAGAGTTTATCTGTCTGAGACGTGGCTGGCTTTGTGAAATTAACCCTTATGTCTGTACAGGAAAGAAGATACTTGCCTCTACAGCAAGCTAGAAGAAAAGGTTTCCATAATGACTGGTTATCAGGCCATAAACCAGGTCAGTTTAAATGTTGTTGTTTGTTGTTGCTGTGCCTTTTCTCTTTCCTTTATTTTATTTTATGTATTTTATATACATTTTTAATTAGATTATGCTTCATTAAACTTCAGGTTATAGTAGTGTAACAGCTTCAGTAAATCGGTGTCTGTCTGACCAGAGATGTTTTTTTGCATACATTTGAGCATCCTGTTTCTGCTTTGTATTTTTCACAGTATGTTTAAAAAATAAATTAATAGTTGGAAGAAAAATCCTAAAACAACGAGTTACCCATAACACCATATAATCAAATATAAGTCTAATGCCTGCTTTGCAAAATAATGTTGGACTGACTCATTATATTGCAAAGCTCACTATACCATATTTAGGGAACACAGGTTGTGACATGGCATTTATATCAAATTCTTCTGTGTACTTTTTCCTGCCCTTCCCCCATCAGTTTCTGTACCAGTTTGTTTTGATTTTTTTTTTTTTAAATTGGAGACTAGAAGTATAAACAGTATTCCACAAGAAGTTGCATCCTGCAGTGACATTAACGCTTCACTGCTTTCTGTCATTTCATTTACAAGACTCAACAAGATGCTAATTTTCAATAGCTCATCTTAATGAAGGTTGTATTATAAAGTGTTGAACAGCACAGACAAAACAAGTGAAAGCTGGTGGCTACATCATAAGATAGATCATCTCGCTTTTTTCACTTGTGCACATGCATCTGAACAAGTATGTGGTGGTTGCAAAAGTTCTTATAAATTACACATTAATTTATGGAACTATTCTACAGTACCATAGCACCTAATATGACTGTGTTTAGAAAGCGGGATTTGTAAACATGAAAGGTATATGCCCAAAAAAATATGTTAGGTATTGATAAGTTGTGTAGGGTTTTTTAATCTTCTGTTTTGGCCAATATTTTCGCCAATGAAATATAAGTTCAGAAGTCCAATAGCTAGTAAGTGTTGATTTATATGAAAGAACAAAAGGCCTTAAATTTTCTATTTCAACTTTATATGCCTTTTATGCTTTTTTTTTTTTTAATCACATTGTAATTAGAGTATGGTATGACCTGGGAACACTATGACAGTAAGAATTCTAAAACAGTTCCTCTGGAAGAGGTCATTTGCAGTGGTGGAGGCTGTGAGCATCAGTTATGTTCAACATATATGGGCAATATTAAATTATTCTCATCGTGTCAGATTATACTTCTGATTCCTACAGTTAAACCGAAATTCATCGGCACAAAAGTCTTTGAAGATTATGACCTGAAGAGGCTGGTAGAATACATTGACTGGAAGCCTTTCTTTGATGTCTGGCAGCTTAGGGGAAAGTATCCCAACCGGGGTTTCCCTAAAGTCTTTAATGATAAAACTGTAGGTGAGTATTGAAATTGCATTTACTTCATGTAAATAATCCTAACAGACCTGCTGTGCTGCATTAAGATTCTCAATGTTTTGAAATAGTGAAAATACGTGGAAGCCTAGCGTCACTGAAATAACTTGTTTAAAGCAACACTTAGTGAACCAAGTGTTGGCATGTGAGGCTGAAAAACAAATGGGGGAAAAATGCTCAATCATCTTATTTAGAATTCACCTGCCAAAACACAGGGAGGTATTTTAATGACAGAAAATGGCAGCAGAGCACTTAATAGATCTGTGTCCCTGTTGTCAGTGAAGATGGCAAGAGGGCCCTGTCTCCTTTTGAAACTAATCAGTAGGCCTTGAAATACATGATGAAACTGCAAGGGTGACACTGAAATCGGTGTTCTGGATCTGCTGCAGTGTGGTAACGTAGCTGCACGCAGGTATTCTCTGTTGCTCATCTTACTCTGCAGCTTCTGCCTCTACTAGAATGGTGCTGGCTGAAACGTTGTTTTCTCTCCCCCCCCCCCCATATATGCTGTTACAACTGTAGAGACATAATCACACTGCTATCTCTGTTTGCTGTAGCTGACAGATTGCTGCAGTCATCAGAGAATTATGTGGAAAATGAACCAATCTTCAGCAATTCTTAAACCCATGTAGCCAGTTGTGAAAACATGCCTTTTCTAAAGGGTTCTCTTTTTTTTCTTTTTCTTTTTTTTTTATTGATAGGTGAAGAAGCAAAGAGAGTTTATAATGATGCTCAAAATCTACTGAAAATGTTGATTAATCAAAAGAAATTACAAGCCAGAGGTGTGGTTGGGTTCTGGCCAGCTCAAAGTGTTCAAGATGATATCCACTTATATGCTGTAGAAGAGGCAGTGGGATCTTCAGAACCAATAGCAAAATTTTATGGCTTGAGGCAACAGGTACAATGACAGAACATTTGTTAATGTGATTTTTTTTTTCCTTGAATTGCAAGAATGTAACAGAAGTGCCCTATTAAAATCTGTGCAGAAAATGGTGGTTGTAATCTGTCTGCAGCCGTTGTCTTGCCATTTCTTTCAGTAATAACAAGATCTTGTTAGTGATAGCCCAGGTATTTGTATTGTAGTATTTGTAGCATTTTGCATCGTACTAGTTGTACAAAATGCTTTATAGATCTGGCATCTTCAGATATGATGTGCATTTTCTGTCTTTATTTTAATATTTAAGATGTCCTAAACCACCATGCTCTATAAATTCATCACATGGATCCTGTGTGCTAAATTAGAATCTAATGAACCTTAATTCTCTAATATCCCTGGATTCTGCCTGAGATGAGAGATTCTGCTTGAATGTGTTAAAGGTTAAAAACACTTACAATTAAAATTCCTGGAAAAAATAAAGCTCAATGGAGAGAAGTGTTTTTGATAGTCTTAATTTTTATGTAAAATTCCCCATATGAAGAGGCAGTTTAGAATTAGTTAGTTGGCTGCTAATTCTGATTGAGAGAATCATCATTTTCTAGAATCATAGAACACCAGGTTGGAAGGGACCTCGAGGATCATCTGGTCCAACCTTTCTAGCACAATCTAGACGAGATGGCCCAGCACCATGTCCAGCTGAGTCTTAAATGTGTTCAGCGTAGCGGAGTCAACCACTTCCCTGGGGAGATTATTCCAATGATCGACTGTTCTCATTGTGAAAAATCTACTTCTCGTGTCCAATCGGAATCTCCCTGGGAGTAACTTGTACCCGTTACCCCTTGTCCTCACCATGTGACTCCTTGTAAAAAGGGAGTCTCTGTCTTCTTTGTAGCTCCCCTTTAAGTACTGGTACATGGTGATGAGATCACCTCTAAGCCTCCTTTTCTGAAGGCTGAACAAGCGCAGCTCTCTCGGCCTGTCCTCACACGGCAGGCTTCCCAGGCCCTTGATCATCTTGGTGGCCCTTCTCTGGACGCCCTCCAGCCTGTCCATATCTCTTTTGTACAACGGGGACTAGAACTGTACACAGTATTCCAGGTGTGGCCTGACAAGCGCTGAGTAGAGTGGGACAATGATTTCTTTATCTCTGCTGGTGATGCCCTTTTTGATGCAACCCAGCATCCTGTTGGCCGCCTTGGCCGCAGCAGCACACTGTTCACTCGTGTTGAGCTTCCTGTCCACCTGGACCCCCAGGTCCCTTTCCACAGAGCTGCTCTCCAGCCAGGGGGATCCCAGCCTGTGCTGCACTCCTGAATTATGTTTTCCCAGGTATAAGACCTTACGCTTGTCTTTGCTAAACTTCATAAGGTTCTTGTTAGCCCACTCTTCCAGCCTATCCAGATCTTCCTACAGGGTGGCTCTCCCTTCCAGAGTGTCTACTTCCCCACTCAATTTGGTGTCATCTGCGACCTTCATCAGGCTACACTTGATCCCATTATCCAGATTGCTCATGAAGATACGGAATAGTGTTGGGCCCAACATTGATCCCTGGGGGACCCCACTTGTGACAGGTTGCCAGTTTGAAAAAGAGCCATTTACCACCACCCTTTGGGTGTGGCCTGTCAGCATTCCAGGAACTTGAGGGATGACGTGCGAGCTGCTGTATTGATCTTCCAGCAAATGTCTAGATAGTTGAAGTCACCCATGAGAACCAGGTTCTGTTGACCAGAAGCTTGCCTTAGTGTCCCAAATATTGCTTCATCGGCTTTATTGTTGTGGTTTGGGGGTCATGAATTTTAAGTATTCATGCTTAATCATACTTACATAGATTTCCTTTTATTTTGATAGGTCAAACATTTTCAGGATATTCTGCCTCTCCTTCCCTACCTTCTGACTTGGCTTCTTCATAGTTCACACATTCAGAGTCATCAAACGTGGCAGAAACATTTTTTAACAACTACCTAAATTTCTGGAGTACAGGATTCTGTGAGGACAGTCCTGTGCCAATATTGCAGAACTGTACTAAGAAATAACGTGACTTTAAGTTTATCTGTTCCAGTTCCCTGGAACAGATTATCTGTTGCATGGAGATGGATCTAGTGTATCTTGACAATCCATGGCAGATGTTTATATAAACTGTTCTCACCAGCATTCAGGCAGGGCTGTTCCAGGGCCTTACTACCTAGTTAAACATTTTGGTATCCCATGTAAATCAAGCTTACTACAGTTTCTTTTCCTCGCCTTTTCCCAGGATTCTCCCAAGGAGAATATCTGATTTGATGTTGCTCTTGTAATGGTTTTTACTATTGGAATATTGTTCTTTTCCTTAGTCTTTTTATCTTGTATATTCCTAACTTATTCAGGCTTTTCTCAAAGGTTAAGGCTATGGAACTCCGTGCTACTGTGGCTACTGTTCTTCTGGACTCTACGTATTTTAGCTGCATCTCTTTCAATCTGGTGTACATAGTAATTCAGCAGAGGCTTCAGTAGGGCAAAGTAGAAGAGAATAATTGTCTCCTGTTTCTTATATAAAATGTTCTGTTCAGTACAGAGTTTTCTCCCTGACATTGACACTGTTAAGGATGTGACGTAAACCTACAAGTTGGAGATGCATTATTTTCCTTAACTGTAGTCATTACAAAAGAACCTTAAAATTCACACAGATTTCACCTGTGTGGAAGAAGGATATTTATTCATTTTTATGGTACTTTCTGTAATCTAGTAGGTTATAGAAACTAGGGAAATGACCATTTTCCTTCTTTTTTTTTTTTTTTTTTTTGGGGGGTGGTGTTTTGTAAGTTTTTTTTAAGCTGCAGTTGGGAGTGGATGGAAAGCATTGTTAAAATATTGTCATAGAATAATAAAACTTGAAGAGGAATCTTCAGATAAGTGATAGCCGTGAAATAACTTTTATCTCTAAGTTGGGTAGATTTACAAGTGCCGTGCCACTTTTTAAATAGCAGTCATATTCCCACAATGAACACACTGATATGATCCTCAACTGTAAAACTTCTTGTTAGGTGCTATGGCCAGCATTGTCACCTCTTTCTATTCCCTTTTTTCAATTTTGGAAAAAGATCCAGTGAGACAGATATTTCCTGTTTGTGTAAACCCACTTGAACTTTGCTTGGGATTCAACTTTTCAGTATTGATAGATGCATTTTGTTTGTATTTGCTTGTGGCTAGGGTAAACCTACATCCTGGGGCGCTGTTTGGTCTGGATTACTGAGACCATGGTTTGCAGCATAAGAAACTAGGAGTATTTATAAACTCTCACAGCCGTTCTAAAATGGGAGTTGCCAGAGAGTTCTGCGGTTGGCATAACTGAGATGCGAACTATCAGCCATCAGTTTTGCTAACAAATGTGGAATCTGTGAGTGCTAGAGATGGAAAATTCCTCCTCTTACCCAGTGGCTGGCACAAGAGTGTTCCTTATTTTGTAACAATTGGTCTGCAGAATAAGCTGTTAAATCTTACTAGCTGTAAATGGAAGCAAAACATCTCTCTATGTGTTTAGCACAGCATCTCTCTTCTTTGACATTTTGTTCTTCAGTGATCCAAACGCCCTCAGAGTAAGAGAGGTGTTTTTCTTCTAATTCAAGTAAAAGAAAGCCGTCATGGCTCAAAGACTAGTTAGGTGTTTGTCAGGAATCCCTTAAGCCCTTCAATCTGAAAAATACTGGTCTTCAGATTAATAGCGCACTAATACTTAATATATTTTTAAATGTTCTGATTCATTGCATTCTTTTTGTGACTTTAGGCTGAAAAGGACTCTGCCTGTACAGATCCATATTACTGCCTCTCTGACTTCATAGCACCACTGGATTCTGGCATTTGTGACTACTTAGGCCTGTTTGCTGTGGCCTGCTTTGGTGTAGATGAGTTATGCAATGAATTCAGGAAACAGGATGATGAATACAACATCATAATGGTAAAGGCTCTTGGCGATCGGTTGGCAGAGGTATGAGGTTTTATCATGTGTTTCCTTGCGAATTTTCTGACTGTGTACTAGATTTGCTTGACAGGTTGTTGTTTCAAGTTCTAGCGTAAACGTAGACTGTTGCCTGTAACGTATGCCCTGCATTAAATCTGAAAGTGAACTGGTTCTACTGAAATTGTCTTGAGAGGTGAGTCCTCTTCTGAGCCAGTGGGGACTCTGCTGTCCATATCTTCCAGCTGCAAAAGCATCTCTGAGTTCTTTGAGGGTTTTGGTGATTGATAGAATTTAGTAGATCTTAAAACAAGACTGTTTAGAAAGATCTATCTTTAAATCTTGTTTTATCATCATGAGAACGTGTTTGGAACCAGGTGTGACCCACCAGTTATATTCTTGAACTGCAGACATGCCTTCTGCTTTTAATGGTGACCATGCAGATGTATCCAGGGCACAAGTCTTCTGACTTAACATGTCTTAGGCTTAGACAGACATGCTCTTCAAGCTCTAACGGAAGTGGTTTAGAAAATGCCATCCCTTCCCTCCTACCCCTCTATCCCCATCAGCCTGCCCCCATGCTTACACCTAAGTAACCTTGGTAAAACTTACAGCAACTTCAGTGCAGTGCAAACGGGGTTAGCTCTAGTTGTGTACTTCAAGCTCTAACAGAGTTTCAGAAATTATTATTAGATGCCATCTAAAGATATTTACTGAAGCGGAAATGTCTCCTGAACGCAACCATTGCTGGCAAAACAGTGTAAGCTGGAAGAGCGGTTAAGAAAAGCTGTTGCCCACTTTCAGCTAGAGGAAAGGTCCTCTGCTGAAAAGAGCAGTGGCACTTACTTACATCCGATACTAGCACGGATGCAAGAATGACGTGGCCTTCTGTAGCTGGACCTGGACGAGCTACCCAGGTAGTCAAGACCTAATGGCTTCAGTGCTATAATGATGTATCGCTACTGTAGACTAACGAACTTCATCTTTTCTGGTTACTTGTCCACATCTTTACCTCTTTGAGTATGTAGGATTTTAAAGCAGGACAACCAAAAAAACCACTGTCTACCAGTAAGAGAAAAAACTAAAATACTTCAATTAGCAAAATAAGTATTGTATATGAATGTTAACGCTATTAAATTTCTCACCTATGATAAGAGCTCCCTTAAAAATTAAAATGGGAATGGGGAGAAAGTCTCTATCATTGTTTGTCTTCATCAAATAGCTACTGTATCAGTCTGCACAAATGAAGAAAAAAAAAAAAAAAAAAAGAAACCCAAAAAAACCACCACCAAACAACCAAAACCAAAAAACTTTGCATTCTGTTCCAAGGCATTTGCTGAGGAGCTCCATGAAAGGGTTCGAAGGGAATTCTGGGCTTACTGTAGTACTGAGCAGCTAGATCTCTCTGACCTACGCAGAATTAAATATGAGGGAATTCGCCCTGCCCCTGGATATCCAAGCCAGCCTGACCATACAGAAAAACTCACCATGTGGAAACTTGCAAACATTGAGGAAACAACAGGTACCTCTGTCTGCTTTACTAAGATTCTTAAACTGTTTTTACACGAATGAAAGATTGAAATGCCAACAAAACAGCGAATTGGGTGATGCAAGGCTACATAAAAAGCACAAACTGATGCAGTTCTGGGAGTTGCTGTCTTCCCCTTTTCATTGCCATCTTTATTTTGCTTCATTCAAGGAAGAATTTGCAAAATACTGCCAGTGCTGTTGGTGAAGGAGTTATGTCCCTAATTAGCAGATTGCATGCAAACAGGGTTCTGCTGCACAGAGAAAAATTCTAGCATCCTTATGGTTGCAAGAAGTCATTCCAGATATAAATAGGAAAAAAGCCAATTCAGCAGTGTATTTCCTGGTCCACAGAAACCTTGAGATGGTAACTCTTAGAAAAAGAATGAATTCCTTTTGTTTTCCTCTGATATTTTACATGTCAGACATCTCACTGCTACTTCCACAATTCCAAAAATACCTTCCTGCGTTTCAAAACCTCTAGTTACTCTTTTCACTTGCCAAAATGTCCAAGTTTTTTGCCTTCAAACTGTACAGTTACTCTACCGTAGTACTGTAATGATAAGTCTGCAATATATTTAAAGCTATGTGTGTATTTTTAACAGTTAACAAGTGGAAAATGGTTTTGGTTTTAGTTCATCTGAAAGCTCCTTGGTTTTTGAGTTTGCTTGAAGCTGCCCAACAAAAAATGGTTCTGAATTCATGCTTATTATCAATTAATTCAGAGAATAAGAAAATTCTCATTCTCTTTTGCAGGAATTGGTTTAACTGAATCACTAGCAATGATACCTGCTTCTGCAGTTTCTGGCCTCTACTTTTCCAGTCCCAAATCCAAATATTTTGCTGTTGGCAAGATATGTAAAGATCAGGTAACTTGCACTGTCCATTGTGGTAGTGTTATAGCATTCAAAACACCTTGTGAGCAGATGTTCCAAAAAATTTTGTAAGCAGTAAAAGCTGGAGTTTCCAAATAATCATTTTTTGTGGTCCCTTTGCAGGTTGAAGATTATGCACTGAGAAAAAATTTGTCTGTGGCAGAGGTGGAGAAGTGGCTGGGACCCATTTTGGGATATGATACTGAGTAACTGTGACACTTGTGGGCGAACATTTTTTTTTTTTTTTGATGATCTATTCACCAGAAGGAACAAGAAAATCCTTCCCACTGAAAACAGCTTTCTTCCATCCATCCTAGTAGTTTGTCTGATTTGTTTTTAACTTTTGATCAAGGAACTTAATATTTTAAAGCTGCCCTGTGCTCTTGGCTTGGGAGCATGAATGCATTGCAGATCTCTTAGTCATAGCAATATACTTTTATTTATTTCTTGCACAAATACTGTAGCTGAGCAGCTAGATGTAGGGTGAGATGTGGAAGCTGAAAAGCTCTCCTGTCCTCAGGAAGGCTTTGAAATCAGGGGCAAGAATTTCTGTCCCATTGGCTGTGGATGTACGTAGAACAGAATTTGACTTCTGTTGTTTTAATGTGTTTGGGCAAGTCCAGGTACAGAAATATGATGTGTTTTTTCTGTAAAGTCAGCAAAGGTTTTATACTGAGTGATCAAGAACAACTGAAGTACAACAGAGCTCCTTTTTGGAGCAGATCTGTCTGCTCCATGTTTAGGTCTTGTGATTGGGCACATATGTTGTTCTCCCTGAATAATATCAGGATTTTAAATTACTTTGTGATTATGATTGTAGATAGAACTATCAAAATAATACAATCTACTGGAGCAACATCAGAGATGCTGTATTATGACAGAACATGATATGGGATGACTGAGCCCATGGAGTTGTCCACCTCATGCTTCCCCTTCCTTTCAGCAAGCTACAGTCTGTTTCTATGCTGTATAAAGGGTAATGGCATTTCCTACCTTACAGTTATGTTGTGAGGCTTAATTCATATTTAAACAATCTTTTGTATGTGAAAAATGTGAGAGAAGCATAATTGTTACTACAGGCAGACAGAAAGCTTGGAGCTGACTTCAGTGTTTTACAAACTCTTTAAGCTTCCGGGTACCTGGATTTTGGAAGCAAATAGTAGCAATACTATCGTAAGTAACAGTTAATACCGTAGGCTTATTCCTCAGATTTAACTCTAAATGAGCTAATTGTTCATAGCTTTTAATAATCTCTGAAAAGTGCCTCAGGTATTATTTAAATGCTAATTTAGTAAAATATTATGACAGAACCCCCTCATTTTTCTGGTCTCTAATTGTAAAGAAAAGACCAATATTATAAAGAGAATGTTCCTTGAAATAGTTTATCTGTAATCTGTTAATAGCTATATAATTTTTGTAATGTCTTCATCTGACTTTATACTAAAAGAATCCTCTTGTATCAGCAGTTTAATAAAGGTTAAGCTGTCAATGGTGTTATCCTATTAGCATCCTTTAAATGGCAACAATAAAATGTGTGCAATAGTCTGAACAGATAATGTCGAAATTAATATGCACATTGTACCACGAATCTGAAATTATAAAGGCTGCTATGGGGTTTTTAAAGTAGTTGACTAAGTGTGTTCTTAACTGAATGTTTTAGAATGTCTCATCCTTTAATGACTTACAAAAATAACTTCTAAATGGATCTCTACCCCCAACCCATATCAAGGGACTTGAGACACGTCCTTGTTGATCAGCTGATTCTTGTTGCTGGAACAGTTCCTCAGTGGAACGCTCCTTTAGGTTGCCAGAAATACAGCAAAAAATGCTTAATATAAAGGAAAATTTGTTCCTGAAACATGTAGCCTGTAAAAATTGAAATCCTCTTTGCTTGCTTTTTGGTATTTGCACTTTTGCAAATCAATTTAATGCTTGGAATATCTCCTCTCCACCACTCTTCCAACTTCTTATATTTGGAAGCAGAGTGCCTTGTTAGTCTGAAGTTTTGATCATGTGAACGCGGTCAAAGTTTGACTTGTACAGCTTGGTTTATTTATTTACTTATTTTCCTGAAATCAGTAGCACATAGTTCAGTGAGCACAGCTTTAGCAGAATCAGACGGACAGAGCAGTAGATGCACCGCTGTATAACGGTGGTGGTGTTACCTTGTGTACAGGCAAAGGGGTCTAAATGGTGTGCAATTACTTTAACCCTTCACACGTGGCATCATACACTGAGAACAACCTTCATCTTTGCCTGCAAAACTTGTCTTTCTGAGAACCTGTTTGGAAGAATTACTCCTTGTTATTATGCAAATGTTTTTACCACGGACAATTTCTTTAGAAGTTTGTTACTTTAAATTGTCATTTGGCACTTTGAATAAGACAAATCTTCATTCTTCTCTCCAGAACAAAGGTAAATTGTGAAGGAAAAGGGTCTCATAGTTCTACCAGGTAAGACTATTTACTTCCATGAAATTATATGGAAAAGCCACGGGAAGAATATACCTGTTTTGAAGTAATGAAATGGAGTGGATGCTGCCCAGGAAAGAACGACAATTTTGGAATGCATAAAAGATATTTTTTTTTTTTTTTTGTGGTGCTTTTTGAAGTACTGCTAACAAAGGTACAAGATGTAAGATATGATGAAAAATTAAGAATGCTTTGTAAACAAGTCTGGTTTAATTCTTGTGAATAATTTACTTTGGATACAGATCTTCGCCCCCCCCCCCCCCCCGCCCCCGCCCCATAAGTCAGGCCAGCAGCCCAGAGATTAAGTTTTGAGGCACATATCTTAATTTACGAGTGTCAGGAGGGAATGCTATCCCTAAACCTGCCCCTTCATTATGAGGTCTGTTTCGGTGCTGCTTTTACTCCTGGGAAGATGGTAGTGCAGTTTATTTTGGGGTGAGGTTGCTACCATAGGTCAGGCCGTTCCTCAAAAAAAACCCTCAAAACTCATATTTCTTTTTTTTGTGTGAATATTTGAGCATTTTTTTTTGAGAATCTTCTGCTTCCTTGTTTAACAACATGAACCTCAGCACACCCTTTCTGTTAATTCCTGCTTGCTAAAACACAAGGGATGTCCAGAAACTGAGGGGAATAGTGAGAGGCCTTTGAGGGTCTTGCTTTTTAGAAAGGGGCTAGTTTACTAGTAACTGTGACTGGGTTTCATGAAATGCACTTTGAAATCTTTGGCTGATTTACCTGAGCATGCCATGAAAAAGTGGATTCAGTATCTTAAGAGTTTGAAAAACAAGAAACGGAATAACTTCATTAATTAGTTCAGGAGGATGGTTCCATACAGAAACAGCAGGACATGTTCTCAGTCACTGGAGAAATAATTCCTGTGCCCTCAATTACCGTGGTCTTGTCACGGCAGAGCCTGTTCAGCCCCTCTACAAAGTCATTTTGTTTGATTATCAGGTTTCTGTAGGTGCCGTTTTTCAAATGAAGATACACTGTGAACAGAACAGAAACACGTTTATCCTGCTTTCACACATCGCTTGTACGCTGTCCAGCTAAAGGCAGAACAGAAAAACCAATCCAGTGAGCCTCCATGTTTGTTTGGTCTGTTAATACCACCGTGGCTGAATGTCCTGAGATTTCTGCCCATGCCGCATGCCTGATATAAACAGCTGTGCAAAGCAGAACTCTGCTGAGATTACCAAACTTGGCGTTTTGGATTTGTGATTCAACTTGAACCAGGATGGCCAAAGCGAGCTGGTAATTATCCTTGCTGGCCTGAAGCTGCCATGACAACCGAGAAATGAAAGGCCCTGTTTTCTGCCTGGCTGCCGTAACGCCAGTGTGGCCTGTGCCTAAAGCTCCTGACCAGGCTTACGGGGAGTGTTCTCACGCCAGGGTGGTCCCCGCCATTCCTTCCTACAGAAAGAGCATGAAATACGTGGAGGGAGTGTGGAAAGTCAGGCTTACCCCATCTTAGTTCTTAGCTCATGGACTTTTCTACCCCATCTCCTGGTCAAAATAGCCTCCGCTTCCTCCTTGTCCCTCCAGCAGTGCCCCCTTAGCTGCACGTCAGGGTCCTCTGTAGGTTCTGCCAAAGCAGAACTGTAGAAGGTTTTAAGTAAGTCTCTTTTAAAGTCTGAATCAGTTAGCTGTTCCAGGAAGAGGAATTTTTGCCTGGCAAGTGTTGGACAACATTAATAACAAATGGTGCTAATAGCTCTGCCTGTAGGAGCCTTATACTATGTACGTTAGGCATTCATAACAGCTGAGGAGAAGGTGAAACAATGCCCTATGTCTTAACTGCATTTTTAGTTATGTGGTTGTTTTCATCTAGATAGCAAAACCAAAATGGATTAGTTGCATCCTTTGTCAGTGTACTGTTTTAAGCCCACAATTAATAATAAGCGAATAATAATAAAACTATATAAAACTAATGTCATTTTCAACTGAAGTATTTTATCGGTATGAATTGTTAAGATGAAGTAGAGAATTTATCTGTGCCTTGCTGTTAGAACAAATGCTTTTAAAATGCTTTAGGTAGTTGATGATTTAAATTTTTCATCATAAAATAATTATCTTGAGTACAAACTCAGGTTACAAAAAACTAATCATTTGATTTAAAAGGCTTTACCGCTGCTGTCTAGAAATAGCTGATAAAATGATTTAGTTAGGAGACTGGAAAGTTCTCCGCACTACTTGGAGAAATTTCTGCGCATGTAGGATTACCTACATCCAACAAAAGAAGGTAGAGTGGCGTGGGATTCACAGAGAGTAACTTAATTTCAGAAGAACAGGCAGTACTTTAGAGAGGAGCTGGAGGATTAAGTAAGAGTTATGGCAAACATCTCTCTCTTAAAAAAAACAGGTATTCTCAATATTAGTCTTGCAGTAAATGAAAATAAATGCTGTAGCCTCTACCTTATGTATACGATCAGAGTATAAGAAATGCAATTTGAGAACAATTTTTAAGGCGCTTTCATAAATCTCATGCATGCTTGGGATTAATGAGTTATATTTGCATGTTTATGAGTGAGAGAAGGAGGAGGAAATACTAATTAGGTTGTGAACTTGTTCTAGGGTTAAGTAACAAGCTGTTGAAAAAAGGGGGAAAAAAAAAAAACCACCTCTTAGGAGTTGTTGGGATCATTACTTAGATGACATTTTGGACAGAATTTCCAGTTGACAGTTGCGTTCCCTGACTCTGGCAGAATGTTGTGATGCATAAAAATAAAACATCCTGCTTTTTCCAGGACTCTCAAAGATGTTAAAACTCTGCATCAGCTCTGTATCCGCATATAGGCGTTAGGGCAATTTTGACCTGAGAATTACTTCAGTCTAGTAGATAAAATAGCACTCGGTGTGTAGATGTAATGGATTTTTTTTTTCCTTACTCAAGGTGTTTAAAAGATCTTTTTTTTTTTTTTTTTTTTTTTTTTTTCTGTATGTGGGAGTGCAACTTCCACTGGATGTTTTGTTCTTACTTTAAATTTTTTCATGATGAGGGTGGTGAAACACTGGAACAGATTGCCCAGAGAGGTGGTAGATGCCCCATCCCTGGAAACCTTCAAGGTCAGGTTGGACGGGGCTCTGAGCAACCTGATCTAGTTGAAGATGTCCCTGCTCATTGCAGCGGGGTTGGACTAGATGGCCTTTAAAGGTCCCTTCCAACCCAAACTATTCTATGATTCTGTGATTCTACTCTTTCCTATACTTGGTCTGTACTCTTTTCCCCTCCTCCTGCTCCACAATACAGGTGTGGAGATGTAACTCAGAGTTCTCTAATGGCCTGTGAGTGCCGCATGTTGTTTGGTATTTTTAATTTAAAAATACATAGTATTTTGGTTTTTGTTGAATTTCAGCAAGGTTCTTGCCAAATATCCTCTTCCCAGGAAGGGGACAACTTTATTCCTTTTAATCTGGCCGTTGATTTGAAATCTAGGTTGAGGTTCAGAAGTGGAGTGCAAACATGAAGTCTAAAAAGGTGTCAGTTCTCTGTGGTTGGTGGACTCCTTCCACGCTTCTGTTCCTGTTGCGACCTTGTGCGAACAAATACGTACGTATCTTTCTGTAGATTAGAGCAGCAGTGGTACAGGAGGTAAGAGATAAAAAGCGGCACTGTAGGGCCAAAAGACTTATTTAGCAAGCTGTTCTTTAGAGATGCATTGGTACAACGTGTACTCCAGCTGCTGTCGTTGATCAGGATGCATTTTCAACTGCTGTCTCAATCTTGTCTGTACTCAGCTGCTTTTATTTCAGGAAATCTCCACTCGTGAGATCTCATGCTTTGCTAAATACTGTACAAGGTCCTCTTCGCTTAATCAGACATTGATAATGAATGACTTTGCAGTAACTATCTACTGTTACGTTTTTGACTTTTGTAAACCTTGCCGTAACCAAACAGATGGCTTTCTTCAGAATACCATTATAGAGTAAATAAATACATTGTTTCTCTAAGGCCCCTAATTTCAGATTTTATTGTCAACACCTGATCTAACAAGTTTACTCATGTGGTCAGGGGTTTGCAGACCACTCTTGTTAGTCAAGAAGTTTGCTACTTACAAAAACATGACCATGTTTATGTGCTTTATTTAGGAAATAAATGTAAGCACTGAATTTTTTTTACTTCTACTTTCTTCCAAATATTGTTCCTCTGGGCGGCTGAACGAATAAAAGTTTTGATTCAACTGTTATAATACCATCTATACACGTATGGTGAGAAGCACTAAAGCAAGAGATTCAAAACTTAATATGATGTACAAGTGTATAAGGTACTTACTGAATATCATCTTGTCTCTTCAGATAAACATTAGGTGAAGGTGCTGTAAGACAGGAGTCAGCAGTCAGCTAAGTGAAGGCTAAGTGAAGATTTTAGATTTTCAGATGTTGAATCAGCAGCATTTCATGTCATTTTAGGCATTATACTGCATGCTTTGCCTCCTCCTTTTGTGTCAGTTTCTCCCACAACTGAGTCCTGTTGCTGCATCCAAATTTCTGGGTATTCCACAAGAAGTGTCTGACGTGGATTTTGTTGAAGATTTTGATGTGCATTTCCAGGACTAATTTCCAAAAGAGTTTCAAGCACCACATTGCAGATGAACATTTCAAGTTCTTGAACTGTAAAATACTTGGTTTTCCTCAAAAAGTCTCTAGGTACTGATGCATTTTTTACCACTCAGTGAACCGAATCAAACAGCCTGCATTTCCTCACTGCTCCCAAGTGTGTTGGAGGAGGGAGTGAAGAGTGAAAGGAGTTTTTATGGTACTTTTTTATTCTCAGTTCTTGATTAGCCTAACTGTCTGCTGTCATATTTATTGCTTGGGAGCTGAAGTGAGCTAGAACACCTCTTAGCAGGTGTTCTAGTGTCTGATCCAGCTGCTATTAAAGTCTATGGAAAAATTACTACTTACTCAAAACACAATTTTGATCAGTCCTAAGCAATAATCTGGAAAGAAAATTCAATATTAAAGTGCTGTCAAAAACACTTGAGGACTAACAGGTTGCGCTGTTAAAACCTCCTTCAGTGGCTCAGCTTTATTGAAATAGATGGCTGGGACTATGAAAGTAATTCCTCCTCTCATTCTGAAACACTTACCTGACAGAAACAGATAGCCTGTCACGCCAGGAACAGATGAACTTTCCAGCTGTGGGTCCAGTGCGATCAATTGTAACCATCCATCTCGGGGACGGTTGAGGGAGATTGCCGAACAGAACCAGCAGCACGGGTATGGATTCTGTTTTGCAGTCTGGATGATGGAAGGTGTAAAGGTGCCTGGATTCAGCAGATAAGGATGGGCAAATGCTCTGAAAACATTTTCATGATTTCAAGCCTCTTGTGATTTTAAAACAGGGACTGTTTAATGAGATTTTGAGCTTTATAGTCCTTGACAGTCATGTGAATATACATTGTGCTAACTTTCTATAGACTGTTGGAGTTTCATTTGACTGTTTTTAAAGAAGAGCTACCTTTTAGATACATTTCCTCCTTCAATATATGTTTCATGTTATGTAATTCTACAAATATCAGCAAAATCGCAGTACTGTCACATCTTTCATGCTGTTTGTGCACACAAAGTGCTGAGCAACGTCGAGGCAGCTGCTGCAGTATGGCTATTGCTAATCAATCTGAATAAATCTGAGAATTGCGTTATGGTTTACCTCCAGAAATGTCAGTAAGAAGTATACAAAAATCTCTTGCTTTTGTAGCTCAGATGAGGTCTGTAACGATGTGAAATTCTTAGAATTGTAGAATGTTTGGGGATGGAAGGGACCTTTTAAGGTCATCTAGTCCAGCCCCCCTGCAATTGGCAGGGACATCTTCAACTAGATCAGGGACATCTCCAACTAGATCCTTGATGTTACGTAAAACATCTTATCATGTGATCTCTTGATCTGTCAGTAAAATATGCCTTGATTATAAGTAAACTGATAGTTTTTTCATTTTCTCATGGTACTTTTAATGGCTTACTTCTTTGGAACTGGCAGGTTCATTCATCATTTTTTGCTGCTGCTGCTTCCATTCTTGCCACTGGATTTTTTTTTACTTAGCTTCCAGACTGTTACAGTTCTCTTCCAGTCATGCTTATTTGCCAAGTAGCTTGGAAGTCAGACTTACTGTTTTGATATCTTCTGTTGCAAATGCCACCGGTTGGGCAACCGTGCAAAGCCGTGCTTTGCACTCAGCTTTATTGTTGGTGGGAATCTTTCTAAGCCAGCTGCCCACAGTATATCTTGGCCTTTATTGGCAGCTGCTTTTCTTCGTGAAGTGTGAAGGTAAAGGATGGTAAAATGAATTCCTGTCTCTGGGCTACAGGTTGGTTTCACAGTTCAAATTTGTAGATTTGGGACTCTACAAGAAACAACAATGCATTCCCCTGCCCCCACCAGCAATTTTAAGGCAGCCACGGCACTTACCACTTCATCTCTGTAGCCTTTGGAGCAGTGGTATGAAAAGCAGCGGTGCCCATGGAGCTTTTGCTGGAGCAGACCGAAAAGTGACCTCTTGCACAGCGCTGGTATCCTCCCCTCCCCTGGCTGAGGAGTTGAGGGTGCTGGAAAATGAAAGAGACCAGGTAAGTGTGTGAAGGATGTAAATATTTATCTCTATTCGGCTGAGTTACAGGGGTCTCTTTCCAAAAGGAGTCTTAATATATCAAAGCTTGTAACAGTGCATTCGCTGATTGCTAAAAATGCATGGACTGTTTTTCTGTCCCTTTCCCAGGTAATAACTACTTCAGTTACTACAAAGCTAATGACGATTACAGGATTGGAGGAAATCGAACGTGAGACTGCTGCTGAATTTAAATGTAGCTCTTTACATTAATAAGTTTGAAAAGCCAGAACAGTTAGCTTAAGAAGAAACGTGGTTTTGTTTTTGTCTCTGAAGTAAGTTTCCCATGGGATGGTTTGTGGGTGCAGCAGCATGGCTGTCTCCTCTGAAGCAGAAACGGAAGCGCTTCATATGTCTCTGTCACAACCATCACAAGCTTTTTAGTATTTGTGATGGAGGATTTTTTCCTTGCTGTAAAGCGTATGCCTATTGCATTGATGCGTATTGGGCAAAAGCCATTATTTAATATTTGATATTTCATTGTAAATATTACAATTCCAGCTGTGAGGGGAATGCTGCCTCCTCATTGTATTCCGCCCCACTCCCTCCCCTTGGTGGCAGGCAGCGTGCCTTTGCTGGAGGTTTGCTTGGAGGTCGGTATGAGCTGAGGAGAGAGAATTTTCACTACCCCTCCTTCCCCACCTTTGATACAAGCAAAATCATAAGGCACGTGCCTTGCAGTAGCCCCAGGCAACACTGACATTAACTCCTGTGGTTTGGGAAGAGGCGTGCGGCTTTTCAGGACTCTTTCTCAGCTGTGACTGAAGAGCAGGAGGTACCTGCCCACAGATTGCTGTTCAAGGGCTCCAAGTCCCACGTTATCAAAAGCGAGATTTGTCCAAAACTGATATTGAACTTTCAGGCACTTCATTCAAGTATGCTCATTTTGGTCATCTGCTAGCTCTCCCCAGGACAGCTGACTGGTCCTCCAGTCATAATCTGCTTTGTCAGTCCCTGGAAATAGCCACATAAGTAGGGGAATGGTTCAGATTAAGAACAGTAATCTGCCACTGGATTCATGACGGGCAGATACATTTCCATATTTCAAAGACTGAATACCTGTAGCCACAATGGCCGCTTTCTGGGTCCATTTCTGGCACAACGTGGTGGAGAGTTCTGATTTTTTTTTGGAAGACAACTGCAGTCATTAGGGCCTCTACTTCTACATATTTAAATGGTTGTGAGTCTTGGATTTAAAAGAAAAACCAACAGAAACCAAGCAAACCAACAGCAAACAATCATAACTTTAAATGCTAATTTCCAGGCTAGTCTGCAGTAGTTGAGTCCAGTTAGTATTGCCATGAACTGTTACACTCTTCACCTGCAGCTATGTAATACACATGAAGCTGTAACAGTTCTCTTTGCATGGGAATATTTTAAAGAAATTATTCCTAGTCTGCTACTGGTAACGATAAGCCAGTATTTATATATATGAAGCACCTATCACCATATTGATAAACATTCTTTGGAACCACTCTGAGGGCAGAGGTAAGAACAGGAGTCAGCCTGTTAGTACCTCAGCACTTCTGTTTCCAACCAGTTTTAAAAAAAAAGAAAAAGAAAAAAAAAAAAGCCACAAGACTTTGCTGCCAGCCTGCCTGGCTGGTGTTTAATACTGGTACTCCATCAGGGTTGGAGGGAGACCTATTGTGAATGGTAATAGTTTGCACCGTGACTTCTCCCGGCTGTGCCGCAGAACAGCGCGGGTGTTGCAGAAGGGCAGTGGGACAGGGAGGCTCAGCCCCATTACCTGTCACGGTAACGGTGTTTAAAGCACACCCACAGCCCCGCTGCAGAACTTGGCTGGTTCAATAGTGCAATGTTAGGTGCAGGCCAAGAGGCGGGTAAAAGCCTGCGACACCTGCTGAGCAAGGGCCATCGTTGCTGGCTGCAGCGTGCGCGATGCCCGCGTGGCCATGCAGCAGAGCCAGCTGAAGCCCAGGCTGCCGTGCCTGAATAGGTGAGCGTTTGCTGTGCAATACTGCTGCAAGGGGAAATGGGCTGTGTGTTGACTGCAGGATGCACAGAGTTTCTGGTCCACTCGGCTTCAGCATGGCTGTGTGCCCAAGCAGGGGGAGGAGAGCCAAGTTTGCGCTTGGAGTATGATGTAACTTGTCCTGTCTGATGGCTAGAGATCAGTGAAATCCAGTTCCCGTATGACCCCTCTTTTGATTTACTGTGAAGCTACCATGCAAAATTGTCAGCACAAAAAGCAGATTGTTTTCTTCTAATAGCTTGCATGAATTTTATTCGTGCTTCTTGGGATTCCTGACCAGTAGCTGCAACAGTCATGAAAGTTTGGCCTGCAGAAGCAACTAGTGTGGCACAGTCTGGAGAGACACCACTACTTAAAGGACTGGGGAATCGGCAGCTGGATAACCATGCGACAGAGCACTTGAGAGATGTCCTACCAGCCTGCAGTTTGTGCTCCAATTTGAGCCCCGAAAAGGGCCTTTTAAAACCAATGACTATGACTCGTTAATGAAATACTCATAGGCAATGTAGTCTCTGTAATCTTTTGATCCTTTAATCAAAACTCGCATGTTGGCTGAACTCCAGTTTATAATATAAACCTGATCCATCTTAGAATGCAGTTGGCCTGGCTTTAAAATATATTCTGTTGGTAGAGAGTAACCACACTGCCTTGTCACAGTAAAAGGAAACATTACTTACTACAGGTACCCACTTATTCTGCAGAAGCCAGATACGCTGTACTGTAGGTTGTGTTTTATTAGCCAGAGAAATTCCTACTGATCCCAAAATTGGAAATCTGCTACCTACTTTTTTGAATTCTAGAATGCATGAACAGTGGATGTTAGATTACTGGAGACAAAGCATAGCCAAGCGTGTTATATTTCCAAAGGCATGATAATTTTAAGAAGTAACTTCTTGATGGAAAAAATGATGTATAAGCATAAAATATGTCCTGCTTTCAGAAAGATAACTGGACGGTATTTATGTGAGCAGATGAGGTAAGTACTGTGTATGCACAGATTGGATTTTGTTCCGTAAATGTGTATTTAGCAGGTGTGCCGTTCTACAAGCACGGCCTTATGCTCCATAAAGGAGGGCTAGAGGAGCACAGCGTAGTTAATCACCATGCTTGTGTGGATCAGCATGAACTTTAGCATGAACTTTCTTTAGAAAGAGTGAGAATTCTGTATTCAGCTTGAGAGTTTACAGCTTTTATATGCTATGCCTTTAGAGTACAGCTAAGCACAGTTTGTAAGTCTTCGCGTGCTTTGTGGGGGATTGTACTCTTTGTTGCTTGTGAAATAGAGAATACCCGCCTCTCCGGCAACAGAAATGTTAATTAGGATGATTTATTTTTCTACTGGAGTGTGAACTTAGTCTTATGACATTTGATTGTGTAAAGATCCAAGTGCCATATAAGGAATGGATAATTAACAAGAGATGTCATTCGTATGGGAAGAACAACATAACTTTGTCAACACTTTAATTATCAGGGTCCTTAATGAGGAATTCTTATCATCCATCAACCAAAATACTTGGTTTCCACCGACAGCAACGGTGTTTTGTTTCCTTCATCACCTTGATGTTGCAATAAGTACCGCAAATTTATAGGATGCACTGCACTGTCGGGTACACATTTGAGAAACTGCTTAGCATCAGAGGGCAAGCAGACAAATAAATGCACATACCACGCATGTGGAAGTTGGATAAGCAGTTTGAATCTTTTTGTAGCTGAATAGAAATAAACGTTTTGAGATATCCATAGACAACCTGTGAAAAGAGGCATCTCTTTAACATGTTTCCACAGATATCCTCTGAACGGTGTTATCTGCACCCCTTTACCTTTAGATTATTTTAGTAGTTATTTCAGAAAAATGCAATTTGAGTTCCTTTGTTTCCAAACCTTCTCTTTTTGAGTTTGCATATTTTAATTTCCATGTGTGTCATTATCATAATAGTTCAGTAGGTTCTTTGCATACAGTTTAAAATTGCTTGTATTTTCTGTGTTTCTTAAAATTGGGTATGTCTACTGCAACACTATGGCTTATAGTGGAATTATGTGAAAGATTGCCCTGCAGTTTTATTGTTCAGTAATGAAGACAAAACTCCTAGGAGGTTCAAGATTAATTGATTTACTTCTAATACCTAACACGGTACTGAGTTAGCTCAGATCATGTTCACATTTATATTCTTTTTTGACTACTTCTAATCCAAGTTTTCTGATTTTCTGATTTTCACTGCATTGTGGTAATCCTGTTGAAAGCACTGGAATGTGGTTGGGAAGGTCTGTCCACTGGAAGCACAACTCTTGAGGGTTCTCTGCACCATTGCCTCCAGAATTCTGCCTGCCTTTTTTGTTTCCTACTTGAAATGAGATGTGTTTAGTACAGAATTAATGATGACATTAAGGAGGGAGATGCTCTTGTATGAGGTGATGGGAGGCTTGCCAAATGCCTATTTAGACTGCACTAATGCACAGCAGGTTGTGCAAAGTGGAAGCCTGCCAGTGACCTACTGGTGGTGTTCGTGCCTGGAAGCTGGTGCTGTCGTTGCCTGGCTCTGTCCCCAGCCTCAGCGCTCATCCCTGCTGGCACCAGTGCTTGTGGCTGCGGGGAGGTGCCTCAGCGAACTAATGTGCCTGCAGAACTCACCCTCGCCCCACCCTGCCTGGGAAGCCAAAGCAGCTGAAAAGTAACCTCATCTTTTTTTACTATGCAGCTGCTTACTGTGAATTAAGAATGTCCAAGAGACATGCAGAGAGAAAGGGGGGCAAGGTGTGAGGACTACTTTTATTTGGTGGGAGTGAGTGTCAGCTTAAATATATGTTAAAGCATAGCTCAAGTCATTTGTTAAGTGTCAGTCCTGACTCCACGGTAGTTGAGGTTATGAATGTGGGAGAGGGCAAAAGTGGCAGTCATCTTTTAAGCCGGAAGGTTTAATGCTACTGGCAGGACACCTAACTTAGCCTGCAAATGTTCGTATTCCTGGTTTGCTGGTGATGTTTAACATATTCAGAAATGCTTGCTTGAAAGGTGTGGTAATGAGATCTGGCTGAGAAGTCCACAGTTCAGATGTATGCTTTTCTTTGACTAAATGGGTAATTGACTTAAACTGATTTTTAGCGCTTGAGTTTGTTTATTCAGTATTGAACCACTGACGTCCAAGGACTGTGTTTCAAGTTATGGCATTGCAGTGAATTAAAAAGCATAGTAAAAATACCTGTGGGAGATACAAAATATAACAGCAAGAAGTACTACGTAAACAAATATTTTAGGTTCTCAAAGCTTTGTTGGGTTCTGCTTATTCTAAGCACTGAAAATTAAAGGCTTCAGAATCGCTGAACTATTTGAAGGAGTAAATGCAGAAAAAAAAGACTTGACAGTTTTGCAAAAGCTTTTCTTGTGGGAAGAAAGACTTCTTGATAAGACCTAAAATGAAGTCCTGCTCCAAGGTGATCACGGAAGAGTGCATGACCATAGTGATTTTCACAAGAGCGGAAATGTCAACAGCAGCCGTATTTCAATGAGGACAGCTACAGCCTTCCTGTATTCAGCACCCTACTCCATAGCCCTGGTCTTAAATAGCTGCATCATGGTTTTGTGAGCAATCGAACACCTGCCACCCTGCTCAGCTGCGGAGGGGCTCTGCTTTACACAACAGTATAATAAAATTGCTCTGTACAGTACAGAGAAGCTACACCAAGACCAGTGCTACTTTCCTGGGGCAACTGTGGCTGCACTCGGGGCTTTGTCTCCCAGGCTGTGTCAAGGAGGAACTCACCTCCTCCTGTCCATCTTGCAGAACTAGGCCTGCAGGAGCCTGTAGATCAAATGGGAAATGAAAGACATATACCTTTATTTTTTTACAGTCAGGGTAACTACCTGATGAACAAATCACCAAGTGCTAAAATAGTAAGGATTTTCTAACATATAACTAGTTTACTGAAAGATATCAATCTTTTCATCTGCAATTACTGTGCCAGAATCACGTAGTGAAATCTCTGTTGTGCTATAGAGAAGTCAGATAATACAGTCAAAATCTGAAACTTTTAACCGGGATGGTAGATTGCGGTGGCTCTGTCAACACTTTGCCTAATTTCAGGCAAGAACTTGTTCCCTTTTTTGCTTATTTTATCTTAATAGTACTTATCGTTGGCCAGGTTAAAGGATTACTATCCCAAAATGTATCTCTGCTCGCTTACATAAGGGAACCAAAAGCTCTCTACTGTGGAGACAAATCTCATGAAGTTTAAGCTGCAGAATAACTTGCTAGAAACAATGAGAATGAGCCCTAAATCATGCACTCCGGAGTGTACAAAGCCAGTCATTTCACGCAGCTTCTCCCCACCCTTTCCCCCAGCAGCAGGAAAGGAAGACGGGTACAAATGGTTTAAAAAAAAAAAAAAAAAAAAAAAAGTTGAACTAACTAAACCTCATGCAAGTCCAGGTCACTGACATTTGAATTTATTCATGCCTAAATGTTACTCTATTAGGGTCCTATTAGCGTATGTCAGAAAGGGTCCATCAATGTTACCTACTGTGTAGGAAGGAAGGAAATTCTTAGAGGGTTAAAAGGACAGGGAGGGCCGGATCTAGTTTGAATTTGCACCTGGACAGTGGAGGAAATCCGTGGTGTTGCAAGGGGCCTCCTTCCCCAAGCCAGCATTTGCTGCCCTTCCTGATGCTGTTGAGGGCTAGAAGGATGGTTCTCAGTGGGTTTGTGTCCTTACTCCCTGGGTCCTGCGAGGAGCAAGGCTTCCTCCCCCTCCTCCTTGCACAGAGGGCCACATAGGGGATAACTGAGGAGGTGAGACTGAAGGCAGGCTCAGGGGAAGAGGGAGGTGACAGAGGGGCTGTACCCAGACTGATCACCTTGCCCTGCACCCCATCATCCTGCTCTTCTCCTAGCCTCAGGGGGCTGGCTGGAGCATGGGGTGTCTCCCTTTCAGCCGTTTCCTTGCCACAGAAACGCACCAAAGGAGGACTGTGGGGCTGAAGTTGGAATATAGACAGAGCCTAGAGTGAAGCTCTACAATTGCTCCCAGGTCTACTGCCTAAAATACAGCCCCGCACAACAGACCCCTGGAGCCTCCTACACCCCTTGTGAAACATCAGTCCTCAGCCCTGAATCCTACTGTCCCCTTTCCTGTATTTTCACCTTCATCCTGCTGTCGGGTCTGAGCTCTTTCTTCCCCCAGCCTAAGGCTTCCCCTGGCATGTCGTCGTGTGCTGCAGGCAGAGCTGAGAGCTTGGGCAGCTCTGCTGAGAGAAGGTGGTTTTACAGCACAGCAACCTTACCCCAGACATACTCTGTTCTTCTGGAGCTGCGTGCATTAGCATAAATGGGTAAGTGCAGGTGCCTGCCTTTGATGCTCCCCACTGCTGCTGCAGCACCTGGGCATTGTATTAGCATGAGACAGAGCACGATTTTTTTTGGCCTCCCAGCTGGCCATGTAAGGCAACAGCCATGGAGCTCTTTCTGGCAGATCCATGTTGTTCACACAGGTTTCAACTGAATGTAAAACACTGCCACTGCGTGAAACAAGTCTGCCTGGGAGAGAGCACTCTGCTGTTTGCTTCAAATGGCAAAAAGGCTGCCTTGGTTGTGGGTGTAAGTGCATGCTGTTCTGTGCACAAGAGTAGTCACGTTGCGTAAGTTCGGGCACCTAATTTAGGAACGTAGCTGTGCTAGGTTCCCTGTATGGGCTGTGGAAAGAAAAATCCTTCCTCAGAGAGAGATTCAGGGCAGCAGCTGAACTGCTCTTCCATTCAGCATAATAAAAATGACACACTAAAAGCCCTAAGCAAATAATTGTTATAAAAGGTTTACACAACATTAACTGGTCTGGTAAATGCCTACGTTTGCTCTCTTATACACACAGCTGTAAGGTCTGTGTTCCTTTACAGCTTCTTCAGTCTGTTTTGAATCTTCTAGCGGACTGTGGCGTATGGAATGGAAAATTAAAACTTTTGATTTATGTGTTGCTGCTTTGCCACTTTTGGCCACAGTAGAGTACTTACCAATGTAAGATGACAACAAATATTTAGTCATACAAGTAACTGAGATGGTTATATTTGGGAGCAGAGGGAGAGGACAATTCATCATTCTAATAGTTTCTGTGTGCTGGAAGAGACTCCATGGTTTTGTAGCAGAGAAGTAAATAGAGAAGCACTCCCAGTCCCCCAAGCTGTAAAGACCAGACAAAAACTGAGCTGCTGCAAAACAAGTTTACATGAGCATTGCCAGTGTGATGGACACACTAGGAGTTAGCAAAATAGCCAGTGCAGTAAGAACAGACAAACCCGTGTGCATGAAAAATCTTAGTAATACACACATCCCTTTCCACACAAATTTTGCGTGGGGCCGCTTTTTCAACATTTTCTTTTTTCAAAAGTTTTAGCAAATGTTCTAAGTTTTGAAAATCTGTGCGGTATCTATGTCATCTCGGGACTCGTCCAAAACTATCAAAAGGCACTGCAGTCTTGATGATCAACTTTGGAAAAAAAGCAGAGCAAGGCTTTCATGATTTTTAAGCTCAGAAGAGACTATTAAAATCATCACCTACTCTAATCTCTTCTACAGGCTGTAGAACCTTATCAGTTAATTCTGCATAATACCTTTACCTCCTATTTAAATTATAACACCTTTCTTAGAAAGCCATGTAGGCTGTAGGATTAAAATCTGTCTTTAGTTGGTGCTTGATTTTGTTTCAGAAAGACAGAGAGCTATAGATAATATGATTCCTCTTACGTGCTTGCAGACAACACCACAGCTGAAAAGCTTTGGCTAAACTTTTCCCCTCCTTGAATCTTGCAATTCAGTTCTGTAATTTATTCTCTGTGAGCTGTGCTCTGATAGCAAGGCAGGACCAGAGAAAAACACTAGGGGCATTTCTTGCTAGCTTTCTCAGCCATCAGAATCTGTTCAGGGTCACTCTGAGACCTCTGAATAATATTTATAAAGACATTAAGAGGAGAAAAAGCAGTTATAAGGAGACTTCACTTAAATAAGTTTACTGGGAGGGAAAACTTAATATGCTTAAGTTAACTTTTGAGAACTAAAGTAATCAGATTTTTCTTTAAGAATTTAGATTCGCAGGGGCTTTCCACTATACAATTATTCATCAGCAGTTGGAAAGGCAAAGCCATGGTATAAAATCCGAGCAAATCTAAAGTCCTGTCTTGGTGAGCGCATTGCCGTAATTGTGTTGTCTTTAGCAAATTTTGAAGGCTAGGCATCTTTAGTGTTCAAGCCTGTTTCTATAGTACTATATACTTAAACTGGCTAACAGTAACTCAAACACAGAGCCCTCACTTTGGCCAGTCATTTGCGAAAAAATAATCTCGTAAAAATCACTAGTTTGCTTCTACCTGTACTGTCAGAACAGAATAAAGTTGTAATATTCTGTCTGCAGCTTTATTATCTTAAAAATATATTATTCATCTGTTTTATTTACTTGCCTGTAGTACAGTAGGTTTTCTGGCTCCTATGATGTTTCTGATTGTACTGTTTGGTTGTTTTTGGTTTTTGTTTTTTCGTTTGTGTTTTTTTTTTAATGCAGAAAATGAGAGGCTAAAAGTGCTGGATATTCAGGGAACCTTGGCATCCCTTTTCTCATATACCCCTTTGGAAAGCTTGTGGAGTATGATTTTGCAATTGATCAAACTTCACTTTCTGTGGTATTCAAGTGGTTTAGGAAAATTACTCTGAAGGCTAACTAGAGAGGATTTAATATCAAAGTTGGATGTATAGCCAGCCACCTTCACAATTTTAGAGAAATATGGTGTCTCTAATCAGCTAGTTGATTCAGTACGTGACAAGTTACTATTTCTAATCAAAATGGTATCTAGTATGATTTTGAAACCAGTCATCAAAAATACCTGTTCAACTAGAAGCGATTCTTACTGTAAGCAAAGTATAATAATGGATTTTTCAGCATGTAGTAATACAAACGTGTACAGCTCACCATTCAGAAACAAAATTAAAGATTGTAAAAGCTAAAAATCAATAGGCTTTGCAGGTAGAATTTAAACTGGGATAATGAATAAGTATTTATACTGAGTGGGAGAACAAAATAGGCAATCCGAAACAGTAATTGGTATAAAAATACTAAAGATATGTAAGCAAAAAGTGGTATATGAAATTTCAGAGTGACATCCCTAGAAGGTACATTTTGAAAGTGGAAAGGTACACTTTGAAAGTCCTATTACCTAGATAGGATCACTGAGATATTATGGGGCTAGTAAAAAGTCCAAGAAGGAAAGAAACAGGACAGTCAAACATCTTAATCACAACAGTCATTTAAATAGGATCAGACTTTAATTCCCTTTAGGCTGTTAATTGCATATCCACCAGATACCCAGTTCTGAAATTAGGCCTTTGTGTTCTTGATAAACTGGTTATTCAAATACTGAATAATATTACTGAAGGAACTAGGGCTGCTTTGCATCCAAAGGTTTCTTTAAACTGGATTAAATTTTCTTCCGTTAAAGTGAAAGAAAAGAGTACATCTCCAATAGATGAAAATTTTCTCTTTGTCAGTGTGCATCCTTTCTCAGGCTAGAAACAAAAGACCAAAGAATGTTGTCATTCACCTGATTCTGGGGAGCTCTTACAAAACGAGGATCTTTTTATCTCCTGCAGCTTGTTCTCAGGGTGCTGCTCTGCCCCGGGCGGCTGCAGAACTCCCTCTAAGCCCTGCACTGGTGAGGCGGCAGGCACAGCCAGTGCTGTGAGGGGCGACGTAGAATTAAGGTTGGCTTTTTACATGGCTTAAATTTTAGCACAAATTCAAGTGTTTGTGTAGGCATCACTGTTACAAAGGATGTAGTTATCTGCGTTCCAGCATCTTCATAAAGATTGCCAGAAGTCTAAATAGCATTAGGGTATTTATTGTGATTCTTTTAAACGTGCCTTTCCATTGATATAGGGTCAATGTGAAATAATGTATTTTCTTTTAACGGAAGTTAGCAAATTGCATGTGAACATGAGAAAAAGAAGAATGCCACTTGAGACAAACACAGAAGCAGTCATGGACAAGGACATAATTTAGTGGATCCGTTTCCAAGTCTGGATTTCTTAAAAATGTTTAAGAAACCTGTCATCTGTCATCTTCTCTACAGTGGATTCTGTTCTCTGATAATTACCCAGGGACAGTATTTGTATACTCAAAGATGTTTACTGAATTTCTTTCCTCTTGAAAGTTTTAGTTTGAAAACATAGATATAGCATGAGAGATTACTAGTTTCAGTATCTATATTGTTTAGAAAAATAGGGTCAAGTTACACTTGTTCATATCACTGTCTGTCCTTAGCTTAACACTGTTTCAAGATAGTGTTGAAATTTCTGGACTAAAAATATCCACTAGAGCTGACAACTAAATGGAATCAAACCTATAAGATTTTTTTATGTAACACTGAAAGGGAAAGAAAAGCCAACAGACCCAGACCAAGAAGGAAACTTTCCATTAGTCAGCATAGCAGATTCTTAGATTTCAGCTCTTGAGTTTTATGTTTACTGCTACCCCTAAGTACATTCATGAGTGTCTGAAGAATATTGCCAGTCAGGAGGCACACAAACATACAAGCCTTCTGGTTACCTAAAGGGAATTTTATAGCTCGTTACCTAGCCAGAGGTCTCTCTGGGGGAAGGCCAGAGCACAGCTCAGAGCTACATTTCAGCTGTAGTTTTTGGATCTGTGACTGGGCTATGCAAGCTCAAATGTCTTAAAACTCATATTAAAGAAAAGTGGCATATTCATGGGGGTAGGAAAGAAACAGAACATATTTGTTGAGCAGAAGCCAGCGTGTACAGTGTAATGGTCTTTATTTTGAGACAAAAAAGTAGTAACCATCTGTACAATGAAACTCATTCTGCAAGCAAAATGTGTGTTCAGATCTAAGTTTCTGTGATTTCTTGGTCTATTGATATAACCTAACATTGTTTTATGCACATTTATTTCTCCTACCATTTTGGTGTCTCTCTAGCCCTGCTGTTCCTCACTGTTTTGGTACGTGGTGTAGGACTCAATGGTCAAACAGGACACAGTATCATGCTTTCCAATTGTCAAATTCCTTTTGCTTCAAGGACTACTTAAGCATCAAGCTCTACCATTGCTTCTTATGATGCAAACTCTAAAAGCATGAGAGTTTGTTGGGGAAGGAACTTTCTCCTGGTTTGGCTGTCAGGCATTACATAGTTTCATCGCCTATATAAACTGTTTTTTCAAATCTGAAAATCTTACCTAACTCATACAAATGTTTTGTTCTTTGCAGTGGTTTTCCCTAGGATATCACCTTAAGAGATTCTTGTTATTTTCAAATGCTTTGAATTTCTGGGCTCTCATCTCATCCTCTGAAATGAATTTTTCAGGAGGCAGTGACTGATATAAAAGGAAAAATTTCTCACTCCAAGTGCATGGCACACTCACTCCCTTAAATCAATGCTTGTGTTTAAAAAATGTCAAACCCATTCAGAGCAATTGCATGTTCTACTCATCCTACAGAGAGAGAAGAAGAGTTAATTCTCTCAAATGAATTGAAGATGACAAATATTAGTCAGGAGCTTATTGCTTATCTCGGAGATGCTTGGATACTAGTCTTGAGACGAAATACTATGTAAAATAGGAGAGGTTACTCAGAACTTGCAAGGCAGCACTGCAGTATCTGAATTAACTCTTCCTAGAATCAGGCCTCGGTGTTAGATTCTGTAACACACAAAGCTAAGGCATTTACTCCTGTGCCTACTGTTATTAAATATGACGACATGATAATATTGATACGTTGCTTTCAATTGGCACTCATGCGTAAGAACGTAAGCACAAGGCACAAACATGAAGTGATTTCTTACAATGTTTTCTTATATGTGGTTTCTTACAAAGATTTTCTTGTTACAAGGCAGCTTTTCCTCGCTGGCAAATCAAGGGATGAGAGAACATGATGGCTGACACCAAGAGGATTTACTGTTTATATTCCAGCCCATGGATATACTCTAGAAACTGTAAGTTGAACAGCAAATCACAGCTTACAATGAAAACTGTACTGCAAACCCATGGAACACAAACCTCTTTTTTGTGTGGTTTTCTTGAAAGGTTTTGTTTGTCTTTCTACAAAACAGTATAATAGAAAGTGTGATAATTTTTCTGCATTCTAAGGAAAATCAAAGATAGAATAAACAGTAAATGGGGCTAAGATGACAGTTCACTGGCCAAGACGAGCAGTTTGCTCCAGATGAAATAACAATCATAGTGGGAGCACATATCTCACTATGGCATCTCAGGAGACATTTATTCTATCAGAATTATGCCATAATGGTATAACAGGGATGTGCCTGATCTTGCTTGGAGCTATTGCTCCCCACTGGAAATGCATGTGGTGCTGTACAAACCTCGGGATCGGTACTTTCCTGATACATGTTCCTGGATGTTGCACTGATGTCCCTTTCCTATAATGAGGAAAACATTTCCGTCTCACTCTCCTACTTTAATCCTAGAATTTCCTTCCTCTACAGCATTGTTAGATAAATGAGAGATGTGTAGCTGGCCAAGGCTGAATTGCTACCCATGGTGATATCAAGAAACATCAGATGTTTGGACAGTGAGTTTTCTACGACTGTTCAGGATCAAACTGATAAAAACTCAGGGTATTGATAAGAAAGGAAATCTCAATCTCCTCTCACCTTCCCAGGGCCTGATTGGGAAGGAGATGGGGATTTTTATTTTTTTTACTGTTCTTGAAAGTCTGAGGTGCATCTCATTTTCTTCAGTCCTGTGAGCATTTTCATTAATAAACTCCTTGGTTTTTTAAGGGAGTAATGCATTGCTGATACCTTCTTGGGTCTCTTGGTCTTCCCCCCGTCACAGTGCAATGTCTGAAATTCTCATCTTGTACTAAAAGTCTTGTTTGTTATAATGGGCTTAAATATGTTTATGCAACAGTGTTCTCACGGATGCTCCTGTACTAACTGTTCCCCTTCTGGCACTGGCTATCTTCAGTGACAATGGCTCCGTTACAGTCCTGTGTATCTATATACTTGCAACTTACGCTCAACGTGTAATTAAATTACCTGTAACATAATTTTGCAGTCTGAGCACTGTATGTTTGGGATGGTACGCAAAAAAAAATCCCAGGCATACTGGGTATCCAGGGCCGATATTGCTTTCCTTGTCACTGTATGTTTCTCTGTGAAAAGCACCTCTGTGAAAGCACTGTTGCAGAAACTTCTTGCTGCCACGCTGTGCGCCTGAGGAGACACAGACCTGGCAGATGCGGTGCTGCTGGCTGGTGTGGTTCCCAAGTGGCTCAGTACGGGCCCCATTGCTCCACTTCCCCACAGAGCACATCGCTTCGCCCCATAGATGTGACCTGCTGCTCCACACCCGCGGGTAGCTGTTGCATTGCCTTTCTGCTAGTTGCCTTGCTTTTCTTTTCCTGGTCATGCACTAAGTTTTGTTTCATTTTAGAAAATGGGCAGCAAGCATATGAAGAGGCATTGTTTTACTGCTAACTTCACCACAGATGGGAGCACAGTCTCCCTGAGAAATCTACTTTCGATGTATTCCACTAAATGTAGTGAGAGAGGGATTTTCAGGAGTATGTAGTTTGTGTGATTCATACTACAGTCAAAAAGATGGGGATCATGTACTTACATAGTTTTTTTAAAGGAAAATGACTAGTCTGCTCTAGACATGTGCTCAGTGAGGCCACCCAGTTGCTGGGCCATGGTCTGTGCACATGAATTGATCCTCATCTATTTTGCCAGTTGCATATGAGTCAAAAACTTGTCCACAAATCTTTTGATTTGTCACATTACAGAAGTCCCACTTTTGCAGCCTTATCAGAACAAAGCCACCCAGAAGAATAAGAGTTGTAGGAGCAGGCCCTTTGTATGAAACAAAATTCTAATATGTATTCTGCAAAATCTTTAGTAATAATATCCTGAATTATGCTTGCTTAAAAGGAATTTTTTTAGCATACTAAGAAGAACTAATAGCAAGAAATTAATAAAATCATTTCAGCTTGATAACCAGTTTTAAAAATTTGCAAGATACACGGTTTCTGTGTCATGAAGTAATATCCCGAAGGAAGCTGACAGATACAAATAAATCTCAGCAAAATAATAAGGAAGCTGTAACTGGTAATAATACTAGGGTGACTGAAAATCTTTATTATCTCTAGATCTAATCTTTATTATGTCAAGATTCTGTGGGATCAAGAACAAATCAAGGGTAAATCCAAATGGACTTCAAATTACTGGCTTTTGTATGCTACAGGGAAAATCTGATCATCTAAGAAAACTGAGAGAAACAGGCTTTTTGTACTTTGAAAAATGCAGTTATTGACTGTTGCAAGGTTTAAGGAAATGACATGGTTATCTCTGCTTGTGCTGAAATCTTTCCTCTAGTACGATTCCAACGATCTTCTTGCTTTTGCCGTGTCTGAATAAGACCAACTTTTTTTTCTTTTTAATAATGAAGAAGCAGAATATGTAAAATACTCCATTGTGTAAAAACAAATCAAAATATGTGACTGTTTGATCTTTCTAAAATAATTAAACGTGGTGAGTAAATCCGCTGTCTTTCCCCCGGCATTGATTCTTTGGGCCTACAAATGTTGAAATGAAGGGAAGGCACGGATGAGGCTGATGGACAGTTATCATCTGTCCTGTCCAAGCTCCACTGAGGAGAGACTGAAGGGTGTTATCATTCCCCTTAGTTAAGCTAAATCCATGACACCAAATGGAATATATATAATGTACAACAGTTGGGTTTCACCATCACCTCCTATCTCATATGTCCATTTTCTTTCCTACTCTCTTCTTTGAGGTCTTTTTCTGACCTTTGTGTGTGTGTGTTTTCCTAGGAGGTGTGACTTGGCTGATTAAGGCTGTGGCATGTCTTGTTTCACTGCTAGGAACCCATGACTAAAGGGCAGCTAAAAGCAGCATTGTAATCATCAGACGCTGCTAGGAGTTTGCCAGGTTTTTGGAGTGGTTGATAAGACCATGTGCTGGATCTGTCTTTTTCCAGGTGCAAGTGAGTTGAAAGTAAGAGATGCACCAGAATAGCAGCTCTTTTTCTTCCTAATTTCTGTTCTTTTCTCCCCTTTGCTGTGAGCTTGGTTTGCTTTAAAGAAGTAGTACTGATTTCAGCTAACTATAGCTTTTTGTCCCAAAGGGACACTTATCGCCCTCTTTAACACAAAATAGAAGGGGCTTTCCCTTATGAAAACTTTCTCTAAAGGCTGTAGGTAAAGGCAATGGAAAATGAAAATGGTTTACTGTTCTGCTTAATGTGATTTATTTTTTTCCCTTTTTTGCTAGTTATTTAAGAAAAGAGTCAAAGAATTTTAATTTTCACTGTGAAACAAAATGGACATTTTGAAACGCTTAATCCAGGTGTTATACACTGTCGTACTCAAATAAACACTTTTGACTCACTTTCCCTACCAAAATTAATACACTTCCCTGGTCATTTGACAGAAAAAATTCTCTTGAGCGTTCGGGGAATGACCCAACCACTTGGACCTTTGCCTGATTGGCGTGCTACCCTGGATTCTTCATAAAACTTACTATGAAGAGCAGCCATTAACAATATTGTACCTCTGACTAGCAAGAACAATTTTCTTGAATACCAGCAAATGTTACATAAACTCAGACAGAAGTCAATTGAACAACTTTCTCCCAGCCCTAATCAGAGACCAAGGTGTCCTCCATCTGCGGGAAGCTCCTCTAATATGTGTTTTTTTAAACGGAGCAGACATAAAGCATGATCGAAGACTTTGCTCTCCACTATTTGGAGCATGGCCCTAAGCATGCTACATAAATTTAGGGGATTCTGCTTTCAGTTTGGCAAAAATTAAAGCTGTGCATCATGCCATATGTGATGAAACAAACTCGGCTCTGTGGATAAAGCTAGTTTGCTGTGCCACTTCAAGTGGACTAAATAGTACTTTTCAGCTGCACTTGCACTTAAAATGGGCAGAGCTCAGAGGGGGTGGTTATGCAAGCACTGCAACGGAAAATAAATGCATGGAAATATCACTACAAATAGCAACCTCCTTGAAATTCAGTATATATTTAGTTCCTAGGTTGTTTCTTTCTTTCACCAGTAGTGAAGGATAATGAGCTTCAAGGACTGTAGGAACCTGCAGTTGAAGCAGAACTGAGGTATCTTGCAAAAACAACATTAAAAGGACAATGGGGGATCACACTTGAGGGGAGACGAAGTGCAGAACTACCACTGTGACTACTTGAATGACAAGGCTTTATGTCAAGACTCATTAAATGCCCTCCGTTGTGCTTCTTTTCCTTGGCTAGGACTAATGTGTCATCTGACTGTTTTATCTTGCCTGTGAACAATTATATTTACGAATTCTGAGAGCAGATCCAAAGTGCAGGAGCCACTGCAAGTAAAAGTCACAGTTGTTCCCCCTGTAGCTGAATGACATTGAAATACAGCTGAAGATCCAACAACCAACCATTACTCATACAAGCTAGGGCAGGGGGAGGATAAGCAATAGCAATATCACTGCAGAGAAGAGTTATCCCACAGCTCATATTACTTGATGTGGGCAAAAGCTGTTAAACAGTTCCCCCCCTTAGGGTCTTGCTTGGCTTTAACTAAAAAGAAACTCAGCTGTCAGTAGAAAAGATCTGCTATGAGGCCTAAATGAGAGCTTGTCTTCTTGACCAGTAATAAAAGCACATTTCTGTAACAGGAGAAAAGTGGTCTTAGTTCTGTAATTCTTAAAGTCTAATTCAGAGCTGATATTGCAGTTGGTGCTGCCATATTTGCACTGACAGTTCCATCCTCACCTAATGCTAGCATATATATGTATAGTCTCATCTATGTGTATTCGTATAATCTCATTATACCTATTCTCTGTGGTAAGACAGGTGAAGAATGTTAACATTATGCTTTAGGATCACTAGGTAGGGACCAAAATGCATTAGAAAATTATACATTCTTATTAGCAGGATCAGCAATGAGTCACAAACAAATTGTTGCCTTCTGCTAAATCAGTACAAACCTGAATGTCCCACTGTTAATTGTTTATGAGCTCATTTTAATACTTTCCTGTAGCAGTCAGCTCAAAATCTACTAATATTGTTCCAAAACATAAAATCCTTACTCTCTGCTGTTTTGTAGTGATATACATCTGGGTAATGTGGGTGTAAAATGTTATCGTTCTGTTGTGGGAGAGCTTTATGCCTACTTTTTGATGGTGTCAATGACTACACACGCTAAGAGGCAAGCATGGAATCAAGCCTTTAAAATAAACTTCGATAAGCAGATTAGGCAGAGTTGTCAGAGAAATCTGAGCTGCAGAGCTGCTATTAATGAAAGAAATCATGACATATTGTTAAATAAGCAAATGTTAATTGGACAATTAAAATCCCCATTTACAATATGCAGAAAAGCCTGGGGGTTCTGCTTTAATGTAAAGCTGAGTGTTTCAACTGAAACCATGCCTGCCTTGAAATGTAGTGTGGAAATTTTACAAATCTCTGATTTCTAAGTGGGTGACACTGCAGTGCAGTTTCCCTTCCTTGCTTGGGAATATGTTGGCCTGTTAGAAATGCTGAAGCTGGATGGTGCTTCAGTCTTCCCATGGTTTGAGAACATTTGCTCTACTCAGACTGAAACATTCTACCCTGAGCTGGCCTTTTCACGCTGTGATTACTACAAGGTTAGCCCTACTGAATTAGAGTAATAAAATCTCCAAAGCTATTGAAATGACCTTGGTAACCTTGAAGAGAAGATGGTCTTAAATGGAGTAGGTGTGATTCTCTTGCTTTTAATGAAGTAAAACCATTCTGCTCAGAGTGACTCACTGACAACACTTTTCAATAGTTACTTCATGTGATATGGTTTTTATGTGATTATTTTGCTGTATCATAAGGCATACAATGCCGTGTCATATAAACATAGTTAACAGGCTGCACAATGTTTACTTATTAGAAAAAGAGCTGTGCACTAAAAGGAGTGAAAAGAAAGACACTGCAATATTATGATTGGTTTTAAAGATCGAATAAAGCAAAGCAAAAATAAAGATGGGAAATACCTGATATATTAACTGATATTCACTTACTGTTTCAGTGACTATAAATTAGTCTCTCCTGTCAGATGAGCCTGGAAAGCAGGAGCACCTTAGTTAAGGATCTTGGATGATGCAAAGGGAAAACAGTTCGGCTTGTCTGCACTGATCACTTGTTGAAATGCCCCTGCATGTGAGAAGAATGGATCAGAATGTTAGAACTGTTTTTTAACATCCCATATTATGGAAAATGTAAAGGAACTTTGCCTATGGAATCAGTCTGAGCTACATGAACTAGAGCAGAATCCATGAATGGGAGGGAGAAATGAACAGGAAGAATAAGGTCTGGAGGGAACTAGTACTTCTGAAAATTATGTGAACAGTTCTACAAAATACTGAATAGACACATCTAAATTCTTAGAGATGGTACAAAACAATCCAATTAAGAGGTGTAAAATATTTTTGAAACAATGACTGATTAGTATATTGTTGAACCCAACAAGAGTCATTGGGTTTTAAGCAAGATTAAAATAGAATTTTGTACATAATAGGAATACCCATTGTTATTACAAATCAACTATAACAAAGATTTTGAAACAGATATTCAACCAAGATCAAATATTTATGACTGGAAAGGAGAGGAGAACTAGATAGTTCCTGTTTGCATCACTTCTTCGCTTGCCACAGAAGGTGACCAGAAACTGGACTTCACAGATTTTAGGTCCAGTTTAGCATAGCAAACTGTATGTGTCTTTAAAATAACAACAGAAACCCCCGAATCCCTCCTTTTCAAAATTCAAAGTATTATGCTTTATAAATTTTGATTCAGATGCATTCCAGCATTTCTCCTTATTTTGTTCAGTAAGCAGTCACAAAAAGATGCATTTTCCAGTTTCTAGAGGTGAGGTGTTTTATTAGTGCTACTGGATGACATACTAAGTGCCTAAACAAATTATTTATGTAATATAGTTTCCTCATAGAGCTTCAGAAAAGTTTTCTTTTTAATTATAGAAGTAACTGAACCATAGTAAATATAAATCTTGTGCTTAAGTAAGAATGTCCTAAGTACTGCTAACGTCTCGCTTTATTCTTAGCGTACGATACAAGACTCCAATGAAGGAATTCTGCTACTCCTTTATATTAACTATTGTTTTTCAATAAATGAATCTATTTGTTTCTGTTTTACAATTGCATTAATGAATATTTTCTTAAAATCATATTAGTGAAATGGACAATTGAATGTTCGTTATTTACTATATATCATTGTCCAGATACTGTATCTACAACAGTTAAGTGCTTGTTGTGACTGGAATGTAATCTCAGTGGTTTTGGTTCTGTTACCTCCATGGAGCTTTCACTTCTTAATGGCTACAGAGACTAATCTTGAGTTACGAGCCAAACATTTTTTTCCTCTGCATTACTGCAGTGGTGTTTAGATTTGTGGCTTTTAATGTCAAAAGGAAATTATAGCTCGTGCATGCCTTTCCAGGCAGAGTAGCGCATGTAGAGGACATTAGAATGACTTAGAGGAAGTCTGGAATCAACTCATCATAATTACAAAGAAAAACAAATCCTTTACCCTGTGTAATTATCCTATATTTAAGAAATTAATAATTAACTGTGAAATCAGGGCGCCTGTGTTCTTACTGGTCTGTGAAATAATGGTGGGGAAAAAGTAGCCTCATCAGAGATTTTTCCTATGAGTATGTCTATTTTTTTCCCCCAGTTATCTGCACTGGCATGTGCACAAGGTTATTTGTGCTTGTACAGTATTTAATGCTCATCCTTCTGACTTCGTCAGCCAGTGAAGGAGCAGAAACAATACTGCATCACTTATGTGACACCATAGACATCAGAAAAGCTAGTAAGAAGTATTCTAAGGTAAAAGCCAAGTGTATGACTCAAAACTATGGCCTGAAATTTTTTTTACAATTATGAATAACAAATACATTAGTAAACCAGTTTCACACAATTTTTGACTCAAAAAATCTAAATTAATCATTTGTTCACAGTGAACAGTTTGCCTACTAACACTTTTAATCCTCTACTTGTGCTGACATAGTCACAATTCAAATGAGATGTCTGCATTATGGCTAGCTATGGATCCAAGTTTTAAGTTTCAATTCCTGGTAGTGTTTTGTGTCTTGTGTGAATATTCAAGTCTTGGACTTTACATTATGATACACTTGAAAAAGTGTCCTAGAAATGGCAGATGAAAGGTAAAAATTAGGATATTAATCTAATGATATTGTGGTTAACAGGTTTAATGTTTACAATTGAAAGACCTTAAAAGTTTCCTCCTTCCCTTCTTCCACTTCCCCCTTTTTCTTTCCTTTTATTCTGGCAGCTTCTTCAGGCTACTACATCATCACCTCACATAGCATCTGTCAGAAAAATCCATTTCAACTCCTGGCATAAAGGATATTAAATTGGAGAATGGTCAATCCAACTGAGTTTTGCGTTGATTACCAATTTCTTTTATCACTAATTTATAATCATTTTAAGTAATGTAAATATTTCCCCCTGGAAGTAATATTCTCTGAAGGCACAAGAATTATTGGTTACTTCTCTAGAACTTGCCAACAACTTTCACCTTTGCTAGCTAGTATCTGATTAATACCTGTAATGCAGAGAGTTAATTTTCTCCTAGCAGAAATGCCATGCTGTTCCCAGTATTTGTGCTGTCTAACCTCGTCCTTCTTCCTCCTGCGTACAACTGGTCATCTCAGCAGCCATGAAAAAACTGTTCTTTGTCCCCCCAGAACAAAATGCAAGTCTGCTGTATCACTGAAATTTCATTTTTTGAAAATGAAAGTGTGAAAAAACTGCCTTTCCAAACAAGTTTCTTTTGAGATAGACAAATCTCTTAAAAATTATTTGCATTCTTCAAGTTACAGAGTAGCCCTATGGCTACTAAAATTTCTCCCAGAAAACTGCCTGTTTGTTTAGAAACACAGACTAGAGTTGTTAAATATCACACAACTGGACTTCATAGCAAAGATTGTCATCTTAGGGACAGGGCATGAAGTTTTCCTGGTTTTATACGTTATGTAGGGCTTTACTGGAAAACTATGCAGCAGATTGCTGGATATTAATAATATGAAGGAGGGATTTCCCCTTCTTTGTTCCAGAGAGTTAATTAGCTACTCAGATATTAACTCATTCAGAATAAATCAGGAACACTGAATATCTAGATGCTTACTTGAAAAGATTTTGAAACACCTTTGAAACCTGATTATCTCCAACTATTTGCAACTGCATTGATTTTTGAGATTGACATATGGTTAATATAAATTATTAATAAAATTAGAATTACCTTCCTATTGCTTCCTTATCATTGGCTAAACGCAGATGGAATTTCAATTTCAAGGATGCCAGCTGAAGAAAGCACCAACACATCTCTATTTGTCAATAAAAGCGAGAGAGCTGGATATATCCTCATATACATCATAACCATACAGTACTAATATACAGTTACACAACAACATAACCTGTTACAAGACCTAGGAAACCAGGAAAGTCTGTTTTGAGGATGGTATTTCATGTGCTTTTTTACTGTATTCCAACAACATTTAGAAACATAATACATTAATGCCCCTAAACAGATGAAAGCAAAAAAAAAAATCAAAACAAAAGACATCCCTCCAAAAAACTATTTCTTCTGGGTTTAGTGCCTCCCAACAGCTTTGAGTGAATTTAACAGAAAGTACATTAGAAAAAGATTAAAAGAGCAATAAAAACTCCAAGGAGACAGGAATATGAAAACCCAAGCAAACTATTATTCCTCAAAATCTAAAACACAAGATCCATAGCTCCTCATTAACGTTAATAATCCCACACACAATAATGAAAAGAAAAATGAAAAGCTTTGAGCTTTGCCAGGAAGGATGCTTCAGATAGTGACAGTTTCTTGGTCTAGGGTAAGAAGTGTGGATTTTCAGACTTTGCCACAGCTATGTTCCAGACTATACTTAGGCATGAGCTCACTAGCTGCAGCTGACAACAGAAGGCAAAGTAACAGAAAAGGTCTTAGAAAATGACTGTACATGTCCAAATGCAAAATGCAATTTTTTGGAAGACTTTTCCTGTAATTAAGAAAGATTTAATGGGCTTGCCTTTGCTTTTGCTTAAAACCAAAGTTCTCATAAAAGAGGGAAAGCTTCACTGTCTGAATTTTATTGTAACACTGTATTGCTATGTAAATTCTTGCATACAGGCTATATATAGAGTACAGAACATATACTTAATGACAGACACGCAATGAACATTTATACTGTATTTTATGTGTTCAGGATAAGCACTAACTAAAGAAAATGCAGTACATTATTGAACTCTGGGGTGATCATGACAAGCATATAACTATGTGGTCTTAGATATAATTATGCTTCCTTAAACTCTGCTAATCTGCAATAAAAACTCATTTTAAATTCAATGTGGAATTGGGTCTATTACTTTTATTCTTGTTTCCAAGTCACAGTTGGGACCTAAACCGGCATAGATTTTACACTGCTTCCATTTCATTGACCACAGTGGTCTTGATTTATGACATGTGATCGGAGATGCAATCTCTCTAGTTTTACACCATTTGGAATAACATGTTTTCAAGATTGATATCTGGCTGGGAAGTCCGACATGCTGTAAGAAAGAACAATGCGAGGAAGAAAGGATAGTGTCTGTCCCATTTCATTCCTATGGGCATTATCTTATTCTGTGCTTCTAAGAAGAACAAAACAGTGTGGTAGTATATTCTGCTAGATGAAAACAAAGACACATCTGGGAGTTCCCTTCATGTTACTGAATACTAAACGTTCACAATACTTATTATAGACAGCAGACATCATTTGTTTTACATAGATTATTACTTTGAGTGTGTGCATACAAACATATCTGTGCATCTTCTCCTAACATCATAAAAGTTTCCTAATTTAGGTGATTAAAATTTATGAAATTAAAGTGCTAAAAATCATATAATAGTGTCAATTTATGTTCAGTTCAGAATCCTGCTGGGGTACCTCAGCAGCACTGTTGCACTGGTGCTGCTGTATTGCCTCTGCATCATACCAAGAAACCTGTTTTTAATGAAAATTACTAAGGACATATTACAGATCCTCACAGTGCTCCTGCCTTGATAAACTAGGGTTGCAGGAGGAAGAAGCCCTTGCAAAATCCAAAGGCAAAATGCACTAAGTAAACAATCTATCACAGTGACAATCACAAATGTGCATGGAGACGGGCAGATTTCAAATGGGATTTTAAGAAGAACATAGCAAGAACGAGGCAACAAAAGGAACAGGACATGGTAAGCAGCAGGTCACACAATGTGGGAGAACTTCTGGACTGAAAATTCGAAAGACTGCTTCTAGGTCAGATGAAAAAGGAGCAGACGTACTACATGCATGTCATAAGACAACTAGTTAGCTACCAAAACATAAATTAGAGCTGCAAGGGAACGACAATTTTCTTACTAAAACTTTTTGTTAATTTTCAGAGGCTGTGTTAAAAACTTTAACTTCCCAAATCAGTATGGGATTATTTTGGCAGAAGGAGAAACTGTTTTTTTCTGCATTTTTCTGTGGAAGGCACAGTTGTTGGTGATAAAAATTTTCAGACTTGTGGAAAACAGTGGGCATAATCAGATGTAATGTAAACTGAAAATGAGCAAATAAGAGTGGGAAACACGAAGTTAAGTGCTACAGGGTTGACTGGCATCTTGAACTTTGGGACTGGCAGTCCTGTAGCAAAGTGCCCTGTTCTTCGACACCCACACAAAAAAAAGCAATTCCACTGAATGCCACCTGCAAATACCAGTCACGGAGGATGTTTATTCCTCTAGTTTTCCCACTAGTCCATCTAAGAAACAATTCTGCGAACTTTACATTACTACCTGTTATGACAGAAACTATGATGCTATTTCCACTTAAAAACTATCAGTTGTTTTTAATTATTCAATGCAATTAAGCATAGCTACTGATTAAAACCTCATATCAGCCAAAGTGCATTCCTTTTAAAACACAACACCAGTCCAATATCCTGAACGTTTTGAAAACATTCCTGATCTTTTCATGCAGGTAGAGTAAGCCTGTGTGTTTTGAGCGGAAAGGGGAGCGGCACATGCATTGTAGCTGATTGGTGTGGGCAGGTAATGTAGAGGGAGTCAAAGCTATGTCCATCAGGAATTTACTTAGCTTGTTCAGGCATTTTTGTGCATGTGCTGACTTTGTATTCTATGTATATTTTAGAACTATATTTAATATGTATTTTGCACATGTGTACATCTAATATTCTACGTGTATGGTGTATGCACATGTGAGTATTTATCCTTGATGAATACTTTAACAGGAAGCTGTGCTTCCAACTACATTTGATCTTTATCACCCTGTTCAAAAAAGTTTCCAGAAGAATCTTTTACCTTTACTACTTTTAACTTTGCTCCCTAAGCAAATTATGTAGCCATACTGTTACTCTGTTATTATAACATCTCTGTTACTGCACAATATCTTTCAAACTAACTGGGAAATTCCAACAGTTGAACAGAAGGCTAAGAGTAGCATATATGCTTCTAGCCATTTCATGAAAACAGATGTATGGGTAAAGAAGACACCAGAGTGTATTAGCTGCTGTCTGAAAAACTGCAGCATACCTGTCACTCATATTAGACATCAACAAATCTGCATGTTAGAGAAATATTACTGCCCTAGCATGGAGAAGCTTCAGCTGGAATTTGCATCTTGCTAAACACCAAAGAGTCTAATTATGAGCTTCAAATCTATAAGAAACCAGGCATCACCAGTTCCACACTTCTTGGAACGACTTTGATTATGTCATAATGTTGTACTGAAAACTGTACAAAATGTTTCAGCCACTGATGTTATAGTGGACTATTTATAGGTTTTTTTCTTTCTTTTCTTTATAATGTCCTTGCCTTACATGCAGCAAATAAAGCAGGCATCTAATCTACTACTCACCTTCAAAGCATGATGGAAAGTATCCTGGATGTTCTATGATCTAACCAAGACCTTGGTCCTGTAAACCCATGTGAACTGAGCTTTACATCCATACGAAATACATTTGCAAATTGTTGTGTTGGAACTGACTTGTTTTGTAAAAGTGGGATAAAGTGCAATTATATTTGTTCAGTGCACCTTCATGAAACCTAAGTTTGTAAAGTTATTCAAATTTGGGACTTTTCCTCATAATAGGGGTCTGTTTTAAGAAATATCTCTCAACTGAAATAATTTGGAGGAAGGGATATTTAAGAGGTTTGAATATTGCAACAATATGAAAAAATGTCTTTCACTATTTTATCATACTTAGAAAAAAATTTTCAGTCAGGAGTAAGTTTGAGAGCTAAAAATCTCTTGAAGTCAGCAGAGTAACTGAAAACTGGAAAAAAAAAAAGGAAATTCTAAAGGAAATGCTTAAGCTGTCATAACTCTGGAGTTCATCTGTAGAACCTCTGTATTAAATACCCATACATCACTTGCTCCAGAGACCTTATGGGTCTTGGCTGCTCTTGCAATTTCCAATCTGTCAGAAGAACAGGTTTTGTACTGCTGGAAATAATGATAAAATCTCAGTAGAAGCGTTTAATAGTACTTTTTCATGATGTCCTTGAACAGTGTAAAGTTACAGATTATGGGTATGGCTTCTCAAGAAACACTTACTATGTCTTCCGTTATGCTAGCCATATACTCTGTTTACCAAAATTATTGTGATTTCATTATGTTTACTGGTTTTGCTCCTTCAAAAGCCTTCTGCAGTCACACATCCCTTGCACATTCCGCTCTGTCAACGATCCAATGTTCATTTTACAATTTTTTAAATATTCTACTGTCTTCACCTCATAACCATTGCATCCCATTAGCAGAGCCTTTCCGCTATATATTTATTCCAGAGTGCTGTTGATGTTAAAAGTCCTGCAGCTCTTGTGGGTTGCCAAACTTCTTTCTGCTGGAGGCCTAGCTCCCTCACTGCTAGAACTAACGGGTCCTTTGTATGGTACGGACTGCGCGAACTCTGATGGAAGATGATGCTATTCCATGTCAACCCTCTGCTTTACCCCATGGTAAACACACGGTTGCTATCCTTCAAGGAAATTGGATTTTAAAGCCTTTCATTTGCCCTGGATGAAGCTCACTCACACGATCGTTGGAGGCCGACAGCCGGTGGAGCCACGTTGCACCTTCCACCTCTTCTCCCCGAGGGCACTGGCAGCAAACTGGTGCAAACCCGCTTAAATTCTCCCTCTCCCGAGGCACGGCTCACGCAGCCCATCACGCCGAACTCCGGAGGGACAGGCTTGCCCCGGCGGACACGGCGCTCGCACCCGCCGGCCTACCGGGGAGCTCCCGCAGGAGCTGAGGCGGCCGCAGGCCCCGAGCCGTGTGAGGCAGGTGTGACACGGCCGCCCGTCTCGGGCCGGTGGGTCGGGCAGCAGCCCCCGAGGCGGGCCGCTGAGGCGAGCCCCTGAGGTGAGCCCCCCCGGCGGCGGCGGCAGGCGGGCGAGCCGTCAGCCGCCTCTCCGCGGAGCAGCCAGTAAGGGGCGCTGGGCGGCGGGTTTGGAGTGCGGAGGGAGCGGGCTGCGGATCACCTGCAGCGGCGGGGGGGCCGGGGAGCTCCGCCTCCCCCTCCTCCCCCGGTTAATCGCAACCCCCTCCCCCGTGGCAGGCACTGGCGGCGAGGCGGCTGGGCAGAGCTGTCAACCCGCTGCAGGCGCACGGCCACCCGCACCCCGCTGGCAGCGAGGGCCGGGCTGGGGCTGCCGGCTCCGCCGCCCTCGCACTTGCCCCAGCCCAGCCCGGTGCGGCGCGGCCGTGAGCCTCCTGCCGCCGCCGCCTCCCCGCAGGGAGCGACCGCCGCCGCCCGCCCGGGCACCGGGAGCAGCACCCGGGAGAAGGAGAGAGAGGGGGAGCCATGGCCGAGGGGGGCGAGGGCGAGGACGAGATCCAGTTCCTGCGAACTGTAAGCGCCGGGCGTGGGGCAGGGGGCCGGGGCTGCGCGGGCGAGGGGCTGCGGGGGGGGGCGCCGCCCGGCCCTTGCCCTGAGGAGGGCTGCGGGGCGGGGGGCACCGAGGCTCCGTGTGCGGGGGAGGGCGGGCTCCTGCCCGCGCCTGGGTGGGAGCCGGGAGGGGGCAGCGGGAGGCGGCTGCGCTCTGCCCCCGCCGCCCCGGGGGAGCCCTGTCAGGGAGGGCTCCGGAGCCCCGGCCCCTTCCCTCTCCGCCTGGCAGCCTGTGCGCCCGTACCCGCGGGCGGAGGGGCGATAACTAACCGCTCGCTCCGTTGGCGATGCCGGGATAAGCGGGAGGGGGGAGGCGGCGGTGCCTGCCCCGGGAGCGGGGCGGCGGGGAGACCCCGGGCGGGGTGAGGTGAGGTGCGGGCGGCGGGGAGACCCCGGGCGGGGTGAGGTGAGGTGCGGGCGGCCGGGCGGAGGGCGAGCGGCGCGGCAGGGCGCCCCCGCCGCCTCCCCACGGGAGCCTCTCCGCGCTGCCTTCCCACCCGCCGATGGGTTCGCGTACTGCAGATACTAACCAGGCAGCCCTCCCCAGCTTAAAAGCTGCAATCGCACTCCTTTGGCAAAAATAGAATTGAAAAAAAATCACCTCTCCCACCCCACCCCCTCTCCACCAAGGCTCCCACTAACTTGCAGGCGTTCTCCTCGCCGAGCGCAGACTAATACGTTTTTGGTTTTTTTTTTTTTTTTTTTTTTTTGGTGAGCATCCTTTCTTTACTTCTGCTTTCTTCGGTCCACAGCATGTTAAGGCGCTAGAGCATTTCTTCCCTCGGTTTAATTAATACATCAGGACTGCTGCATTTTATGCTTATCTGGATTATTTTTCTTCAAGCAGTGCTTTTATTTACCTTCTGGGCCATCTCCCAAGTGCTGTTTATATGCACAATCCTAGCAAGTTTTGCAGATGGGCATATTTGAATGGTGGTGTACACAAACCCTGTCACAGTTTGAGGAAAAATTGCTGAGACATTTGATAAGTAGAGCTAAAAACACTGAGGCTGTAGGGTAAAGCGTAGCTTCCTTTTTATTTAGTACAGTCTGATTCAGAAATGTTCAAGATCAATGTCTTCTAAGAAAATACATTAAAAAAGGAGGGGAAAGCAAGCCACCTAATCTATGGGAAGCATATTCATATGCTGTTTTCAGCATTATGAATCCTGGATCTCAGTCATCTTGTGTTTGTTTCAATCAGAAACTGTAAAATAATAGACATACAGCCTGTTCTTTTTGTTTGTTTGTTTGTTTGTTTGAGAATTCTTAGAAAATCTGGTTTTACAGGGAATACAGCGGTTATGCAACACTGGCATGAAGACTGTCAACTTTTTTTCCTCTCGGCGTTATGTGACTTCTATTGTAGTGTTGTCTAACACCTAAAGACAAAACAGAAAAATACTTCTTTGAAAGATAACTTGTCATCTCAATTTATGAGAGTTTTATTATTAGTACTTCTCACTGGTAAACATTTTTGGAAGACTTGCACAATGACGGTCTTACTGCAGGTTTGGATGTTAAGCTTAGCTCATGGAAGGGCTGTTATCTGAATGCTTAATAGGGAAAGAGAAGCAGTGAGCATGCTAATACTGCTCTGCACATATACAGTAATGTTAAACTACAGCACCTGACAGCAGCAGCATGTTACGTAAAACAGCACTCCTGATAATGTGCATCAGGCTTAATACAGATTTGGCAAACCCAGCCTCAGACAATACTTGAAAAATTTTTAGAATGTTGTACTGGTGGTAAAATGACCTTGAATATGGTAAACTGAGGCATGGGGGAGGCTTTTTGTGTAGTGAAATAAAAAAGGCCTGAGAAATATCCTTTCATGTGAAGTTTTGAATCTCTAATCTGTAGTTGTATCTAAGTAGTGATTTTTATTCCTCTTTTCCTTCCACTTTGTCAAAGTTATGAACATTACTTGGAAAAGTCAGTTGCTTTAAGACATATTCGCGATGTAGTCTTCCTGCTATCTTTTCTTAGAAAGTTTGGATTCGTATTCTCTAAAGCTATTAGATGTGCGTAACTTTCTGGGTGGCATTGATAGAAAGCACTGGAAATTGGATATTACCTGGTAATTGCTGCAGTTTCTCTTTTTAGTTATTTATTTTTAAAACAGTAATTAGACAGATGGATTCGTAACTGGTTGGTAGATAAAACAGAACATTTCAAAGAACACCTTATGCAAGCAAAAAAGCTTTCTGTGCTTTGAATACCTTAATGATGACATCTGTAGGCCTACTACATGTAAACGGTGCTTTTCATATTTTCTTCTTTTGATAGGACCTGATAAACTTTCTAAAATTATGTATTCTCTTTCCGATGTTTCAAAATTACTGTAGCATCTTTAGAGTTTACCCTGGAATGTAAACACAATATATTATTTTTAATGTTTAAAGAGAAATATGAGATTTTATTAAATGAAAAAAATTCCTTTATTTGCATTAAGCTACTAAACTGAGTTTTTATTTGCCATCTATGTGTTGATTTGTAATTTCTTTTTCCTTTCCTCTTCACATATTCCTGCTTACCTAATGATTCCTCTTCTTCGTTTGCTGCTTTTATTTTATTCTTATTTTTTTATAAGGTGGCATGATGCATTTCCTCCTGCAAATTTGCTGCTAGGGTGGATTTCTGTTTCTTTTGGGAACAATTGGAGTTTAATACGTCACTTCTGAGAAGTGAATGTAACCTGTTAACGCCCTGGATTTCTGGAAGCATCAGTCCTTAATGTTTGAAATAACTTTGGACAGATTGGAATTCAGCTCTGTGCTGTTCAGTTCTCCTCAAGGAAATCTTCTATGGTTCTGTGAATTACATGCTTCTCCACAGACAGGGGTCTCCCTCATTACTTCACTGAATACTCCAGGTGGAGATGACCTTGTATTATGTGTAGCCTTTATTAGGCTAGGATGTACATTCTCCTGACTTCTCACACCGAATGCACGTGTGCTGTGCAAGAGGAGTGAAGAGGAGCAAGTATCCTGCTCTTGCTTTTATTAGTTGTGTGTCTGGGGAGGACTTCTTCCCTGTAGAGGATTTGTTTTTTAAATACTAGAAAGATGTGTACAAAAAAACCTTCCATTTGTTAGTATTTACATTCAAGAATCTAAAATATTTATGGTTAATACTGAAATGACCTGTTTTTCCGCGCGTTTGTGTTTTTTTTTTTGTTTTTTTTTGATATGTAATTGACCAGGGTGGAAAATAATTCAGAGTTCCAGGAGAGAACAGAAAATGTTTTTGCCTAAATGCATAGGCTCCTTCCATAAGGCACACGTGCAAGGACTATTTTTTGTGGTGCAGAACCCCCATAAGGGAAGGCCTTTGTGTGGAGGTGGAGTGAGGTGGTAAGCTGATGATAGGATTAAAACAATGGCAGTATTTCACCAGAATATTGCCTATGAGTATCCCTTTTATTGGTTAAAAGTGTCCTGAATTTTGGGAGCAATATGTACCTAGGAGTGATGAGAAATGTGTAATTTAGCTATTTGATCTTGGGCTGTTCCTGATGCCAGTATGTATGGTTTTCTGGAGTTGTGGAGTTTCTTAAATTAGAGGCAGGTCTTCCTTTAGATGTTTATGGTAGGAGACACTGCCAGGACACACTAAAGTAAGGCTGACAGGGTTATGGTCTTTCTCACTGTCCTCTGAGACAGTGAAGACTAGCACGCCTGTCAGAAATCAGAAGCATAATCAGCGTGAGCAGCACATTGTCCCAGGTCTGCTGGAGTTGTTGTCTCCTTTTCATCTCTTCCCTTTTTTTAAAGATTGGAATGCCAGTGTTCCACTCTGTGCTCTCTTCTAATGCTTTTTTTCATTTGTTTAATTAGCAACTTGCAGTAAAATAGGATCTTTTGCTTGTGTGAACATATTCTGTGCTGCTGTGTTTTCTACATGGACTTCATTTTTCTGAGCATGACTGTCAAGTGTAAGGGCACTTTCCAACTTTTAGTTTAGTTAAACATTATTTTTTGCATATTTGACATGCAAAAGATTTTATTCGCTCAGTGCTGGGATTTAATACTTCAAATAATAAAAGAATGGAGTTGACGGCAGAGAATTTTTCTTCATTCTGAAATTAAGAATCTAATGTGGTCACATTTCAAGGACAGGAATTCTGTGATTCCAGCATCACTTGTGTTCCAGATATTCCTCATTACAGCAGCATTTAAACAATGAACGTCACTTTAAATCTGACTAAAAATCATTCAGGATGGCATCTAAGCATATGAAGATTCTGTGGAATTAGAGGATGCAAAAGGAACCTGGAGAAACAAGATCTGAAGATTATTGTAAAATAAGTAGCTAAACATAAGAAGAATTGTGAATCTCAGTGAAATAGAATAGATTTTTTTTTTTTTAATCCCTTGATGTTTTTCATATGCTGTTTGTCTTTAAAGGGGTTTATCAAAATATGTTAGATTCTGGCAGCTGCAATCGTCAAACATACAAACGCAGCTGCCAGAATGCACTGAAGAAAATGCTCAAAAGCAACCTTGGATATTAGGAGCAATTTTAGAAGGAAAGAACACTGAAAAACACTTTGGCTAGCCTTTGTTTATTTTAAAAAGTATTTCTGGTACCTGCCAGTATGTGACTTCTGAAGATTCACCAGGGACTGGCACAAGAGACCACTGTTGAACAGCTCGTGTGAGGGCTGGCGTGGCTGAGATTGCAGCATTTGTACCTTCCTCTCTAAGGCACTGCACTGCAGTACAGATACTGAATATGATCTCAAATTCTATTTTGGAATTGAGCCGGACAGGCTGTTTGTAATGAACGGGTTTTAGCTAGGACACATAGTCCATTTCTTATTTGGGAATTACTTGTGAACATTTTTTTATATATACATTTTTTGATTCCAGAATTGTTTGACAGTCACTTTATACCACCATTAAAATGATATTACTGGAAAAAATCAGTTGTCTAGTCTGTGTGCTATCCTGTCCAGTGTTCTGCATCTGAAAGGTGTCTTTATCAGATGTGTGAGAAGGAGGCTGAGGAAGCGCTGTAGCAAATAGTTGGTCCACCAGGGAAGTTTCTTGCTGTCCCTGTGCGTTGGTTGGCTAATGTGCTGAGAGGCAGAGCTGCTCTTCCTTCCTTCCAGTGCCTGAAGATATTTTGATGCATGGTGCTCTTTAGCGTTGTGAAGGCCTGAGGAAAATCTATTGCAGGAACTTAAGCTGTGGACAGACTATAAAGAGGGAATTCCAATTAATTTCTGACCTAAGGTTTAGCATGGTCTCCAGGGCTATGTCTGCCTTTGACTTCTCTATTTGAATGCTATATTATTACAGGCATATTGTAAAGGTGGTTTTCCTCTCATATAGCTGTGTGGAAAGTGCACAGGATGATTCTAATTCAGGAAAGTACACCATTCTTTCTTGCGCAGGGATAGGGATGTACTGAAGTATTTCTCTAAATCGAGGTAAAAGATTGGAAACTGTGAGGAAATACTGACGGTGGGCTGCATCCAGGAAGTATATGAATTAAACGGAAAATACAGAGATCTTTTTCTTATGACTTTTATACTTATGGATGCTTCATGTTAAAAATCTGAGTTAGTTTTGGTTTTGTTTTCTGAATTACACCTAGGCTTTTGTTTAAATTTCCTGAATGGACTGAAAAAGTAGACTTGGCTTTGTGTGGATGACAAAAGAAAAGTCAGAAACTGCGTATGTATTCCTATCCTTCCTAATAAAACTTAAGTGACATAAATTTGTTTTGTCATGGTACTAGTATATAACTAACCTTTGTTGAACTGTAAAACGAACACATTTTATCAGGGTGAATGAGAGAATTTTAACTTTCTCTTACTGTGGTGGTTGTGATTTTAATGGTGATTGATGGAAGAAGTCAGCAATGTATTTTCTATATTGTGTCTCAATCTTTTTTTCTTAATTTGCGCACAAAAGGAGTAATATCTCTTTACTTATTAGCAAATACTTACTCGCAAATGCTGTACAGAAGTCTCATAGACTGGAGCTCTGCTTGATTGTCATAAATAAGTACCACACATTTACTGCTACATATTAAGTGTTGATAAGAATAGCTAAAATAAATATATTAGTGAAATGAACAAAGTATTTTTAGAGTACCACTTTAAGAAAATATTTGTTTTTTGCATATGTTAATTTTAATGGGTCTCGTGGTCACTGCTGTGAAGTGCTGTTCCAAGTCTCAAGAGTGAAACTGTAATCCCTATGAAGGTAGAGCTGTTGATTTCAGCATAACCAGGATTTCATATGCAGACGTTGTTTGCAGGCAGAATGGCTAGAAATGTGCACGTAATAGTTGTTCCTGTGTAAATGCAGGTTTGTTTTTGAAAAATACTGCAAAACTCTATGGGAGATTCAGTCTTCTGGTCAGAATTGCTCCTAGCTATGATGCTGTTCGGAGATTTTCTTTATGGCTTATGTGATGAATCCCTTAGTGCATCACTTCTGGGAAATTAAGCTCTATGAATTTCTGGAGATGGCTGTCCCTTTCATGGTACTAATGTACAAATAAATTCACAGCAATTTTCTGTTTGTATTTTATATTGGTGAGGGGCTTGCTCTTTTATCCATCATCAACAAGAATTTTGCTATTGATTGCAAGTGGACAGTTCCTCAAAAGAATAAATTCTCAAAACAAGTAATTTCTAAGGTTGAATGGGTAATGTTTTCCTGTTAATACCATTCTAGACTTCATCTCTGAACAAAAATGGTCTCCTCTTTTGCGAGGAAAGTTCTATATCTCTTTTGTGGGAACTTCTTATTGATATATAAAACTACCAGAAGCTGAGTTCTGCCTTGATCGAGCTACTTGGTTTGAAATTTCTGCTAGAGCATTGAGCATAGGGGAATAGAGGCAGTAGCTAATGAAGTACATAATCTGAGCACCCTAATTTTCTTATATTTTGTCCAAATTCATGCATATGCATTATACAGATAGCTATTTCATTTGGTCTAACTTTTCCTTTGTTGGTCTGTACTTGTATTCATAACATGAATTCTTGAAGTAATATTAATGTTGTTCTGAAGTAGGAGGAAGAGAGTATGGTTTTTCTGAAGAACAAGAAGTAAAAAAAAAAACAAACACAAAAACAAAAAAACCAACAACAACAAAACCAAACCAAAACAAAAACAAACAAAAAACCCCCCAAACCCAAACAAACTAGTAAATTGACCGGAAAAGTAAAAGCCAGGGCAAACTTTTAGTCCTAGTATCTTGTCAGTGCTTTTTCTTATTTAGATTAAAAAGCTTTACTAGACACTTCTATAAAATGTGGCAAATAAAATGATAAAAACTTAAGAGTAATGCATTTTCTTTTAATGAAAGCTGAAATGTGAATCCTGTTTCTTTGTCCTTCAGACAGCTTGAAAACACCCATTTTAAACCTTAACTGTGGTCAGGTGGAAGTGAGAACAGAGCACTTTAATTATTGTCACAGTTATACCTTGGAATTTCTCCCAATAGCAAAGTATGAATAGCCTGCCATAACTTTTTGTCTCTAGTCTATATTCTGCTTAAGACCTATGCTATGTTTTGCAAGTGTGTGACATTTAAGCCATGCCTGGCTGTGTTGTGGATACCACGCTGGGAATGGAAGGCCTCTTAAAGAGGTTGCCTGTTGCCTGATGCATCTCGGTAAATGAGAAAAGGCACGAAGGAACTAGTTTAGATAACAGTTTAAGCCTTTTAAAGGCAACCACAGCAGTGTGGAGCTTACTACAATATTCCGTGCCCATCAGGTGCACAGCAGTGGCATTTCTTTGTTCTCATCGTAACAAATAGAGCAACTTAAGGGCACCGCTGCCTGCAACATCATCACAGGAAAGGTCACCCCAGTTTCCTAGCAAGGACTAGCAGGAACTCCCACCGGCTTTCACTGCAGTGCTAGTTTTATGCTGTGCTCCCTTGTTAGTAAGTGTGAGATTCATTAACTAATTGTGTATTCACTTACGAAAGAACTCTCGCTTTTCTTGTAATTTTTTACATAATAACAGTGTTGTAACTTGTCAGGTGAAGGGTTTAAACTCTTCAAATATGTTGCTACTTCTAGAGTCCAATGATACATTACTCGGCTATAGATTTGAACAGATGTATGTTTGAGGCATGCACTGTAATTTAGTAGAAGCTTTGCTTAGCTTCTCAGAATTGCTTAATAAAAACAAACTAGTATCTATGCACCTACTGTTTGGAAAGTGAAAGATATGACAGGTAAGGTCTCTTAACATGAGCTGTATTAACTTATTCAACAGTTGCAATTTCTGTTTAAATGTAATGCTATAAGGGTCAGTTTTACAGTAATATTAATGTGTTTATAGGAGCATTCACACTAGCAGCTACATTAAATTTTAAATAAAAAGGAGGGTTCACTCTTTCAGTGTTGTGGTATACTTTAATGTTTATCATAGTCAGGAATGACTTCCTTATAATTACCATGCGCTTGAAGAAATTGGAAATATAATAGGTTACCTAGTAATGCAATAGACTTCCCAGAGGGACTTTGGCAAAAGTTGACAAGGTATCCTTCCATAAGATGTATGGATCAGTTAATTTTGAACATGCAAGACATTTTAGTGCAGGACAACTTTTTTGTTTTGTTCGGTTTGGTTTTGTTCATACTCTGAACACTGTAGGACCACAGAGAAGGAGTAACAAGATCATTATGTTTTGTGAGGCAGTTTCCCAGAGATTTTCTGAGTAATTAATGCTGTATAACAACATACTTCTATTATCTGATTGTTTTTTACTTGACTGTGGGAAATAATATCTGATGGATATTAGCTGGCAGAACCAAATGCTGAAAACTGGCATGTCCTGTCTCTCTACCTCTGTGAAAACTTCTCTGGAATCCTGCTGTGAAAACTGAGTGCACTGGATTTGAAGACTGTCCCTGCTTCAGTCCTTCTTTCAAAGGAACGGTGGAAAGAAGCAACACACAATTTGCATTGGCTGGCTGTGAGTTTTCCTGGGGATTGCCAGAAAGTGGAGTTGTATTAGCTGTAAGAGACAGCCATTTCTGGCTTGATTCCACTATATTTCTTCCTTCCAAACCAGGCAAAGCTGGAAAAAATGACTGCCTGGGCTTTGTGTGGGATGCATTCTTTGCTTTCATAAAAGGAAAAAGGGGAAAGAGGAAAGTATCTTCCTTTGCTGAATATGCTAGATAATTTCCCTTGGTGTATGAGCATCTTCCCTTCCTGTGATGACCAAGTAGAATTCCTTATATAGGAATTTAGGTGGAGGAATGAAAGTGTTCAAAGTAAGCCTAGGTAATTGGATAGATCTCCTTAAGACTCCGTGAACTACTGGATAGATGGGTTTGTTCACTGATAACTGACCCTCATTGTACACCAGGAATGTAGCCATTCTGATAAACATTTGAAAATCACCTATGGTGTGCTTATTTTATAGTTGCAAAGTGGAATAGTTTCATTAGAACTAGTGGACGTATGCTAAGCACAAGCTAGATGATTAAACCTCTCTGTACGGATACATGACCTTCATCCTGAAGCAGTCTTTGATAAAGCATTTGGTTCCAATGGTGATAGCAGCCACCTAAATACCTATACAGATGGATAAGAAGCCTTTACCCCTACAAAAGTCATGAGAACACTGTGTGGTTCTAACACTGAGGGTTAGACTGAAAATAAGCATCAGTCAGGTGACTCCATTTTTTTACTATTTTCTGCATGTTTATGAAGTAGATTTTGCAATGCTAATGCATAGACAGTTATGTGCATTTACGCAGTCTTGTTGCGCGTTCTAGGGAGATGGAACGCATATGCCCTTTTCCATGCAACAGAAAAGTAAAAAAAATTCACAATATGTGGTGCAGCGAAATACTCAATAAGAATGAAAAGGGGATGGAGAGAATCTTTCTTCTGGTGTTACAGGCAATATAATAGTCCTTCCTTGCTAAAGAGTTGGATTAATCTCCTTTTAAAAGCTTGCATTAAATAAATGTGGGTTTTGGTTGGTTTGTTTTTTTTCTGCCCCAGCTGACACTTAGAAAGCAAAGACTTGTCTCATGATCTGACACATACTAGCCAGTCCAGCAGACAGCTGAAGGAACTGCAGTATTGCATTCATGCAGACATGAAACGATTAATTCATGAGAACTATCATAGCAAGTGTGGCTGAAGAGATCTAACTCTCCTAATGAAGGAACTGATAGAGGTCAAAGTCTGTGCAAATAACACTGTATGAATTTTCAGGGCCAGAAATGCTAGGTAACGTTGCTGAAGTGTGATTCTTGAGGCAAAGAATCCATGAAGCAGTACCATCAGAGATCTAAACACGATGCTGGAATAGTAAGGATAACATGGATAAGACTTGTATTTATTGGTGCATACATAAGAAGCCTGCCTAATTTCTTGTAGACTTTAAATTATGTAGCAAGTCCTTTAGAAAAGCTTGTAAGCAAAACAGCACTAGTCTAGGATTTAGTAATTGCAGGAGGGTGATAGCTATGTAGGTAAGCCCAGAAAACTTCTCAAATGCCGTAGGTGTTCCATCACTGACTGAATTTCTGTAGGGTAAGCTTGTGAATTAATGGTTCACATACGAAGATGTTTTTGAATAGGTCTTAGCGTGATAGCCTGACTGCTTTGTCAGGTATATGTCAGCCATTATTTACTCTTTAATCACTTTTAATATGTCTAATGTAGTGAATATACATTTTAAAAGTTACTACTTTTGATACTGGTATTTTGATGGAAGAAGAACCTTAAAGCTTACAAAAAGAACGGATTGCAAAACAAGTAATCAGTGAAGGCCTAATCTCCATTTTGAGCTGACCAGGGTTTTTGTAGAAACATCCTGTAAATTTTGTTTTGATATGAGAAGGTTCTTGAAATGCTGTAGAAGAAACGCTGTTGCATGTTGGATAGTTTCAGAATATCACTTGCAATGTTATGCCTCCAAGTCCATTTCTGAAATCTGTTAGCAGTATCTCATACAAGGGTACTCTGTTCTGTATGCTATCTGCTGGTTCATTTGAAGTTGCTTTTCTTTGGTCTTTCAACCTCTGAGTCCAACTTTTTGTTTAATCTCTCTCGCTTCTCACTCTTCCTTTTTATTGTCACAGCCACTGGGATCTCTGTCTTTTGGTATTGGGTTTGATTGCTCTTCCTGATTTAAAGTTTGACACAGGTTCAACCTAAGCCTGTGGCAGAACTTGCTGTTGTCTTTAGTTATGAATTTAAGCATTCATTCAAATTGGTAGAAGGATATTTTCCTGAAGGGGGCTCTTAAATTTGGAATGTCTTTCTTTCTTTCTTCTTTTTAATTGCTCTCTTGATCTGACAAAAGGCAAGGTCAAGGTCTTTTTCTTTTTTCTTCTCTCAGAACAAGAAAATAAGTGTATTAGAAGTGTCACATCAAGTTTGCCGAGTAGGAGAGAGGTTATCATGAGAACTTCAGGAATACGTATTTCTCCACATTGTTTGTATTTATGTAGGATTAGTCTGCATTTTTTTTTCTCCTTTTCCTTTGCATGCTTGACCTCTGCAAAGCTTCAGCTCATCGAGCTGAAGGACTCCCAGATCCTTAATTTCAAATGAACAGAATTTGTCTAGAAAGGGAAAGGGATGGAATGTAGGAGGAAGGGATGTCAAATCTCATAGGTGAGCTTTGTCATCCTCTTGAGAGGCATAGCTTGTTGCCTGGCTTTTCTCCAAAACAAAATAGATGTTTTTGCATAGGAAATGTAATGTAATGTAACTCTGAGTTTAGACCCAAAATGCCTTCATTTTCCATGGAGAGGGAGGAGAAAAATGAGTAATTAGGTAGTGAAAGTTAATTTTCATGTTCCTAAAGGTGAATGGAGGTATCTTTTTTTTCTAGGTGAAATGTGTGGCTCAATGTCATAGAAACTGTATACCTACATTTTTAAATAGTGAAATATTTATGCCCATTTATTGACAACAGCCAACTGAGAATGGAGGTATTATTTTTTTTTTTTCTGAGTTAGGAATTTCCATACCTGTTTTAATCTACTGAAAATTAAATTAATGTCGTTTAAAGATATATCAAGCTGCAATGTTGATGTATTTTATCGATAATGTTACAGGCATCACTTTATTCTGATTATGTCAGAAGTAATGTAATGTTCTTTTTTTATTTTGAGATTTCTAGTTGAATTCTAGCTTATAATTTGTATGTCAGCTGCAATTGCAGCTGAAGTCTCTGAATTTCTTCTTTCTTTATACTATAAATCTGTTAGTGAAGCAGAATTATACACTTTCTGTTTTATCCCCTTTTTTATTCTGCTTTCTGTTCTACAGTTTGTTTTTTTTTTTTTTTGACAGCTGCAAAGTTAAAAGAGCATCAGTGACAATATTCTTCCCTTCCAAACTGATTTGTTTCTGGGGTTGCCCCTCAGGCTTGGTAAATCACCTCTCTGCAGAAGTCCTGTGCCTGGCTTAAGGCACTGTTTACTCAGGCCCTCTGCACAGAGGTACGTTCTGCTGACTCTGAGAAAACCTCTAGGTGAGAGTTACTGTATGAGTTTTGTGAAGCTGTAATCCTGTAAAGTAATCCAATTAATATAGTGTGTGAGAAATGCTCAACCTTCAGAACTTGATGGGGAGATTTGTTTCCATGCATGGCATTTGCATTTCTGTTTACATAGGAAGGCCTTGCTGCACTTTTTGATTTACTAACAGAATAAACTAACATGGGTCAGAACAAACATTCAATGAAGGAATGAGTTTAATTGGGTAGTGAACTGTGTGGGAGCGTGAATGCTAACAAAATGACTTCTTTATGTACCTATGTGACTTCCTATTGATGAGTGAGGTTTTTTATGATGATTTATGTCTGTTACAGAATTACAGTTTGACAATTGGAACCACATCTAGAGCTTGGGAAGCGCACTTTGTTGTAGTAAGTTCTTACTCAAAAGTTACGGTTTGCTTAGTTGTACCATAGTAATTCGTTTGATTGGGAGGGGCAGAGAAATGAGGAGTTCTGTGAATGAAATGGGTTTGTAGCCTTACTGTATACCTTTAAACAGAGTAATCAGCTGAAGAAAATCCTTATATTCCTTTCAGAATTTCTAGTTGGATCTCATTTTCCCTGCCTGAGGAATAAATCGTTTAAATGAAAAATACATAAAACAGGCAGGTTGGTATAACAGGTTGTTAAGGGTTATTTTATTAGCAAAAGGCTAGAAGAAAATACTTATGGTATGAATATATCTATATCTATATATAGGGTGTGTGTTTTTTTTTTTTTTTTTTTTTTTTGCCAGGAGCCTAAAACCAAATCCTGTATTACAAAGGCTGCTTCAAGTAAAAACCTGGCTCTCTTACCTATTGCTTAAATTATATTGCAATCTGAATGTAAATTAATTGATTTTAGTATAATATCTAGCAGAATAATCTACTCTGCATTCGTTAAACATTTTATGAATCGATTTGCTGCTCCGTGACTGCAAGGGTCTCCATATGGCTATGTATGTGTTTTGTAAGTCTGGTTCTGTTCTCACTGATGTTAATGTCAAACCTCCTGTAGATTTTAACCAGAGCTGAATCCTACACTAATAGCATTGTGCACTGTTGTATATAACAGCCTAAATGTGTTGAATGCATATTGTTTTCTGTGCTCTTTGTCTACCATTTTAAGCCCAATTAATATTTATCTTGCTTATGCACCAAAAGTGTGTGACCTGGCTTTTACACAATCAGTTTAAAAATGTGCATGCATTGCTAACTGTCCTTCAAAATATTTACATCTAATTATTGGTAAACTGTTCCAACTTTGCCACACAAATGTACCATCTTGTCCAATTCGGCAAAGGTAATAATCTGTTGTATGTTCCTCTTTTCTGAGAAGAAAGCTAGATTTTTCTTTTTCTACAAATCTCCCTGAAGTCTTTGTTAAGAAGCTAAATGTCATTCTTGCAGAGTAGCATTTGTAATTTGTGTTAACAGTGTGCTTTTGCTGTGTCCAGCATAAATTTTATGTCAACCATAGAACTCAGCTCTAATTTGAATTTGAGATTATGTATACTGTTTAATTTACTCCGGAAGTTGTGTATGCTGTGGGGGAGTCCTGCTTTTTAGGTGCTTGATATATACAAACCACTTATTTTTCCTGTTTATTTCTTTTACTCTTTTAGTGTCATATTTTTCTTTATATCTTTTAAAAAAAAAAAAAAATATCTTTTTTCCTGATCTGTGTTACAAGATTGGAGATCTATCTTGTCTTGAAGCTTTCACTTTTAGGTGAGTACAATTGCTTTTGTTTAGTTATTAAGGAAAATTTCAATTATACTTCAAGGTAAGAAACTGTCTTGTCACAAAGTTTCTGAAACATCTTCAGCTCTCCTGTGATTTTTATTTGGTATCTCCAAGCCTAAGTAAAGCCTGTTTCAGGAATATCAGCGCTTCATGGAACTGAGCTCTCATTGTGCAGTGTTGCTCTTTCGGTTTCCTGTGTTAACTGTGGCAATGGTGAAATAGTGAAAATTGTGCACACTTTCAGGCTCATTGTAGAGAGCAGGTAAGTAGTAAAATAGGTGTGCTAGTTTTCTGAGTTTATCAGAATAATTTACCTTGTACTTGGAATGCAGCAGAATATATAATGAGAAAATATACAGGCATAGGAATATTCAGGTCTTTACCTTCTACTCACATTTTTCTCCTCTGCCTAGTCTAGCACTTCAACTCCTGGCTTACAGTAAAACTGAAAGGCTTAAATGGAAAGATCTTCAACCAGTTTTTGGTTACATGTGATTTGCATGGCAGTATCTGGTAACAGTCCTTTTCCAGCTTATTTCCTGCTGAAATTGTCTATAAGTTTCTCTCTGTACTTACTGAATTTTTCATACACGGCACCAAACCTTCTGTGCACCCTTGCATATGTTTTATTCTACAGTAGTCATTGTTTTCCAGTTGTCTTGTCCAGAGACTTCCCTATTATCGGAAATGAATGATTTCAAATGATGGCATGGTCTCATGACTACGTTTACTTAAAATGTTGTATAGCACTTGCTTTTTTTCCCCTTAAACAAAGGAGTTAATTTTGATCAGGGTGAAGAAAGAAAACCACAGATATTGATACTTGTCTGAAAATGCACATTATTTGCTTTTCTTTCTGGTTTTCTTGTTGCTGATCCATGGTTGTTCTTGACCTCATAGGGGTTTATGTGTGGGGTGTTTTTGTGTCTAAACTAACCCATATCTGGAATTGAAACAATTTTTCAAACTTTATATTGTTTCAAAAACACATCTCTCTTTCTTTATGAAGAGCTGGAGGGGTGAGTCCTAAATGGTAGTCTTTTGTCTTGAAGAAGGTGATGTTGAGAAAAATGGAAGAATGTATAAAAGACCTCTTGCCCTCTTTTAAAACTGACCTACTGGTATACATTGTTTTGTTCTCTTGGTCCAACTCTTGCTGAGGTAAAGGTTAATATATTTCTTGATTTAGTTTTAGTATTCTTTTAAAATGGAATATATTTCCATATTTAAGATTTTATACCCTAAGGAGAGAAGAGTGTTGTAAAAATCTTAAACTCATTGTAGTTTTATGATATAAAAAAAATAGTTTATCACACTTTTTTCCTTTGGCTACAGATAAAGAATTATTTTGAAATATTTTAACATTGTAGTATTTATTATAGGGGACATGGAAACTGCTTTTACGTATTACTTAACACTTTCTGTTTTCTAAGATTCTTGTGACTTTTTGGTTTGTTTTTTTTGCAGTCAACCTTTGCTTTTTTTAGTCAGGCAGGCAGGAACCATACCTTTTCTTTTGTCCTGTGAAATTCTGTTGTTTTTTTTTTTTTGTTTTGTTTTTTCCCCTCAAGGTGGAAAGCAATCTCTAGTCTGTAATTTGTGTTCCTCAGTGAGGAGGTACAGTATAGTAAAATCATAAATAAATACATTTTTTAGGACTGGACATGTGTTGCTGAAAGCTGTAGTAATGTTTGGGTCAGAGAACAGAAAAGAATTTGGTTGAACTTGGATACTTCTGATCTGGAAGGTAGCCCAAACCACCTATTTCTTTCATTCCTTATGAGGCGAAGGAAGCCATGTTGCAGAAGAGATTTCCGTCACTCCACTCTATCTTGCAAGATAGAAGATACATCAGAATCAGGCTACCCAGGTTTGGTGCTGACTTTCAAGAGGAATTCATTCTCCATTGGCTTTTCATTGTACTAGCTTCAAATTTCTCAGCCGCAAGAGAAAGCTGCTCTGGAATGGGTTGTGTTTCTCCCATCAAACCCTCTGGTCTATGGAAGGCAGTTCTCTCATTGTACCTGACAAATTTTAGCAGGTTCAGCTGGAAATGTGAACCTTTTACTTCAGTGCTACCAGAAGATTCTGAGTTCACACCTCCTGGTGGCCAAGGACTATCTCGTTCATTGGACGTGTAAGAGAATTCAAATGAGAAAGTGTGGTCAGTCAGCAACGTTAGAATTTACTAGGTTTTGGTTGTGTAAGTTCTGTATTTTAAATAGTGTTCTAATATCCTATCTAGAGATGACAGCTAGCTCTCTTAGCTGTTGTTTGCATGTTGTATTTTCAGATCCAGTAATTTGTGCTAAGGACTGGATTTTTACATGCTGTATGTCCAGACAGTATTTAACAAGTAGTAGAGGCAAACAGAATTCAAAAACCAGGGCATTGTGATTAGCCCAATGCTGCAGAACATTAATAATTGCAGAGAGGAAGTCTCTGTAGCTGAAATGTTCACAAAGTCCATCATGATCTTTTGAAATTCAGGGATGTGTCAATTGAAAGTATCATTGTAATTGATGAATCACAATGTGATGCTCATGAACTGACTCTGGAGGTTGAGAGAAGCAGCTGTTACAAGATTTGGAGATGATCCAGGGGACAAATGGAGTATTATTAAAGATTAGCTGATAGAAGTATCATTCCAACCTGATTAGTCAACATGACATCTACGAAACTGTGGTACAGCTTGCAGTGTGGAACTCTCCTCTCCAGTATTGTTTTAAATTGAAGACTTTTCTTACGGAGAAGGGTTATTTTTGGGTGTGTGTTTTTTGTTTTGGCTTTTTTTTTTTTTTTTTTCTTAACTAACGGCATGTTAGGTTACTAAGGTTGCTTAAGGGAACTATCAAACCACTGAGCCTCTTGAAGGGTTTTCATGAACTCTTCCCCCCCCCCCCCCCTTTTCTTTTTTCCCATTCTTCAGACTTTGGGCATTAGGAATTCTGTTGTGTTTTTCTGATACATTTCAGTGCATTAGCTGCACAGCTCAGCTGGCATGGTTTTCTTGGCAAACCAGGCTAAACAGAGGAGATGAATCATGCAATTTTTTAGTCTTGGAGCTTGCAAGATCAAGAATGAGAAGATGATTTTTTTTTTAATTTTATTTTTTTTCTGGAAGAGAATTGTAAAACATGAGAAATGTAATGATTTATGACTGCTCTGAACTGTTTCACTTGAATGTGGATTGATTTTTAAACAACGAATATTCCAGTATTCATTCTTCTCTCTGGTTTAGCTTTTTCTTTGGATCAGGTGGAGGGAAATCTGATGGGAGGGCTTGCAAGATAGTGGAGTCCGGGCAACTGTGAATAATGAAGTGCCACTTTGTTTAGCTACAGGGAGGTTGTAAAGATCAGCCGTGGAACAAGTATTATGGATTCAGGCTATTTGTTGCTTAAGAAATTTGGGATCTTTGAAATATTTAATCAGTTTAATCTTTGATTAAGTTTTGCCCCTCTGTCCTGATCTTTGGTTAAGAATCTCTGTAGAAAGCACCTCCACAAGTACGGGTGACTATGAGTGAAGATAATGAGGGTCCTATCATAAAATATGTTTTTATTACTAGGGAGAGAGTGTGGTCTAGTTGACAGCACATTGGCTAAGGAGATGTGGCTTCTGATTTCTGGAAGTTCATCCTCTGAAGAGGAAGCTGAAGTACAATGCTGTTGGAAAATAAAACAACCCTCAGATCCCTCTTTAGGTACGAAAAAAACCTCAGCTAAACTGAAGACACATAATCACTGTATCTTCTGCTGCTAAAACTGGATTTGTTAAAATGTGAATCAGTATGTGTATTCATACCCAGATTTCTGTCTATAATGTGAAGATGAAGTTGCATTCCTCTCACCGTAAATTGCCTGGAGACTGACGGATCAAAAACACAAAGTCTAAATTAATTATAACTGTCATTGTTTTCCTGCTGATTTTGGCTACTCCTGGGCTTTGAGCAGGTGTTTTAATTGAAGCAGGGTTTTTTTGGTGATGTAATGCAGTCTGTATAGTTAAAATTGTTAATGCAAAACTTAGCACTTTTTTGGATTTCTCACAAAATCATTGAGGTTGGAAGGGACCTCTCGAGATCATCTAGTCCATCTAGCTTTTGAACATCTCCACAGATGCAGATTCCACAGTGTCTCAGGGCAATTTATTCCAGTGTTTGCCCACCTAGAGAGAAAAAAAAAAAAGTGATTTCTTGATTTCAGCCTGTCTCACCTCAGGGCATGTCAATAGGTTTAGAACCTGTATTGGTCCAAGCAAGACAGCATGAACCGTCTATGATAGCAGGAACTGAACTATATACCGTGACTGCAGGATTTTGCCATAATGAATAAAAGTACCCTTTTAGAAGAACTTTATTAAGTTGTTCACATTCAGATTTAAAATGGTCAATGATTAGAGTACTCTTGCAGGATCTGAATTAAAATTCAGTCAGTCAGTCTTCCTTATTCCAACTCTGGACATTGGGCAGTGAATTACAAGACCTTTTGATACATGCTTTTTTTACTCTCCAGAAACAACATGAGAAAGAAATACAAAAATTTATTTCTCATTAGGAAGCTACCTTCAAACCTCTTTGGGAACTCTAATGTTAAAGGATACTTTTTTCATTAATGTAGTGGGGTTTTTTTGTTGTTGTTGTGGTGGTGTGGGGTTTTTGTTGTTTTTCGGTTTGTGGTTTCTTTTGGTTTTGTCTCTTCTAGTCTGGTTGTGCTCATTCTTCATAGGGAATGTAAAGCTGAATTATGCTCTTTTAAATTTAAAGAAAATAATTTTTTAAGAACAGTAACTGCTATGAGAGGAGAGTTCAACGCGAGGGGAAAAATATTATATGAAAGATCCTTTAGATTGTATTGTATGTAAAATCTTTTATCACTGTCCAAGTGATTAAAAAGCACAATTAATTTGATGGCCACAACTGACAAGAATTCCTGCAAATCTCTGCAAATAAGAAGATATAAAACTTGAAATGTTAAGGTCAGCTTTGATTTGGGAGAAATAAATGTTGAAGGGCTTTTTGCAAATAAATATTTGGAGTCTTTAGATAGTTGCACAGAAATGTTGCATCGCTTTGCGTTTGCAAAGCTGAATTTTCCTCCACTACGGGAATGGTGTAAGTCCAGCTCATCAGCTGTCAGGAAAGTTTTGCAGTTCGTTCTCTAAACCAAAGCCAATGTCCCACTCAATTATTTCATCAGTGTCTCCTGATTAAGGATGGGGTCCCTAAACTGTCAGACAAGTTATACAAATCTGGCAAATTTGGTACTGTTTCAGTGCTAGATGTGATACTCAGACATTAACATCTTGATAAGATGTTTTAATGTTTCTTATGTGGTGCTCCCTTTGTGACAGCAACCAAGTGGTAGTGATGTGATGCGCTAGTGTAGATAACCTGCCTGTGGTTTAACCCAAATTTTGCTTAGTTTTGCTCAAAGTGTAGTGTCTGTACTCAAAATGGCACAACTTGCCTGTGATTTCTCCACCTTCATATCTCAGCTCTGTGAGAAGCATCCATAATGAGAGCTCTTAAAAAATCATGTTAGGGCTGGTTAAACGGTAGAGACTTGTATTTTCTGTCTAGCAATAGATGCTGCAGTATTTAAGTGACTGACACAAAGAAACTGTTGACTGATGCTGGCAGAAAACACTAATTTTGATTTGAGGTCTATCTCGCCAAAAGAGCTCTGGCTTTGTTGGACTCTTGACTGCTTGTGTGGGTGTGTGTGTACGAGTATGGATGAAAGTACATGAATGTTTTTTCTGAGCATTTTCCTGTGTTTCATGCCAATAGGAATCTACTGAAATAATTTAAACCATTGTCAGAGGTACCAATCTGTAGTGAAGGATCTGCCCTATGTACAAATTGGTACTTCTTGTCGCTCTTTAGTTCGATAAGAGATAACATATGCATATGGAAAATACAATTGTCCATGTAACATTTGTATTTTAAGTCTGAAATGCTTGTGTTTTACCTCTTACCTCCTTAACCTATGGCTTTGAAATAGCATAAGGTGCCTTAGATTAATAGTGAAAATATATCTGAAGGAAATGAATTTTGGGATAGAATTTGAAGAAAGAAAAACCAATTACTGTGTCTTTCTTGAAGAACTGGGTAAGATATTCTAGGTAGGTCTGAGGAGAGGGGAAGAATGGATGTCTTTGCTAGTGAGACAAAACCTGAGGGACTACAATGTGTGTTCAGCTATCAGAGGAAAGATCACAGCTGTTGGATACAAGAGGAAACAAGGGACAAAATTAATTATTATTATCGATTGGATTACATAGTGCCCAGAGGGCTCAGCTGAGGCGAGGGTGCCACTATGCTGCTGTACAAAAGCACAGTCAGCCACAGTTCCTGCCTGAAAGGGCGTACACTCCCCATAGGCAAGATGGAGAAACACTGAGATGAGATGAAGGGACAGGGAAATGAAATCGTGTGCCCAGGGACACAGAGGATGTCTTGGGGTCCGTTCTGGGCTCCTCTGGACTCATGATGACTTTGGATATAGAGACTTGGAGAGCTATGCCATTGAAGACAAGGACATATAATACGGACATTATGTGGGAGGATACTGGAAGTCAGTGCATAGATTCCAGGCCTAATGGACAGAAGACTGGACAAAAAAAGGTGACTTTATTTGCAAATTTATTCAATGGTTGTTATTAGAAATATGTGGAAAAGTCTCTGTACAAAATGTATAGTACTGCTAATAATAGCATAGTTGGAAAAAACCATCGCAGTTATTGAATTAGAAGTTCTAAATTGTGGTTGCCTGGTTGATTTGAAATAGTGCCTGGTCTGCACTGGTAATATTTAATTTAAAGTAGTATACATTATGGTTCCTGTGTTCATGGCATATCAGAATAAGAAGAGTGGGAAGAAGATCTTTTTGAGAAGCCATTCTTAAAGGAGAAAATGGCAGGGGAGACACACAAATTATTCTGAGTAACTATAGCCAAGTAATAACTATAAAACATACATCCTGGAGACTTGAAAGGGTTGAGTCTTCTTTTATTGAGTGGTGTGGGAGCATATACATCCTCACATAAAATAATATTTGAGTGGAATGTTTCATTAAAAGTGAGCAGAAACAGCAATCAATTTGTCCATTGAACTGTCCCAAGTTTCAGGTGTTAATGGATAAACTATATGTCTGCTCCAGCCATATATTGCAAAATCTGAAGGAAAGTTTGGCATCTGTATAATCTTTATGGTTCTTTGTGCCATACATTATTTGTTTTGATTCCAAATAGTTCTCCATGTCAATTAGAAGAAGGAAGCTAGGCTAATAAGAGGGGAAGTGTGTTTTTTTTGGGTCTGCTCTGATTAAGGTAGTGGTTGGCCTAGGTTAGAATTTCCTGAAGTGCCTAAAAAAAAGTTGGAATTAGAGTTGAATAAATGTAAGAGTTCTCAGAGAATGTTTCCAAAGAGATGCAAGTTGACTTCAGAGGTAATTTTTAACTCTTATGTTTGGTTCTTCTGTGCACCTACAAAATGTGTTTTGTTTCATGTACATTAATTTGTTTTGTCATTCTGTGTTGCATATATACTGATATTATAGGTAGTCAGTGTGGCTTTTATTTGTGCTTAAAAGTGGGCTTATTTAAATGTTATTTCTTTGCAGCTGTATTATGTAAATACAAGATAGCTTCTGGATGAGGAGTCAAAGGACACTGCAATTTGCTGTGACAGTATGACCATCCTTAGTCATGAAGATGTATGCAATGAGAAAGAAGAGTCCTTAATACTAGCATAATTTAAATTCTTAATTTGCACTCTAAAATCCTAAATTGTAGTTAGCTATTGGATTCTCTCCCTGAACTTCAGTATATTATCATTAATGTAGGAAATTCTGGATGAAATGTTTTGAGTGAGGGTAATTCATTCTTAGAATCTGTTTATTTTGTTAAAACGTTTATTCTGTGGAAACAGTGAGAATTCAGTTTGATTTTTTTTTTTTAATTTTTTTTTGTTACTTATTGTGATTTGTTTCTACAGGTGAAAATAATGAAAGAGCAATGAATTAATAAGACCTTACGGGTTTTTTGTTTTATGTTCTGGTAAAGCAGTGAATATGTGGTTGGAAACTTGAATAAAAAAAACATTTGATGGTTTCACACAATGGGACTTTTTCTTTGTGGAACTTACCTTTAGAAAACTTTGCATAGGTCAAGGTTTTTGGTTTTTGTTTCAGTACAGTGAAGGAATGCTTTTCTAGCTACATCTTCTGTCTTCCTAGTCAAGTTACTACACAGATGTCTTGTCAGGTATTACTAGGTTGGAAGAAGAATTAAAGTTTACTTTATGGTTGTGGTTAAGTCCCAGTGAGAACAAAGACTGGCATTTTCCCTGGATTTAATGACTCACCTGAAATTTGAATGCAGATCGGTACTGATGAATAAAAAAGGCAAACAGAAGCAAAGATATGCAACCTGTAATACACTGTTTCTAAAATGAGCAGAAATACCATGTGAAGATGGAATCTGAAGATTTAAGCAAAACAGGGATGTCGCTCAGCATGAAGTACCAACTGTTTTCAGCTTATTTAGTATGCAAGAGCATACTTACAGATGACTCACAGTTAAAATGCCTTACATAAGATTTTTCCAAGTATTTAATTCACTTCAGGTGATGGAAAGACACTGTAAAAATAGTAATAAAAACTGTATCCAGTTGCTCTTACTGGTTTATAGATTTTTTTTTTTTATTTATTTTTTTTTTTTGGTCAGGCCCTGTATTACATTCATGGATCTATATCCCGCCCCCCCCCCCCCCGCCGTGGTCTTAAAATATGCAAATAATGCCTTAAAAGTAATAGTTAAAAGAAATTATGCGAGACTACACTTTAAATCTTATGATTTAATGTCAGAGGTTTACTTTACTCAGGAAATACAAATTCTAGGCTGAAGGAGTGCTTGCTGTCTCAAAAGAAAGGCTATTCTAAGACTTCAGCTCTTGCTAACGTAATGTGTTTTAAAAATATGTGTATCTTCTACTGTATTCTGCATCAGTGCTCCCAGTGAAGTAAGCTAGACTGCTTTTATCCTTAATTGCAGTGCTTTTATGTGTTGTATTTATTTATTTACTATAGATTACATAAGAACATAAAAATAACTGAAGGAATAACGGAAGACCAAGGGGTCTATTTAGCTCAGTATTGTATCTCCAGTAGCAGTCAATAACAGTAAGGGAAGAGGACAAGAATAGACTTTCTCTGTCTCTGCTGTGCGCTGCCAGCCTCTAGCGGTTTGTGACCTGGGGGAATTAGACTCAGGCCTGGTGACACTGAATTTGGTAGCCAATTGAGTTCCGCAGCTGAGGTGGATGTTGCGTGGGGAAGTGTCACCTCCTCTTTGTTTTGAAGCTGCTGTGTGCAACTTTTAATTGATAATCCCTAGTTCTGGTACTGGAAAGGGCAGTGAATCGTAACCGAAAATATTACTGCATGTATTTTCAACTATGGTAACAATTTTTGTTTTGTAGTCTTATGCAAAATCTTCAGTATTTAAAAAAAAGAGTTTTGGATTAAATTTTTTTCTTTTCTTTTTTTTTTCTTTTTTTAAATCTGTTACCCAGCTTTACAACAGAGGCAACTTTTGAAAAAAAGGTTTTTGAGAAGCGGCTAGGGTTCTTTTTTGTATTTTTCTACAATTTCAGATTCCTCATCCACTTTTCCCTTTTTGTGGTTTTTAATTTGCGCTTTTGCCGCTTCATAATGTTGCTGTTCTCATATACTTGAGAGCGAGATGTGGTTGAGTTGTAGCTAAAGAAACCTCCTGGAGTTGCGGTGCGCAGCTCTCTTTGGCAGGACAGCCTAAGCAGTCAACAGCAGCTGTGATCAGATAGTCATGGGCAACACTGTAGCCTGACGGACGTCCAAGGTGTGATCTTCCATGGTTGCACAGGCTGCCTTTTTTCCAGTGCAGGAAAAGAGATCTGTCCCCTGTCATACCTGTATTGTGAGGACTGGCAGGATGAGAAGCGATTCAAACCCTGGCCTTCGTGCGCATGTAGGTGAGCAGAGCAAATAGGGAACAGGCGGTGGGCTGTGCAGTGCTGTCAGGGCACAGGCAGTCTGTGGTAGGCTGCGGCTCAGTGCTCACCCTTTAATCAGGGTGGAGGAAAAACTTAGTCTAAACATTTTATTGGTAAGGCAGTAAAATCTCTTATGCATCCTGTCTAGATTTGTTTTGCAGTAATGGTGCTTAGCAATTACAGGCATCTTGTCTTTGAGAGCTGGAAAGTATTAACTATAAGTGCCAGTGTTCAAACAGTAAATCTTAGAGGTGGAAATCTTTTTTTTTTTTTTTTTTTTTTAAATTCTAGGAGTTGCAATTTGTTTTAAAAAAAGAAAAAAGCAGTATGGATATTTTTAATTTGATTCTTATTGTAACGAATAGGTTGGACTGTAAAGTGGATTTCTTTACCTATGAAAGGCTGCTGAGTTGATCAATACTAAAGGTGGGCTTCTGTCTTGAATTTGACAATAATAAGAAATAAGAATTCCATTAAAACTAAAAAATAATAGTTGTTGCCACTCCATGTGCTTAAAATTGATTATGATAATAAGCTAACTACCTCCCAGTCAAATATTCAAATGCAGGATCTTCTTGAAGCTCCCAGTCAGGTTAGAAAGACAATGAGATGAAGGGAATTCCCTCAGGCAGCGACGAAGCCAGTGTTGCACCTGGTACTGCTCACTTTCCAACCAGGCAGCAGACATGGTTTGTAACACCCCCTGTAAAGATTTAAGGAAGAGAGAAAACAACAGCTGCTTTTGTTGGTAGCTGTGCACTGCAAATGAGAGTGTCTGTAAGTATGAGGATGCACTGTGTGGTAGCCAAGCGGTGAGCATCTCTGGGCTTCTGATGTTCCAAAATGGAGGTCACCAATTCCCGCCTTTCAGTGGTGGCACTTAATGCTTGGAGATCCTGAGGGAGAGAATTGAAAAATGCAAGGTTGGCTAAAAGTACTGTTAATTTCAGGTGGAAAAATAGTAACCTTTTAGATTTCCTTTTAGTTGTGACTTTAAGAAAGGCGTGTTTTTAAAGTTTGGTAATAGATCCTTTTTCTTATATAAGATTTAAGATTAAAATTCTTCAGAGCACCTCCATTCCATACTCAGAAGCAGTATGTACTAAAAAGAACATACTTCACTGAAATTTAGGGGCTAGGAGAAGCATACGTTCTTTTTAATTATTAAGATATAAGTATGTGAGCAGAAAAGTGGTCAGCTTTGGCCTTGAGGGTGATATTGCCATTTTGAGCTTCTGAGTTTAAAAAAAAAAAAAAAAAAAGAAAAAAATAATTGAACACTTCTTCCTGCCCTGACAACAAAATGGAGAATTATCATTATCTTTGTCATTATTATATGTGGAAGTTCACACCACAAATAGCTCAAATAATAACATTTACACACACATATTTGAGAATGTCCCCCCCCCCTTTTTTTTTTTTTTTTTGAGCCACTGGGCTGTGTAATTGTTTTAAATGGGATGCAAGTGTCCCTGAGGGATCATGAATACTCCCCTCCCCCCGCTAGCTGTACTTCTTGCATCCTTAGGCTAATAGGGAGAATGATGCATTTACATTACTGCTCCATTTAAACAATAACTGTTGATAAGAAATAAATACTTCATTCCCAAATGGTGTCTGCAGTATTTAAAGGTTTGGCAGGTTTTCAAGAGGATAGGCGTGAATTCAACATTAAATTGCTGCTGCTTCTGTGGAAAATAATGAGCTGTGTCATTTGATCAGGGACAAAGTGACTATTGAGCAGGGGTGGCTTCGAGGAAGTAGCTTTTAATAATAAAGAAAAAATACCATTTCTCATGTGAAACGTGCCCATAGCTTGTGTATAAAGTAAATAATGTAGTTCACATAGTAGGGTGAACCTATAGAAATGTGGGTTTAAACAAACTCAGTCACTGTTTCCCTAGAAATCCTCATTAGTTTGTCTTGTGGAAACACCTCCCTGTGTTCCCTTGCAGTGCCCCTTGCGTAAGAAGCAGAGAAACAACCTTTCTGATGGGTTCGCTGGCTTTTCCCCCTCCCCGCACCCTTGAAGAAGCCACAAAGCATTGATTGTATTGTCCGTATTGGACTGATGGGAAGATTGTTGCATGAATGAATGGAGGTCAGTTGTTACTCTACAAAATTAAAATCTTTAATGATCTGTTGTTTTGGTTTGATCAGGCTTGTACTATTCAGTACAGTTCAGGAGTTTTACTTTATACTAGCACAATATAATAGCTCAGGCAGATTTTGACATGCTACTCTGAACTGAGCTCAGTACCTCCAGATTGCTTAACTAGAAGCCTGTGAGACTTGCATTTTGTACCTTTGACGGAAACAGTTTTGCACTGAGAAGGCTTTTGCTGTGGTATCTGCTCTATGACGAAGATATTCTCAGAACTGCCTGATAGTTAAGGCTCTCACTGATTTTTACTGGCAGCTGTACCTACCATTTTTTTAAAGTCAAATCCTGAATATGTAAGAGCTGTCTAAAAGTGGTGATGGTAGACACAGTTTGCCATTTCTGTACTCCCTAAACTGCACATATTGTCTCTTGACATGAGCATTCCCCGTCTTATTTTTCACTCCTTCTGAAAGTGCCATAGCACCTGTCTTTGAACTGAGACGCATCACAGGTTTAGCTGTGGTTGCTGAGGCTTAAAGAGCCCACTGCTGCTCTTTGGTCTCACTTCCCATGTTACCCCAAGCAAAGTTCTGCCCAGTAATTCCACTCTTCCATGAGAGATCGTCTTGCGTGTCTAAGGTCGAATAGTTGGTGACTACACCAAGCCCACTAATGTACAGTTAAGCTAAGTCGTGTCTCTTTGAAGGCAAAGCCAAAACCCCTAAGCAGCTAATATTCTGTTATGAATTAGTAATTTCCTTTGACAATATATTCCTGTGGCTATTTACCCTCACAGTTAAAACCCATGCTTTCTTTTCCTATGACTTTTTTCCCTAATTCTTCCTCTAGTGATGTCTAATTGCCAAAAGATAAATTTAGAATGAATTCATAACTTACAGTAGTATAAATGCTTGCAGTCCTTTTGTGAGATAGGACTGCAGTCTAGTTTGTACCTTTCTCAGGTTTAATTTTGTGTCTGTGTGCAGGTGATTTTTCTTATGCAGTGGCTTCACCATAGGTTACATTCAAATAGACACAGTCATTTCCCGTATCCTTTATTGTATGTATATCTCTGCTGCTTTCAGTAAATGTTTTCTACCTCAGGATTTTATTGTGGAGGTAGTTTCTCCTTTATAATCATCTCTGGTTTTGATCTAGTTATAAATCATGTTTTGGGTTTGGGGCATGTTTTTTTTTTTTTTTTTTTTTCTGTAATTTCTTCTCTTATTGTGTCAATTAGCTTTCAAGTTTCCTCAGATAATTCAGTAATGATATATTTCTGATTTTATTGCTTTTTTCATTTTTTTTTCTCAAATAATGATCGCTGATGTATTCTTTTAATTTGTTTTAGATGTTTAATTACTGACAAGTGATTAAATACCAAATCCATTTCAACTTGTAGTCAGTGGGAATATTGTTACGTTTCTTTTTTTTCTGGTTTATATCTCTCAGCTTATTTACATTTTCTATTTACCTGAAATGAGTAAGTTATTGTTTATGCATTTCAGAAGAAATCCAGTATGTGCTTTTTAACTTAATAAAGTCATGTGATCTTTCCAGGGTAGAGTGTGTGAGTAATTTTGCAGGTGTCTGGATCTTTAAACACAGCAGCTTGGGTTATGTAGCATAATAAAAAAATAAACTGTAGATTTTTTAATTAATTAATTTTAATTTAATTAATTTTAATTAATTTTTCGTTGCGTGACTAGATGAATTTTGTTCACATGATTTTGCAGTGCACTGGGACAAACAAGTCAAAAGGTACTTGTCCTAGAAATCAGTGCAACAATAGGTATCTACTGTAAAAGCCTGTGGTATCGATCTTGATTTGTAGTATCACAAGCAAGCCTGGATGCAGTCTGATGGTTATGTGACATGCAGAATGTCCCACAGCAGTGCCTGTTAATGGGGGAAAGCACAGAAGAAGAGTGGAAACTGGTTCAATTTTTAGGGGAGCAAATAGAAAGTGAGTGTGCTCATGAGAGTCTGTCTTGCACTGTATATTTGGATTGTTATTAAATATTAAGACTTTTCTTATATGAATGATTCCATAAATTAAATTCCATTGGAGATTTGTCTCCTGCTGTTGCTTACGTAATGGTTATCTCACATAGTTTGTCTCAATATGAAGATACCTGGAGTGCGTGAGTAATTCTTGCTTGTGTCAGCTGGGAAGAAAAATATATAGAAAAATATATAGATATTGGGATGGGGCGTATATGCAATATTTCTTTATGGACTAACTTAAAATAAGGTGCCTGCATATGCAATGTGAAATTGTTGTGATTTAAAATATGCATATCAATACAGTCTTTGGGTTTTCATTTGTCAATTATGCTAAGCTAGAGCTCGAGAAGTGGGTTGAAATTACAGTAACGTAAAGGCATCTCTTCTTAGAAATTGTAGCCGTTGCTCTGGTCATTTTCATGGGTGTACTGTGCTTGGTTTATCCTTAATTTTTCAATTTCTTTCATTTTTGTGTGTGATCAGGACACACGGTGGAGCTTCAGAGCATAGTGCCAACGGTATTCCATAGTCGTAGACGGTACCAATAACTCGGTGATTTATGCTTTGTATAGCCCTACAAAGGAGAGATTGAAGTAGAGAAATTCTTAGTCTGTTAGTTATGTTTTAAAACCAACAATACATTCATAAACAACTTCAAATTATAGTAAGTGTTAGCATTATCACAGCACCTCTTTGCTGTTTCTCAAGATGCTGTCTTCACCATGCTTGAAGTGATTTGTATCTCTTTGCTGTCGGTATTGTCAACAACCGTTGTACTGAGGCTTCTAGGTTAAACTTAAATGTGCTATGGTAAGTGCTTCTTCTGTCTGAGGAAACAAAGACGTGTCTCTTCATTGGAAAGAGCCTTTGTTTGCTTGAGTGACAAGCCAGTGCTGTCTAGCACTGTTTGCAGAGGGTTTCTGTGAAGGATATGCTTGGTGTGGCTTCTTCCCACCCAGGCTGGATAAAAATCTAGACCTATTTTCCTTCTGAATTCAGGTCTTTGTTTTCAGTGCAGTTAGCCATATTATGGTTCGCCAGGTCAGGTATTGACATAAATGAGGATGGTGGTTTTTCTCCCTCTGTCAATAAATATTAAACCAAGAACACTGAGGTTACACTCCAAGCATATGTGTGTGCACCTTGGGCTGCCTTTGCTTTGGTTCCAGGTGTTATTGTTGGGTATTTTTAAAAAGGGAAAAAAGGAAGATGCAGGGAGCTCCAGGCCATTCAGCCTCACTCCTGCGCCTGGCAAGATCATGGGGCAGATTCTCCTGGAAGCTATGCTAAGGCATATGGAAAATAAGGAGGTGATTGGTGACATGGCTTCACTAAGGGAAAATTGTTTCTGACAAATTTGATGGCCTTCTATGGCAGGGTTACAGTGTTGGTGGATAAGGAAAGAGCAACAGATGTCATCTACCTGGACTTGTGGAAAGCATTTGACTCTGTCCTACACAACATCCTTGTCTCTAAATCGGAGAGACATGGATTTGACGGATGGACCACTTGGTGGATAAGGAATTGGCTGGATGATCACACTCAAAGAGTTGTGGTCAACAGCTCAATGTCCAAGTGGAGACCAGTGACAAGTGGCGTTCCTCAGGGGTCGGTATTGGGACCCGTACCGTTTAATATCTTTGTTGGCGACATGGACAGTGGGATTGAGTGCACCCTCAGCAAGTTTGCTGACGACACCAAGTTGTGTGGTGCGGTCGACACGCTGGAGGGAAGGGATCCCATCCAGAGGGACCTTGACAAGCTGGAGAGGTGGGCCTGTGCGAACCTCACGATTTTCAACAAGGCCAAGTGCAAGGTCCTGCACGTGGATCGGGGCAATCCCAAGCACAAATAGAGGCTGGGCGGAGAATGGATTGAGAGCAGCCCTGAGGAGAAGGACTTGGGGGTGTTGGTTGATGAGAAACTCAACGTGAGCCGGCAACGTGCGCTTGCAGCCCAGAAAGCCAACTGTATCCTGGGCCGCATCAAAAGAAGCGTGGCCAGCAGGTTGAGGGAGGGGATTGTCCCCCTCTACTCCACTCTCATGAGACCCCACCTGCAGTACTGTGTCCAGCTCTGGGGACCCCAACATAAGAAGGACATGGGCCTGCTGGGGCGAGTGCAGAGGAGGGCCACGAAGATGATCAGAGGGCTGGAGCACCTCTCCTATGAAGGCAGGCTGAGAGAGTTGGGGTTGTTCAGCCTGGAGAAGAGAAGGCTTGGGGAGAGCTTATAGCAGCCTTCTGGTACCTGAAGGGGGCCTGCAAGAAGGCTGGAGAGGGACTTTTTACAAGAGAGCATAGTGACAGGACAAGGGGTAATGGCTTTAAACTGAAAGAGGGTAGATTTAGATGAGATCTAAGGAAGAAGCCCTTCACTATGGGGGTGGTGAGGCACTGGAACAGGTTGCCCAGGGAAGTTGTGGATGACTCCTCCTTGGAAGTGTTCGAGGCCAGGTTGGCTGGGGCTTTGAGCAACCTGGTCTAGTGGAAGGTGTCTCTGCCCATGGCAGGGGGGGTTGGAACCAGGTGATCTTTAAGGTCCCTTCCAAGCCAGCCAATTCTATGATTCTATGAAATACTCTGTATAAATTAGTATGGGTGCCACTGATAATTTCAGTTGCACTTTGAGAGATTTGTTCTTCTCTTCATAATGAAAACCATTATCTGTTTAGATAAATGTTAGGTGCTTATTATGGTTTTTTATGTCTTCTTAATACCTGGCTGTAAGAAATGAAGAATAATAAAATGAAGAAATTTTTATTAATTTCTGACCAACCATGATTAGAGGCCCTCAGTTGACCACTTTTCTTTTAATTTTCTGTTTTCAGTTTGACTTCAAGTCTGACTGAGTAATTGAAAAGGAAGATTTAAAAATATTTAATTTCAGGACCCTGAATCTATTTGTGAAGTTTATTGATGTTCTCAGTTGTGACCGCTGTGGGAGGAGTACCAACATGTAGGCTATGTTGTCTGGACTCGGCCTCTGTAGTATTTGAGCATGCTGTGTTTGCTAAGGCACCACAGAATTCAAAAGCAGCAATATTGATTTGAGTTCTCTCTGCCTTTAAACTCACAACTTCAAAAGTTGTAAATTTCTATTTATCAGCCCTCAGCTGTTCCAAATCCATGGTGTAAACAAGACAAATTCAGTGTTCCCATCCTGCACAAAATTGATGCATGGTGATTTTTGTTCAGTTTTAAAACCGTCAGTGAATGCATGAACAAGGACACTGGTAAACTTGGCTTTCTGTCTGCATGTCTATGAAGCTTGCCTGGGAGCTCTTATAATTTGTCTTTTAAGTCCTTCTGTCAGTGTTAGAATAGATTGATCCGTAATTCAGATTATTTTAAAAATGAAGTAAGCATGTATAAAAATTTGTAAGTAAATGATTTCCCCGCCCCCCCCCCCCCCGCCTCATATAGCCAAAATGAAAATGTGTGGTAGATTTATAACTTAAACTTCACATCCCTGGTAGCAGAAGCGACATTTACATATATGCTCAAAAAACAAAAGAAAATGACTTACATAAGCAAAATCAAATAGTTTGCTTTGCCATGAGACCAACTCATAGCCTGCTTGGTAAATTAAATTTATTGCTAGCCTTTTTCTCAAAAACAAAAATTTGGACTAAATCTTTTCAACTTGGAATTCTAGGTTTTATTCTTTGCATTTAAAAATCAGATTGTACCAGATATTGTACCAGATTGTGTCTTACGTAGCTGTCTCTAGGATGTCCAAGTGCTTGACTGTTTGCTCTGATTAGGGGGCTGGCCTGGATAGTGGAAATTTCAAAACTCGGCACCCGTAGGGCTTGGTGTCTGTAGCTGCTGCTCTTTCACCACTTCTGTGTAACAGTGAGCAACTTTGGACCAACTTTTCATAGATGGTTGTGTTTTCTTGACTAACCAATGTGAAATACCTGGACCTGATTTGGAGAAGGGCCGAGTGCTCACAGGTGCATCAGAAACCAGTATTGGATGTGTTTCCAACATGTAAATTGTTATTTAATTGTAAGTATTCTGGAAGCACTGCTCCCAGGCAGTGCGTGTTGGGCATTCAAAATTAGCTGGTCCTTTTTACCTTCAGTTGATCTTGAGTACTTTTCCCTGTTTGTAAATTAAGGTGATGACATTTTACCTCGGAGGGCTTCTGCATGGGATTCTTCAATGCCTGTGAAGCTGTGAGGTGCTGGAGTGCTGTGTCCTATAAAGAGAGCACCTAGCAGGGTATGAAATCTGCTGGTGGATGGAATGAAGTGGTATGCAATAAAGACGACAAGACGTCGGGGCATGTACTGAACACCAGAGGTGAAACAAACTATTGAACATCTTTCATTCTGTGCACTGTTACAGGGCTGTTACATTCTGTGGGGGGAAGAAGATATATGCTCATAAAATTATTAACAGTTACTTTGTAATCCATGTCTATATGAGACAAAGGATGCAATGATATTAATTAGATAATTCCCTCTGGATTTACTCCAATGCTATGATAACTGTACACATATAGAGTAGTCCATTGGCGCAATTACAGCTATTATGCACAGCTTGGCCCTCTGAGAGGTCTATGTTTCCTGAATAAGATCGGAAGGTATTTGCCCGTTCTCTTTTCCTTCAGTTAATTCAGTGCTAATGCATTGGTCTAGTGCTTTCCTTCTTGCTGGCTTATCTGCAGTCTTTTCCTTCATGCCTTTTTAAGCTGTGTATTCAACTGAAGGTAGGTTCCACATCTTCTTCTTTACAAAGGCTAAAATATAAAGTGTACAGTAGCTCTAGTTAACTTTGAGAAATAAAGAAACTTAAAGGAATTGCATCTCCATGTACATTTGGCAATGTAAATGTGATTTTTATTTCTTTCACTCCCTTTCACCTTTCTGCAGGTGTTAGCGCATACAGAAAGTAAGTAGAATAAGTGTAGTGTAGAGTGCAAAATAAGCAGAAAGAAGTGTAAATTAAGTAATACAGGGTGCAAGAAAACAGAGATTCAAGATTTGTATCTCTTTTTATACAAGTAGCCATGCTTTCTTACATCTGGTCAGGAAAGCGTGCCCTGTAATTCACATTCCCTGGACTAGAAAATCATGGAGTAACTTGTCTAATGTTTTCTAATATTATTGGGTATGCATCCGGCAGTTAGGTTTATAGCCCTCACAGAAAGCAAAAAGTTCCAATATGTTATACCTATGCTATGACAGAGAAGATAAACTTTTTTGCATTCTTAAATTGTGGTGAGTTTTGTACTAACTAAAGCAAGTTATACATTTGCTGCAAATAAATATGCAAGCCCTCTGCCATTTTCAGAAGGAGACTTTGTTCTAATGTTTTCTAAGAAATGGTATAATGCATGAATCAAATGAACATTTCAAAACTTTTTGTTAGTATCTGGCATTACTAACATACATAAAGAAAATGATCAATTTTATTTCTAACACAGATTGGGATTAAAAACCTACGTAAAGGATATAGAAGAGTATAATACATTTGCTGGTTTATGGAGCAACAGACCTCCAGAGATAGATGCAAATCTGTAACATGTGCCAAGTTGGATTTTAGGTGTGGAAAAATAGAAACATTAGGTGAACTCTTCAAGCTTTTGGGTAGGGCTCCTCTGCATTGTCTCTTCTAACCGTCTTTATCTTCAGGAACATGTGGCCCAGGTTTGTGTAAGGGGAAGCTGGGCAAGCGAGATGGAATTGAAAGTTTTACCTCTTGGGTCCATGATGTACTTTTTTCTCTTCTAGATGACTGCCTAAGAAATTTTTGTTTTGTTTTGTTTTTTTTGTTTTTTTTTGTTGTTTTTTTTTAAGAATAGTTTCTCTGTTTTCTATTCCCAACATCCTAGTGCAGGCAAGTATCTTTTTATATTGTAGCAACATTGATGCTGAATGACAGATTGATAGGTTAAACAGTAAGTCTTAGAGGCATTCTTTCTGTACAGTTACCTTAGGTCTTCCTCCTAGGTGTGTAAAATAACTCTTAAATTTAAAAATCGTTGTTCTGCTTACCCTGTAACAGTACCAGGGGAGGAAAAAAAACAAACAAAAAAAAAACCAAACCAAAAAAAAAAACCAAACCAAAAAACCCCCAAAACAGGGCAATGTAGGAAAAGGTACAGATTCAATGAATTTTTTTCCACAGATTCTTGGCCATTTTGACTGTCTCTTGGAAGAGGTCTTTAGAAATTCTCTGCCTCCAGAGAGCTTGCTTTCATAGCAGCTATAAGTCTTCCAAAGTGACTCATGGCAAAAAGTTAGTCTTAAAATCTTCTGTCCCATCTGCCAACTTCTCGATGTTTTACAGGAAGCTCTTCCCAGGAGTGTCATTATATTCACCCTAGTGTGCTGGTTAAAAGGACTCTGGCTGTCATTGGGACACTTGCCATCTGGAATGTGGAGCGAATTACTGTCTCTAATATGGTAACTGCTGGGAACCTCAGTGGAAGATGTGGGCCCCCTTTGTGCTCAGTGATTCATTTAAAAGAAAAGGAAAAAAAAAAAAAAGCCTAGTTTGTGGTCTTTAGAGCATGCAATTCACATTTTAAACAGAATAAAAATGGATTAAAGATATTAAAGGTAAGGATGAGATAATAATAATAAAGCAGAACTAAGGAAAAGTTACAGTTTACCGCAGAGTAAGCTGGAGTAAGAGTAGTGAAATTACTTGTGAGATTGACAGCTGAGGTAGGTTTCTTTGTTCAAGAAATAATGGGGGAGAACCCCTCCAAGTCAAGTAGCTTTTGAATTAAGTGTTATTTTACTTGTTCAGATGGTGTTTTTACACTGTAAAAAAAAAAAAAAAAAAAAAAAAGCTTAGTTTCTGGTCAACCCTGGAGGAATTGTACAAGCAAAACTCCCTTCCTGTGATCTGTGATAGTGTTTTATGGAGAGAACTAGATTCTGTACTTTCCATCTGTTCTTTAGCACGGTCAACTGCTAGACACTAATTCATGCTCCTGCTGAGAATAGGAAGTCCCTTTATTTACTGCCCATTTCTGTCCTGGGTTTGAGTCTGGCTGGCTACCCAGGCTGCAAGAAAGGACTGAAGGAGCAAAGCTGCCGCTGCTGCTAGCAGCGGAAAGATCTGCAGGACATCTTGTGAGAATGGGTACTTAAACAAGCTGGTGTTATTTTTCTGGGCAGAATTTTCAGATAGCTTCTACTTCACCTGATTTCTGTGCTGCTGAAGTTGTAAAAAAAGTAGGTAATTGTGTGATTTATCTTATTAAACTAGAACTTGAATTCTATCCTATATGCAGGATGGTTAGGATTAATATTAATTCAGATATCATCCCTATCAAAATTTTTTCAGAATATATAGGAAATCGTTATTCTAGTATGTTTTTCCTAGACAATATTATATTTCCAGGTTTAGAATGATCGAGCAGACGAACAGACTGCTGGGACAATATGACAGTCTTCTCATTGTTACTGAACTTTTGTGTTGCCTGGATACTGATTTCAACTAAATACATTTGGTTTGTATTTATGATTTTTAAAGAGATTTAATCAGAAACAAAGACACTTGTATAACATTCCTTGGCATTGCACCCAAAAATGGTCACAAACTTTAAATGATAAACTGGATGTTGAATTTTTCCTGTTTGTTAAAACTAGTTCTGAGATTTTCACAGTAGAAATAATTATCTTTTTACTTAGGAATAAATACTTTGACAAATTGTAACAAACTTTTTGTTTGAAAATTGTTTCAGAGTGAGAAAGCTGACTTAGCTGATGTCTGTGGCTCTCTGAAATGATTTTACTTACCATTATTTTGGTTTTGATGCAGAAACATGAGTAAGGTTTCTTCCAGCCATCTGGTGACCTCTCAAAGTATTTGTACCATAAATTAGGAAATACAGCTGAGTTTGTGTTTCGATTGCATGACTGGATTGGGGCGAACCTTACCACGTATCCATGGTATCTGATACATGGGTTTGTCAGCAGTCTGTTCACTGATGCAGCTATTCAGTGGAGAGAATTATCATATGATGCCTTTTCCTTTCCATAGTTAATTTTCTAGGCATTGTGGCAAACTAATATAATTCATTACTGGTGAACATTCTGGAAAATAATATTCCTTACAAAACTTGAGTAACCTCTTCATTTGCTTGTATGGATTTCCTCTCTTTTAAAAAAGGACAGAAAGGAGGAGAAATGCTGCTACTTTCAGTACTGTGGAGGAAATGTATAACATAAATAGTGAATGTGTATTGACAGCAGAAGCTCAGATGTATATCATAGTGGGTGCTGAGAGGAAGACTGAAGCAGCTCTTATATGTTGGCAGTCAGATAGTATATTACTTGCCTCCATTCTACTTCACCTGGAGGACGTAAGTTTTCATCCCAGTTTCTTCCACGTCTTTTCCAAATCTGTGCAGCAACACTGAATAAAATCATTGTCCAGAAAGAGGACTTCATATGAGAATAAGTACGAGGTGGAAAGAAGCAAAATCTCCTTTATATTTAAAATCATTCGGAAGGTATAGATGAGAATAGGTACAGATTTAAAATCTGCAAAATGTCAAAATATCAGAATTTCTCAGACGATACTGTTGTTACGGTGGTGGGTTGAAGTATTTATTTGCATAGTGATGTGAAAGTCAATCTTACATCTAGTAATTTACTTCTTTAAAAATTTTATCTCGCCCATCGCATCACATTATTTTTGAAGCATGTTAGTCTAAAATTGTGTACCACTTGAAAAGTAAGTAGCAGGAACATGAACAGATCTGAAGAGCTGGGAATGGAAGCCTAGAATTAATATTGATCATTCTAATGTCTGCCATGTCTCCAAAATGAATTGACTAAAAACATACTTTTGCCCCCATACCTTGCTTGCTGGTGGGATGATGATTTTAATTTTATACAATGTTGCCATTTTTTCCATGCTGTATTTGCCTGATGTAACAGATGAGGCTTATAATGAATTACTTTCTCTGTGGTATGTTCCCAAAGAAATTTAACATCCCAGGCGCATCAGTAAGTTGTATCTGGGATGTGCAGTATTTGGAATTGGTGTTTATAACAAGTAACAGTTTACTGGAGAATAGTATTAGCAAAAAAAAAAAAATTGATTTCTTAATGTTCGTTTAGTAATGACAAGTGGATTATGAAGATGTGAAGGACCAATGGAATGCCATACCAGTTAT